>NC_060069.1:162160179-162466568 GCF_922984935.1 Meles meles | reverse complement strand
CCCACCCTGGGCGGGGTGACCCCTGCGACCAAGATCCCGGAGAGCTGGGCAAATGCTGCCGCACCGCAATTAACTGCCTCCCTCTGGCTCCTGTACTCGGGGACCGGCAGAGCCTTAGGAAAGGAGGTCCCCCGAAGCTGGCTAAGGCCATTGCTTGCTGGCATCTCAAAGTCAAAGACTCAGGGCTTAGCGGGGGCTGAGAGCGTGAGTGGACGCCCTCCTGCCCAATTCCAGGACCCAGGGTGGCGCCAAGCGTGGATGTGGCCTTAGGCGGCCCAGCAGCAAGGCCTCCACTGGGCACCCGCTGGCCAAAGTGCCCGTACCAGACGGAACGCCCACGGGGCCAACTAAAACAGCGGGTCTGTGCTCACCCTCGTCCCTGGGGGTGTGGGCGGGGGCACCGGTCAGGCACAGGACACAAGGACTTCCCATCACAGCATCGTGTGATGGGAAGCTTAGCTTACACAGCTTAGCTCTGCCTAAGCCCTGCGTTTCAGGACGGGGACTGACCGGGAGGGTGTGCGCCCCCACCCCCCAGGGGAGACAGGTCCCTCCCAGTGCCCAGGACAGACAGCTTTGGGGAACCCACGTCCAGATTCCAACTCGAAGCTTCCCTGTCCTCCGGAGGCCCCGCATAGACGAGGCGCTTCCTCTCAAGCAGCCCTCGCTGCTGCCGTCCCGTGCACACTCCGGAGTAAGCAGATGGGGCCAGCGGCCGGGATGGCCTCGTGCACACCGGGTCCCCCGTCCTACCAGGTGAGCAGCAACCGCCCCCTTGCCCAGCCCAGGCTGTGCCAGGCGGCTTCCCCCTACACGCTCGTGCTTGTGGACGTTCGCACGCAGTGTGGGGAGCCGGTTGGAGACAGACACACAGACGACTCCCAGCAAGAAAGAGCCTCTTTGCAAGTCTGGCTTCGCAGCCCTGTCCCCGGCCCTCCGAGGGGGCTCCCAGCCTCTGGGTCTATTGAGTGGCTGCGGCCATGGTATTTCAGCGCGAGCGCTGACGGGCTGCTCCCCTGCGAGAGGCTCCTAGTTACACACTCCCTGAGGCCACACTGACCCCTCCCAGGCCCCGGCTCACCCCCCGGACCCCGTGTGGCTCAGCACTGCCCCGGAACCGCACCGGCCCACAACAGCGTGGTGTCCGCGGTCCTGCTGTTGAAGCCCCCGCGGCGCTCAGACCGTCCCCGCTGGGGCAGGGAGGGGGCTGGCCCGCTGACCTTGAGGTTGCTGGGGTGTTTGTGTGTCCACGCCAGGAGCATGGCAGCGAAGAGGTCCCCGGTGCCCACGAAGACCGCGTCGACCTTGTGCATGTCCATGCGGATGCGCTCTGCCGCCACGGTGCCGTCGGGGTTCCCTGCGGGAGAGCAGCGCGGCCTATGGGCTCGCAGACCCTGGGCCAGCAGAGGACCAGCCCCTCGGGTCTGGGAACTGGCTGTCCCCCCTCCCCACGCCTCCCCTGGCAGCGTCACCTCTCAGGGGCTCACTGGGGCAGACGCCCTGTCCCGGGGAAGACGGTGGTTACCGGAAGCCCCAGCAGGATGGCGGGGTGGGGGGAGAGCATGGCTCCTGTGACAGGACACGGGCAGAGCCACGGCCAGGGAGCAAGGAGGGTGTCCACGGCCACGGGGACGTGAGCTTACTGAAGTGGGCGTGTGTGGGGGTGCAGGGGGTACGCTCTCCCACAGACACGGGGGGAGCAGCGAGGAGGCCCCGTGCTCTCTGCGGCGGCGAGTGTGACCTGCCCTGGTGTGTCGCGCTGACGGTGTGCAGGGAACGCGAACCCGGCGGCATTCGCACAATCAGTGAGGGGCCCCCCAGGACTCACGAATCCTCTGGCTCCCCAGCGCGATCAGGTAGTCGCTGCCCCTCGGGGACGGCAGGTTGGAGCTGGTGATGACCACCGTGTCCGGGCCCATGGCGTGCAGCTCGTCCATGACCTGCCGGGCCACAGGGGTGCGTCCGCACACGTCTCAGGATGAAAACCCAGCGGAGAACCGGCGGGTCGCGCTCATCTCAGGGAAGGGGCTCGTCCCCCCGGGGGTGGGGGCATCTCGGCTGAGCCGCCGGGACGCCCACCTGCTATGGGTTGCTGGAGACCTGGGCGGGCCGGGCTCTGTCGCAGGCCCCGGACGTGCTGCCCCCTGGCCCCGTGTCAGCGCACCCCGGATATGCGAGCCGACACCCCGCGACGAGTCTCCCGTGCACACACAGACCCCCATGCCTGCACACACACAGACGTGACGGCACCGCACGCGCGTGTGCACACTGACTCCCCACGTCCGGCCGCGTGCACCCTCCTGCTGGCCCCTGCTGACCCCGCCGGGCGCACACGGGTCCCGGCTCAGGGCGCACAGTGAGCCCACAGGACACACTGGGGCCGCCGTGCACCGCACTGTGTCTCCCCAGGACAGACGTGCGCACCCTGGCCTTGGCCTTGGCAGGTCGCAGTCTCCTGTTCTGGAAACTGCGTCCACACAGCCGAGCACAAGGCTGCCGGCATGGGACTGGCTGTGGCGTGCACCATCCTCGGTGGGGACAGGGGGCACTGAGACAGAGGCCAGACGGGGCCACGAGGTGCTGGGTACCCCCAAGGGACGCGCTCCCCGCACGGTCAGACCCAAAGTGCATGCCATCGCCCTGATCTCCCGGGACCCCAGAGAGGGTGACTGCGATCTCGGCCCCCGGCCTGCGGCTCTGTTCGGGCCGCCCCAGGACCCCCCAGGACGCTCTAGGCACCGCCGCCGTGAGCAGAGCCAGCCACGGGGTCACCCAAGCCCAGACCCACACTGCAACTGCCGTGACCAACACAGGGGCTCGTGGGGACTTCACGACACGTCCCGCAGCCCCTGCTGGCACCCCCCGGGTGCCCATCACTCATCCCCAGGGCACTCGGCTATCCCCTCCCCACCACGCCCGGTGCCCCCGTCCCAAGCCAGCCTCGGGAGGTCTTACCAACAAGGCTTCTTCCTGACTGTGGATCTTTCTGCCGCTCAATAACCTGCAAACAGTGGGCACGGGTGACGCCCTGCTTCTCTGGGTCCCGCCGGAAACACCCCCAGAGCTGCGGGGGGTGCGTAACGCCTCCCTCCCGCAGTGGCTCGCGCCTGCTGGCCGTCACAAACCCGGCCGCCGCCGCGACGTGCCAAGGACCCGCCAAGAGTAAAATTTAACACAGCAAGGGACAGCCACACAGGCCCCTCTGTGGCCCGTGACTGTGACCGACGTCCACGGAAAGTCAAAACGCGAAATGCATACGGCAGGTGACTGATGCAGTGCTCTCGCGGGGACGGGTGGGCCAGGTCAGGCACCCCGGGCCCCCCCACCCCTCCTCCGAAAAGCAGCCTCGGAGACGCACCGTGGCACCGACGAGTACGCAGACACCCCGCAGCACCAGGCCCCACTCGTCCCCCCCCCCCCGACTGGCCCTTCTTCAGGTGGACCCCATGACCCAAGAGACCCTGGGAAGCTCACTACCGCGAGGACCCAACCAGTTCCTTTTAGTCCCACCCAGAGACTGGGACGTGGGCTTCAGAGCACCCAAGTGGTCCCCAGCATCAGGGGTGAGGGGGGTCTCCGCCCGGGGCCTGTGTCACACTCACGGGCCTCAGCTCCTCCCCTGTCCTGCTGCTCAGGAACCCGGCTGCGGGTCAGCACGATCCCAGGACATGCGGTGAAATGACCGCCCACGGCCCTTGTCGGGCTGGGGTGCCTCGGGGGTGAACGGCCCGCCCCCCGCCCTGGCCAGATCTCTGCTCCGCCCTGAGGCCGGGCCGTCCGAGGAGAGAGGGGAGGCTTGGTGGCCGGACCCGCCAGCCCCACGGGGCGGAGTGAGAGCCACAGTGGCTCCAAGTTACTCACTCGGCCTCGAACTGGTTGGGGGTTATGATGTCCGCAAGCGGCACGACCTTCTCTCTGTAAACCGGAAGGAGGTCCTCGGGCACGTACTGAGGGGAGGGCGACAAGGCACACGGGCTGACGCACCCAGGAGGAGGAAGCGGGACCGGAGCGTGTTTGCAGAGGAGCCCCCGGTCCCGGTGGGGGCCCACGACAGGGGCGCTACAGGACGGGCTGACCCCCGCCGTCCCTCCCTCTCGGGGGCCACAGGCTGATTCTCGCCGGTGGGAACCCGCCTCCCCCACCGCCCCCACCTCTCTACATGACGTGAGGTCGGGAAGCCAGGGCAGTACTGAGAACACGTGTGACACACGGGAGTTATAGGAAATTCAAATTTTGGTGTCCACGCGTGGACTTCTACTGCGAGATGGCCGTGTCTGTTCCTTTGCAAAATGTGGCTTTTTCTTGAAAATTTTACTGTTACGTCATCTCTCCACCCAACATGGGACTTGAACTCACGACCCCGAGATCAAGGGCCACATGCTTCCCCAACTGAGCCCGCTGGAGGCCGGCGGCTGCTTTCTGATACGGCGGGGACCTAGGGCCCCAGAGACCTGCTCTCTGGTCCTTCACGGGAAACCCCGCCCGCCAACCCTTGCCTCCGGGCAGGGAGGACACGGGCCGCGCGCAGGGTGCTATGTGTGGGCTCCCACACGTGAGGACTAACCATGGAGCCTTGGCCGTTCCATTCGTCGCCCATCACCGGGTCGCACACTGTGGAGACAGAGACGGCATCGGTCAGCAAAACGCCTTACCCGGAGGATGAGCGCCCCTCACGTTCCTTTCTGTGTTAAACTTCACGTCCGCGGCTAACAGCCTGGAACACACGGCCTCCTTCCTTCGCTCGCCTTGTCCCCTGCCACTGTGTTTTGTCGTCCCAGACGACGGAGTGCTCGGGTTTCTGACCCTCGTCGCGCCTTTTCTGAGAGGGGGACGTGGAACAGCACCCCGTTCGTCTGCACCCGCACCCCGGGAAGGCCCCATCTCCACGACGGAACTGACAGGAAGACACAGGTGTCGCACGATGTGGGTCCCCGAAACCCGGCTCCTGCTCCCCTGGAGGGGCCCATACGTCAGGGCACTGGCGTCCCCTCCTGGATGCAGTTAGTGTCCCACAGGTGGCAAGACCCCGCGGAGCCCGGGCTGTGCTGGTCTGAATGCCAGGGAGGGAGAGCAGTCCAGATCGTCCACGTCCCTTGGCAGGAGAGGTCGCTGGTTGGCGGACACCCTAGGAACTGGAGTGGCGGCCTGGGGCTAGGGACCGGCCGGCCAGCACGCGCCTCAGCCTCACTCCACGTCCCCGCTCAGTAGACAGACCCACCGGGACACCCACACTCTCCGCCGTCCTCTCTAGGCCCAACAGCGGCCACACGCACCCCAACCACGTCCGGCCGCTCCAGCCCTCACGTGCAGACACGGATTACCGCCCGTCGGTCACCCACTTCCCACAACTGTCCCCACGCCGACGGAGACGTTCTGAACCCTTTCCAGAGCCCTGAAGGCACGTGCCCCTGCATGCCCAGCATGTTCCGAGCTTATGGGCCGGGGAGGTGGCCGGGGAAGGAGGGGCACCAGGAGGCTGAGCCCCCCGTCCAAGGGCCGCAGGTGCGACCCGCAGGTTAGAGAAGGTGACGGCCCAGCACGTACCGTACACCAGCTTGGAGTTCTGCTTCTTCAGCTCCCGCACGATGTCCACCACCGAGGCCAGGAAGGACTTGTCCCTCGTGTAACCTTTGGGAGGGAAACCCGCGCCACACAGAACAGAAGGGTCACGTCAACCGCCCGGGCCCGAGGCAACAGAGCGCCCTCAAATCCGTTCTCCACGGAACGGCGGGCAGGGCTCAGACCAAGTGTCCCCACGTCTGCGGTCCCTGAGGGGACACTGGGCATTTCCCAGAAGAAACGCCAAGGGCTACGTGAACAGAAGCTGTGAGTGAGAGGTGGACAGGAACACGTCCCTCCTGTCGTGTTTCCCGAGTTCGAGAATAAGCACGTTACGTCTAACGACACAGGTAAATGCAAACAGGTACTTCACCGTAAACTTGACTAAGGAACCAACATGGGGTGGGGGGCAGGCCGCGGCAGACCTGGTGGTCGCACCCCACCCCTCCCAGGCACCCTGCGGTCCTGCTGCGGGGCCCAGCGGTCATCCGGACGGCCAGGCCACCCGTCCTGGAGGGAGGCGGACCGGGAATGAGCCCAGCCCCGGCTCCCGGGGACTCACCCGTGAGCACGTAGTCATACTTGTTCACACCGTTCAGCTGCAGACCCTCGTAGAGCTCGTGGAGCTCATCTGAGTTCAGCACTTGACCCTTCCAGTGCGCGTAGCCTGTGGGTGGGGAGAGCCGACGTTCAGCGCCCTGACCCCCGGGGCACGTGCACAACACACGGCCTGACCCAATCGCCCCCCACGGCCCAGACCGTGGCTCCCTCGCCCTCGATGACGCCGGGGGACAGTGCTCTCCCTGGGAGCGACACAAGGCCCGAGAATATCCAGGTGCCAAGCTCCAGGGGGCCCCCTGCCCCGACGCCATCAGCCTCACGGCCCCCCGCAAGTGCTCCGGGCTTGTGTGCTACCCGGAGTGGTTCCTGCTGACACCAGAGGCCCCTGCCCACTGCCCACGCCCTCTGGAACCCACGCGGGACCACGGGGACGGTCAGCTCTCCAAGCTGGCTGTGTGCCTTCCCCGAGTCCATGAGGCACAGAGGGGGGCGTGGGCGGCTCCCTCTGTTATGCACATTTCCCCGTCCAGGCTGAAGGGCCCAGGCCTGTTACCGGGCACCCTGGCAGGCAGGGCCCGTCACACCCTGCCACCTCAGCCCCGCAAGACCAAGCTGCACCCAGAGCCAGTATCGGGGCGCAATCTGACCCAGAGCCAGCTATGACCTGGGTTCTTGGCCCTACCAGGTGCCCGGGGGGACAGGCAGAGGGATGACGAGCTCACTCCAGGCACACAGGCAGGAAGGATGCTGCCAGCAGGAAGCCTAGGGGACGCCCCTGCCATGGAGGAGGACCCCTGCCCCGCAGGCTGAGGGCTGGGGCCCCATCATGGACACCCTGCAGCTCACCCGTGAGAATGTGGTCCCGGCGGCTCTGGACTGTGGGCCTGGTGCCTGCCTTCTCCCCATGGGCTGTTGGCCTGGGCTGATTCAGCCCTTCTGCTGAGCCCCGGGAGGTGCCCTAGCAAACTGCCAGGTCTGGGGGTGGTCCCGGGGCCCCAGCACACTGCGGCTATCGTTAACCCCTAGGAATGTCCCTCTAACCCTGGAGCTCCCAAAGCCTCCCTCCTCCAAGGCACATCACCCTCCCTCTCCCAGCGGGGTCTCTGAGCCTGGCGGCACCAGCGACCCCGGGGTGGGGGGGCGGTCAGCCGAAGTGCAGATTCTCAGGCCCGGCCCAGCCAGCGTGCCTGTGTTTGCGGGGAGGCCGGCACTCGGGTTTAGCAAGGCCCCGGCCGATCCTTACCCACAGCAAACGTGAGAAACCTGGACCCAGGGGGGGCGGGGGGGCATCTGGCCTCCAGGCTGAGAGTGAGTTTTTGTGTCTTCACGTGGTTGGGGGAACAAAAGTAATTCAGACTTGTGAGAATTCTGTGAAATTCCACTTTCGGCGTCCGTTCTCAAACCTCCAGTTCTGCTGGACCTCCGTCGAGCCCCGTCCTTTACACGCGGTCTCTGCTGCTTTCATGGGGCGCGGGCACAGGAGGGGCCAGGCCTGGTTATTTCCCACCCGTGCCAGCCCTACTGCCCAGAACCTGCTCACCCGGGACCGAGCCTCCCCAGCCTCAAGCCGTGGCCAGTTCTTTTCTTTTTTTGTAAGATTTTATGTATTTGACAGAGCGCGAGCGAGCACACAAGCAGGGGGAGGGGCAGAGGCAGAGGGAGAAGCAGGCTCCCTGCTCAGCGCGGGGCTGGACCCCAGGACCACAAGATCACGACCTGAGCTGAAGGCAGTCGCTTCACCGATGGAGCCCCCAGATACCCCGATCTACGGCCATTTCTGCTTTTCGGCCTTACCCAAGCGAAGGCTTCTGCCTTCAGAAGCCTTTCATTCGGGGGCACCTGGGGACTGTGTCCATCAAGCCTCTGACTCTCGGTGTCAGCTCAGGTCACAATCTCAGCGTCGTGAGATCGAGCCCCGCGTCGGGCTCCACGGTCAGTGAGGGGTCTGCTTGGGATTTTCTCTCCCTCTGCTCCTCCCCCTGCAATCCCTCCCGCTCCTTCTCTACAATCAATAAAAACTGCTCCTTGGCTCAGCTTGGTGGAGCTCCCCTCTGCTCGCTGGATGGGGTGCTGCCCGATTCGTGACTCATCTCACACAACCAATGAGATCTGCGGATGTGCTTGGCTGAATTTCGTGTTCTGACAGGCCTGGCTCCCACCACTAGGTCGGCTGGAACGTGGAAGGTGAAGACGAGTCACGTCGGACGCCCTGATGAGGACGAACCCTCGACTGTGTGGCAGGGCCAGAAAGGGTGCAGCTGACCTTCACACGAGCAAACCAGGTCACTGACCCAGCAAGGGTGCTCCGGGTCTATCCGCCGCGAGAACGCGAACGCGTCCCAGAAACATGTGCAAAAGTTGTTCAGAAGAGCAGCATTCATTCTTTCGAAGATTTGTTTATCTGAGCAGGGTGGGCAAGAGGGAGAGACTCTCAAGCAGACTCCGTGCTGAGTGCAGAGCCCGACGCGGGGCTCGATCTCACGACCCTGAGGCCATGACCTGAGCTGAAAACAAGAGATGCTTCACCGATGGAGCTCCCCAGGAGCCGGGAGCACCACGCCTAACGGCCGTGCCCCATAAACCGTGCCCATCAACGGACGGACACGGGAGGCAAGTGTGTCCACCCACACCGGGATGGACTGTCACCGGCCGCGCACAGGAGTGACGCACGGGCACGCGTGACCACGTGGGCGAGCCTGGAGGACATGTGGCTCCACGGAAGACGCCACTTAAGGTCGCCTGTCATGTGATCGTTTATCCGGAATCTTCAGACCCTCGGACGTGAGCGGTCCAGCGCTCAGGAGGAGGGCCAGGGGGAGGGCGGGGAGCTGCTGTGCTGCGGTTCCCAGCGGGGCAGGGAAGACGCTCCCCCATGGGTGTGGGCAACTGCACAATCCCATGCTTCACCACGTGAACCCACTCGACGGCACATAAATATGCTAAGAAAGAGGATATTTAGAAACAGAAGGGCATTGTGCCCGGGAGAGCGGGTGGGTGGCTGCTTGCAGCGCGGTGTACATGGGGACAGGGCCGCTGGCAGCGCCCCTCCGCTGGCCCGACCCCGGGACACAAGCAGTGTGGGCAGCCGCGTTCGCAGGCCTCATCAGTGACCAGGAGCTGCTCAGGGGCCCCGTGTGCGATCCACGGGCCCGCTTGTCGAGCAGGGTGCCAATAGAGGGTGGAAGTGTCCCAGCCGGTCACGCATGGTGTGAGCCGAGCACCGAGTGCACAGCAGAACCGACGGTGGAGAGGACACCACAGTGAGGCCCGTTGGACAGCGAGAGCAACGCGGTGCGGGGCTAGGACGCTCATGGACGGGGACAGGTGGTGCGGTGACTTTCTCCCCATGTAAATGGTACTTGTTCGCCGTGAGTGCCTCGGTTCTCCTTACAGAGAGGCAACGGGGTGTGTGTGGGGCGTGGTCAGTGAAGCATCGGACTCTTGGTTTCCGCTCAGGTCATGATCTCAGGGGCGTGATATCGAGCCCCGTGTCGGGCTCTACGCTCAGTGGGGAGTCTGCTTGGGATTCTCTCCCTCCCTCTCCCTCTGCTCACTCTCAAATAAAGTAAATCTTAAAAAAATTTAAATAAAAAGGTAAAAACGGGGCACCCAGGTGGTTTGGTCAGTTGACCATCCAACTCGTGACTTCAGCTCAGGTCATGGTCTCGGTTGGGAGACTGAACCCCATGCCGGGCTCTGTGCGCAGCAGGGAGTCCGCTTGTCTCTCTCTCTGCCCCTCCCCCTGCATGTGCTCTCTTTCAAATAAATACATAAAATCTTAAAAAAAAAATAAGGGGCCCCTGGATGCTCTGTGGGTTAAAGCCTCTGCCTTTGGCTCAGGTCATGATCCCAGGGTCCTGGGATCGAGCCCCACACTGGGCTCTCCCCTCAGCGGGGAGCCTGCTTCCTCCTCTCTCTGCCTGCCTCTCTGCCTACCTGTGATCTCTCTCTGTCAAATAAATAAATGAATAAAATCTTAAAAAAAAAAAACACAAACAAGATTCTCCCTCCTCTCCTCCTGCCCCGCTCCCTGACTTTGCACACACTCTCTTCATCTGTCTTTTTAAAAAAGAGACAGAGAGGGGGGGAGGGGAAAAAAAGGAACCTAAATATTTCCGGGTCCAAAGCCCTGGGCCTCGGGATCTGGCTGCACAGACCACCCTGTCGAGTCCAAGTTGGGGGTGCTCGGCGTCCCTGCTGCCCGGGAGTTGCCCGAGGGGTCCCCTCACCAGGCAGGTCTGCCCGGCACCTGGAGGCCGGAGTGGGGTCCCTGCCACGAACCCCGGGGAGCCCCCCCGGGACCCTAACCAGCCCCTGCACCTGCGGCGGGATGCACTCGGGGTCTGTCTTCAACCCCCTCTTCCGGGGCGGGTCTGAGGCCCCTCGTGACCGTCCGTCCAGCACGGAGGAGGTTCTGCGAGCCCAGGAGGCAGCACGCTGCCGAAGGCCCCAGAAGCCCCTCCCCCTGGGACCTGGGCAGAAGCAGCAGGGCCTTGACTTCCACCGAACTGAGGCTGATTACGGCGCCGTGTGATGTTCGGCCAAATTAATCCCAGCACCGGGCGGCCCTGCCAGTCTGGCTCATTTACTTAAACAAACAGAAACACAGGTGGTGAGAACAGCCAGGAGAACCTGCGGGACTTGGGGAAGTTCGCTGAACCGACTTCAACTTCCTGGGGCTTCTCCAAATTTCACAGCACCCGGCAAAGCAAGTCAGGGAAGGGCTTTCGGCGAGAACTGATTTCTTCTGAATCCCAACGTCTTCCCCTCCGTCCACGGCTCACGGCACCCCGTCCCTTCCGAGAAAAGCTGCACCAGGAGCGGCACAGACTCTTTCCTGGCGTGTGGGCCGGGCCCCAGGGGGTGGGCATCCAGCCTGACGCTAGAACGTTCTGTGCTGCCCGTTCCGTCTGCAGAGTCACTGCAGCGGGGACGATGCTGGGATGGTTCCAGGAGGACAGTGGCCTCACGCCCCTGCCTCTACGGCACCGTGGGGTCACACGGCAGGCGGCTCCCGGGGCCATGGGGTCAGCCGGTGGGGGAGTGGGCTCAGGAACCTTGTCCCCACGACCCGAGGCCTCTCCGAGGGTGGTGTCCCTCACGTGTCCTTGAGTTAGCAGTTCCGTTTCAAAGCCTCTGTGCACAGGAGTCGCTGTGTCCCCTGCACTCGGACAAGCAGCACCATGCCAGTTCCCCAGGTGCTGGTTTCAAACAGAGAAAAATCCGGATCCACTCCGTGTCCCCCAGGGGCATGTGCACACATGGGGTCTGGCTCAGGGCCCGCGGTGGCACCTGGAAGGGGGCTCGGCCCGGCAGCAGGTGCTAGGAACAGGTCCCCATCTCACAGAGGAGACCGGGGTGCCGGGAGGCTCCCCTAACCTGCCCCGGGGCACTCAGCTTCAAGCAGCCAGGCCGAGACTCAAATGCAGCGTCTGCACCCAAGGCCAGGCTACACCGCAGCCCCCTGCACCCCGCATGTGCTGGGCGGCCCCTGCCTCCAGCTCCTGACCGTCAGACGAGGCGTGGGGTCCCCAGATTTCTCATGGCCCTTTCCCGTGCACCCCTGCTCCCGCTTTCGGTGACTCTCAGGCCAACAGCACCTTACCTGTGTGGTTGGAAAACTGGACGGAGTTCAGCGCATCCACCTCGAATCCCAAAACCTGCAAGACAGAAAAGGACCGGCTGTGAGAGAGCCAGGGCGCCGGGGGCAGGCAGGAGGCTCCCCCGGGCTGGGCTCAACGCAAGGACTTTGGGGGCCGTGTGTGCTGGTGAGGGGCCGCGGCTGGGAGCACGCGGGGGCACCGCCGCCTGGAGCGCTGAGCCTCTGGAAATCCTGCCAAGTGAAAAGGCCCCCAAGTGCGCGACAGCGAGGCGTCCGTCTCCAGACCCGGAGGGAGGGCTGTGAGGTCCTCTTTGCTTCAAGGATGTGGATTCAAGGCCAGCGCCCCTCTGGGGGGGCAGTGCCCAGGGCTCCCCACGGCACAGCGCGGCTGGCTGTTCCGTCCCCAGGAGCCTGGCTCTCACGTGCGGGGCCCCCTGCTGCGAGGGGGCACCTCGGGGCCGGGGGTCGGGCACGCGCCCATGGCACAGGGGGCAGGTGACCGCACACAGGCGCCAGGTGCCACAGAGTGAAAAAGGAAGTTTGTGCAAAGCAAGAGCTCCTTCTTCAACCAAGGTACGTCCAAAACGGCGGGGATGCGTCCGCAAGCCAATGTGGGTGGGCGAAGCGGCCAGGCCAGACACATCCTCCCTTCGGCTCACCCTTCCCGTTTCCGCACGTGCAACAGGCAGGCACGGACTCGTGCAGGGAACACGACGCAGGCTGCCGCAGAGCCCCCGGGGCACGAGCCACGTCCTCTGTGGGGCCCTTCCTGCAACCCTCGGCGGTCAGAGCGGGTGGGTGTCGGGACACAGCCCGGCCCAGCCCTCAGCCGTCGTGTCCTACGCCGCCCTCTCCCCCTCCGGCCTCCCGCCCCTGACCTTCCGGCGGCCCCTGGCTGGCATCGCTGCTCACAGACCCAGGCCCAGGGCCCTGCTGCACGGACCCCGACAGCTCTCGGGGCGGCCCCCGCGTCCCTCCTCGTCCCTCCGCAGAGCCGGCTGCCTGAGGAAGTCTGCCGGCACGGCACAAAGGCCTCTGGGGCTCGTGGTGAGGGTAAAGCCACGAGGCGAGGCCCAGACACCCAGGACCGAACCAAAGCCTAACGAGTGTGAGCAGCGCACCAGGGCCCTGCTGTGACCTCCAGACCTGTGGGAACCAGGCAGGCCCCAGCAGGAGCCGGGGTGGGGCCCCAGGTCCATTGGCCCGGGGTGGGGGGCTTGCTCAGGTCTCCCCCCCCAAACCCGTGTGAATGAGGCAGCTGGGGGGGCGGGGTGTCAGGCTCACACTCGGGCTCCAACCACAACCTGTCTGGGGGGCACTTCAAGCCCAAACAGGCTCACGGCCAGCCCTGACCTTGGAGCCACGTGACCCCACGTCAGGACAGATGTTTAATCCGGATTCCGCTTCTGTTGAGAGCGGGGTGGGCCCTGGCTCCTGCACTGAGAGAGGACCTACAGCCGGGACAGGGACAGGGACGGGCCTCACCAGGCCAGAGCAGGACCCCCCACCCCCGCGGGGACCAGCGTGGCACCACCAACCGTCTTGCCTGGAAACCCAGAGGCACGCGCTTACCCAGCAGTGGCACCTGTCTCCCCGTCTCTGCCGGCTTCCCGTCACCCCCGCCGGGTCCTGCCCAGGCCACCAACGTGACCTCTTCAAGTCTCCGTGTCACCCTTTCCTGGGGAAGCGCAGCCCTCCTTGACCCTCTCTGTCCCTGCGCACAGCTCCGGCTGGGGTTGCACCAGCAGCCTGCACCTGCCTGTGTGAGGCCACCAAGGGGCGGGGCCTGTCAGCCTGGAAGGATCCTGTCTCCTCCCCCTCCTCAGTGCTCCCGTCGGTGCTCCCCGCTACATCACACCCACCCCCTGCCGCCCCAGGGCTCCTCTGCACGCTGACCGCCGGCCCTCCAGGACCCAATGGCTGCAGCATCTCCCCTCTGTGCCCTCCCACCCTGGCTGGGTCTCAGTTCACGTGTAGGGCCGAGGCTGCCCACAGGCTGCCGGGAGTCCCCAACCACACAAGCCACACACAGGCAGTGGGACCCCGGGGAGGCACCAAGAGAAGGGCCAAGACAGCCACCGTGAGGGAACGTGTGACATCCAAGCCCCCTGACCCCGGCGGCTGATGGGGGCAGAGGTTACCCCAGGGGAAGAGGCCTCGGACCTTAACACCGCCATGAACTGAGTGCGCCTGTCGCTGGCCCACTGACCTTTGGACTTTCTCCCTTGCCAACCCCAGGAAAACAAGAACAAAGGAGCCTTTTACGACACTGGTCCAGAAGGACAGGATGGGGGACCCAGTGGGTGAGAGATTTCGACACTCTGGAGACGCACCGATACTGCACAGGGCACGGGGACACTGAGACCTCAGCTCCCGCAGAGGCGCCGCATGGGGTGGGTCGGCGTCCCCGGAAGACGGCGGAGGGGGAGGCAGTGGGAGGGGTGCAGAGACAAAGGAGAGAGACTGGACAGTGTGCGGGAGACACAGGGAGAGCAGACACCAAGGGTTGTGGGTGGCCAGTCTCTGGCCATCCCCTCCCTCTCCTGCACACCGGTGACTTCCCAGCCTCTTCCCTTACTCACCCAACACCCCCCACCCCCCTCCAGTCTCCCCCGAACCTTCAGAGACCTGCCCCACCACTCTGGTGCTCTGGAGCGGCCTCGGGCAGCAGGGGGAGGCGAGTGGGCATCTGGGTGCTGCTCCCAGTCCCGCTGCCCGGGGAGGGTCCACAGATGAGCTCCCTCTGTGGTCGCTCACCGAGCCACGCACCTGTGACCTGGATCCACCACGCCTCTCTGAAATATTTAAGCATCTGAGAGGGTGTTACAAGAACTCGAAGAAAGAAAATACGAATCGGCGGCCCATGAACCTCTGCGGTTGAACTGGCCAGAGTGAGTGCCTCACAAGCAGCCTCCCGTGCCCCGCCCGCCGGTGCGGCTTCAGACTCCCCAGAATTCTCATCAAGGCCACAGACACAGCTCTGCACTGGCCAACGACCCACTCACTCACTGCTGCTGGCTGTGCTGATAATTAATCCCCTGAAGCCACGACACTGATCCCTACTTCCTGCTTCCGGACCAGGGCCTGCTTTTCCACTTCAAGAGCGGCACAGGACACGGCTTCTTACTCAGTGCACATGCTGCGCGCAGGGCATGTACCAGTGCGGGCACGCCACTGCGCAGGTGCGGGCCGACCACTGGGTGAGGCCAGTCCAGGGGGCGCACACCCATGCAGAGCCCGACCCCACACGCCCCCGAAGGCCGGCGCCCCTCCTGGCTTCCCGCGCAGCTGCTTAGGGAAGGTGGCAGGTGTGGCCACGCTCGGAAGGAAGGTTTCCCGCACTTTCTGGGAGCTGGCGGCC
Organism: Meles meles; assembly: GCF_922984935.1. NCBI lineage: Eukaryota > Metazoa > Chordata > Mammalia > Carnivora > Mustelidae > Meles > Meles meles. The sequence continues at coordinate 162,451,485 of NC_060069.1, read as the reverse complement.
TTGGATACTGGGTGGAAGCTGGCGCGGCCGAAAGCGAGGGGCACCCCGCGCTCCCCGCAAGCTTTTGCGGCTCCACCAAGCTCAGACGAGCGGCCTGCGTGCGTGCCAGCGGTTTTTCCGGGAAAGCATCCTCTGCGGGTTTCCCGCTTTAGTGGAAACGGGCCCCCATGGAAGCCGTCTGTGAAAGGGAAGCGGCGACCGTGACGTCCAGGACAGCGGGGGACAGTGGTCCCCTGTTAACACCTAGTAAATCCTCCCACTCAGGTCCCCACTCCTGGGCTGGACCTCGCTGCACCTGCACCTCTCCCGCGGCCCCTGCAGAGCCAGACACAGGTCGGTACTTGGTCCAGGAGTCCGGGCCCTGTCTGGACGCCCTGGGAGCCCCTGAGTCCCCCCACCCCCTGTCCACGCTCCCCACCTGCTCCGTGTGTGGCCCACACCCAAATTCCTGCCCCGGACAGACTTCACGTGAGTCCCGTTTGGTGGGAGGAGTCCCTTGTGCCCCATGGGCTCTGCGGAGAGACAGGTCCACCCTCTCCATTGGTCTGGGACAGCCCTGCCTCTGTGCGTGCTCCGTGCGAGTCACATGGTTCCACGGTGAGCCTGAGAGCCCACAGCCCCTGGGGACACCCCGCACAGCGCCATCTGAGTGCGGGCGGCACCTCGGACGGGGGTCTCTCAGGTGAGGCCACTCTCCCTGCAGGCGCGCGGCAGAAGCAGGTGTCCGTGTGGAGGAGCAGAAGGGCCTTTGGCCTCCGGCGGGGGAAGGGGTCCCAGCGCCGGCCGCCTCGGGGCAGGTGCTGAGCAGAGCAGGAGACCGCCTGGTGTGGGACTGTTACGAAGGCCGGAGTCACAGAACCCACACGAGTCACATGAAGAACGAATGTAACACTCGCCCAGCCTCAGCCCTCCCTAATGACGTCACCGCCTCTCACCACGAGCCGCTCCCAGAGGCTGGACTAGGTCGGGATCCCACATAAGGGAGGCCACGGCCGCCACACCTCTTCCGCCCGCACGGATGGTGTGGTCACCACGGCAACGGGCACACACACTGGAACCAGCCTCCGCCACCCCCCCACTTTCCATAACATCCACCAGCACGCCAGCAGCACGCAGCGAAAGATGCAGCAGATCCTTCGAGAAAGAAAGAGAGAAAAGCCCGGCCACAGGAAAGGGACCCCCCCCCAAAGAGCCCCCTCCTCCCAGCACTGCCCAGCCAGTGGCCACCAGCCCCCTGGGAGGCCAGGAGCCCCTGGCCTTCCTGCGTCCACCATCCTGCGTGCCTCGGGACGACGGCTGGCGCGGCCAAAGCCCGGGGCCCGGGCTCCACCAGCAAACCCGCTCCTATCTCAGAAAAAACCCCGGAGCCTCAGCCAAGCAGCCCCACAACAAAGCCCGCTCCGTCATCAGGCAGCTAGTGGAAAGCTGGCGGCTCCCGGACCATGGAACCACGGCCACGCCGCCGTGACAAGCATCTCAGGCTCGAGCAAACCACTGAGGTTCCCGGCCGGCCCCAACTGGAGGCATTTCTGGCGAAGTGCCAGGGCTGGGCACCGGCCCGCACAAGGGTCCCTCCACCTGCCAGAGGCTGGGGCTGTGGCTGTGTCCACAGAAGCACCCCGTGTCCTGCCAAGAGAAGGCCGAGGGGCTGCCCCCTCCCCATGCCTCCAGTGAGCTCTCTGCGTGCGGGGGGGGGGGGGGGGTCACACATCTGCAGTGATTCCTCAGGGGAGGGGGAGGGGGGCTTTCAGATGCTCCGACGCGGCGTGCAGCCTCCAGCAGCGAGCGAGGACAGCCGGGGCGCCGGCAGGCCACCAAGCCACCAAGCCCTGCGTCCTGACCTGCACAGCTGCCACCCTGGGCCCCCACGCAGCGCCGGGGCCCTTCCTGAGGGCGGCTGCACCCCGGGGGCCCCGGGCGGGTGACGCACGCTCTCCACGGCCGGAGCCCCTCGCTGCCGCAGCTTCAACCCACTCTGCTGACAGCCAACGAGACACGGTCATTAACGCAGCAGCGCGCGGGCGGGGGCGCAGAGCACTCCCAGCAGCGAAAGCCGGGAGGCTCTGGAAAATTCCAGCGCGGCTCCCCCACCCTGCCCAGACCATCCTGGTCCCTCGGGGGAGGGGTCACCGTCTTCACTATCCTCTCTACGGCTTGTGTTTTGCAAGATCCGTAGCCACTGCCGCAGGAAGTCAGAAACAGGAAAGAGTGGATGCCGGAGCGTCACGTGACTGCTGACCTCCGGGCCAGCCTCGGGGCTGAGAGCCGGGGTCCCGTCCACACCCTGGGACTACTCGCCCCTGCGGTTCAGCTCCACCCGACCCACGTCCACTGTCCTCCGACCTCCGACGGGCGCTTCTGCTGGAAACAGCCCTGCAGCCGGCCTTCAGTCCCGTGGCCATCCCTGCCCATGTGCACGCACCCCTCTGCCTCGGCCGTCACAGCCCTGGACCCCCGAGATCCCTGCCCTGCTCCCGGCACACCCCGTGCCCCAACTTCCAGGCTCCCAGCGCTCGGGGCCAGGACCACGGCCCCCTGCCAGGCCCCGCACACGGTCCGGGAGCCAGTGGTCTTCTGCTGGGGGCCGGACTGCGCTACAAAACCCCAAATGGGGCGCCTCACCCTGAGCTCCCAGCAACACCCTGGGTCTAGACGGGGAATAGGGCGACTGCTCTGGGAGGGCAGGAGGAGACGCACTGCCCCCTGGCCAGCCACAGGATGTTATCGTGGGGCTGGGACCCCCCGCCTGCCCCCTTAAGACCCCGTCAGTGATTCTGTTCCTCGATGTCACTCGTCCACACCCCTGTGTGCTCAGAACCGGCTGGTTCTAGGTCAGCGTCCCACACCGGCGTGCCCCAGGGACAACCAAGCCCATGAGCCACAAAGCCGACAGCCCCCACGTCATGTGAGCCCCCTGCGCACAGACGTACCCTCCCCTCCCAGACGGCACAGAGGGTGCGACCCCAGACCCCGTGAGGCCCAGTCACTCAAACAGAAGCCAGAACCCCACTCGGAGCACAGCACACACGCACGCCCACTACTCATCACACATGGACGCACACATACATACTCATCACACGCACACACACGCACACACACACACACACACACGCACACACATACTCATCACGCGCGCACACAGACACGGTGAGGAAAAGACCAGAAAACGGGACCAATTACGTCCTGGCTTTCTCCATGACAAAGAGGAGTAACAGAAACCTCAGTCCGGAAGCAAGGAAGACGGTTAGGAAATCAAGAAACTGAGCAATTCTGGACCTTCCCGGAGAGACCGGAAGCCATACACCGGCTGCACGACTAACACACATTCCCATCGGCCGGGACTTGCGGAGGCGGGAAACGGGAATCCCCGCAGGAGGCAGGGTGTGAAGCAAGCAGGGCTACGTGTCCTGGGGCACGAAGGAACATTCCAGAACATGCCTGGACCTGCTCCAGACCCAGCACACCGCCTCCAGGGAAGTGGACGTCCACGTCGGGCAGGACGCCGCGGCACTCCCTCATGTCAGCGGTCTGGCACCGTGTGCCAAGTACACGCATCCCCGCGAACAACGTCAGGGCGAAAACCCTGTCTTTCAAGGATGACCTTCTTCTAGAATCTGTCAAGTGCGATTCTGCCGCCGGGATGCTCAGGAAAAAACGGAAAGATCTGCCTCTCAACAAGGGCACCTTGAGGCTCCAGGGGTTCCTGAAGGTGAAAAGCTGGAAACAAACGACTCCCGCTGTCCCCACCCTGTAACGAAGACCCAGACACGGGATTAAATGGGCGTGAGGCGAGGGACCCCGCCAGAATCTCCAGGCTACTGAGGGGCCCCCCTAAGGCTGCGCCTCTCCGCTGTAAGCCTGCAGTGACATCCCCACCCCAGCACAGAGATCATCCCTGTCCGAGCATGGAAGGCCCCTCCCCCGGAGCCCTCGGAGGGCGGGCGGCCCCGCCACCCCCCAGACTTCAGCTTCTGGCCCCCCGCACGGCGAGAGAATCTCTGTGGTTTTGATGCTGCCCTCTGCAGCCCCGGGGAGAGCGGCCCCAGGACACTGACACCACCCCAAGCCTCGAGGTCTGCTGTACCCTCACCGCCAGAGCCCAGGAGCAGGTGGTGTGGCCACCTGGGGGCTTCTGGGTGCTCCCCTCTCCCAGGGGAGCGCTGCTGACACACGGGCAGCCGGCTCGAGGGAACTTCCCGTTTCCAGTTCCCGAGAGGAGGCCGTCCCACCCGCCTCTGGCGCCAGAGGCCCGCTTCATCTCCCGCCCTCGATCCTCCCCTGCTCTCTCCGGGCCCCAGAATCGAAGGCCGGAGCAGCAGGAAGGCCGAGCCGTGCACAGAAAGGCGTCCCCGATGCATCGCTGGCCTGTCCGCCCTAGACTTGGCAGCCCTCTCTCCACCGGCAGGGCCGTGCAGGCCGCGAGCCAGCCCTTACTGTCCTCGCTCTGCAAACATGGGATCATCCCGCCCCATGCTCTCATGTCTCTGTCGCCGGTCACTAGAACATACTTTGGACTGAGCCTGAAAGCCAAACTCAAAACCAGGGTCAAGGTTCCGCTCCTCTCTCTCTGGTCTGACATCCTTCTCTGCCCTGGGAGGGCGGCGGCTCACGGGCTGCGTGCTTGAGGCGGCAAGCGGTGTGCTTTGGGGACCTGGCACGAGGCAGTCTGGGAACCAGAATCCCTGAAACTGAGCCTCACAGGCCTCCCACCGGCCAGCACGTGTCTGCGCCACACTCACCGGGGAGCCCGGCCCTGTCTGCGGGCCAGGAGCGCAGGGAGCACCGCTCTCCCTGTACACGCCAGGGCTGGAAAGGCTCGGCCCGCGGTGCGCAGTCCCTGAGCCTGAGATCCGAGACAAAGGGACAGCGGGCCAGTCCCCACAGGGGCTTCTCCAGAGCCCGGCTTCTGCTGCCCCTAAGTTCTCTTCCCACACTCAGCTGCGTGCACAGTGTGCCTTTGTCTAGCTCTACCCCATCGACCAGCCTGAGAACGTACCCCCCACTGAGCGCAACTCTGGGCGCTCTGGGATGCTTCCCCTCCGACCCCCTGCTGGAAAGTGCACGTGCGGGGCCCCACGGCTATAGCAGGCTCTGGCCAACCCAGCCCATCCTGTGCCGAGGCTGGTCTGAGGTCAGTTCGCGGCCATCCCCACCCTCTCCCTGCTTGGCTCTGACTGACTTGGGCCCAGACTGGGGGGCGCGGTGGGGGGGGGTGTAGCAAACAGCCCACCCCCGCCACAGTGTTAAGGGTTTGATCCTCCCAGAGCTAAGGAACCCGGGCCAAAGCAAGCACTTGCAGGCTGATAGGAAACCGAGACTCTGCTCAAGGAAGCAGCGTGTGGGCAGTGAACTAAGAAACTTCTGGAAATTGTTCTTTTTATAGGCCGAACTGTATTCCCCAAATTCCTATGCTGAAACCCTGGCCTTCAGCCACTCAGAACGTGACGGTGTTTGGAGACAGAATCTTTAAAGCGGTACTTAAGGCAGCACGGGGTCACCAGGGTCGCTGCGATGCACTCTGACCCCTGTCCCCTCCAGAAAAGAGGTGAGGACACAGGGACGCGCAGAGGAGCCAGGTGACCCCACCATCCACACGCCACGCAGACGCCGCTCGGGGGGAGGCAGCCGTGCTGACACCAGCCTCCAGAACTGAGGCCACAGACGCTACCGCCTGAGCCGCCGAACACGCGGACACCGCCTGTCTGGGTCTAGCTCAGTGGGGAGCATGTCCGGAGGACCACCACCCCTGGCTTTCTCCCCTCCTCAGCCCTGTCCATCCCCCAACACTGTAACTTATTTCGGTAATCAGCAGGAAGAGAAGGAAATTAGGGCAAAAGACACTCACAGGTAAGAACTGAAAAGCCAACCCACATCCCCTCCCGGCAGAGGTCCCGGCTTCCACGAGACGGCCCAGACACACTTCTGTGCCAACCCTGCCCGGTGCTCCTGCACGCTGGGGGGTGAGCACAGCGCCCCAGGCACGCTGGCCCACCTCACTCAGTGGCCAGCACCTCCGAGGGACGTTCACACGCCCCATCTCCCTGGCCCTAAAACGACCCAGGAGCAGGCATCATGCCCACTGTACAGATGAAGCAGCTGAGCTCCGAGTGGAAGAGAGCCTCCTGCCTTCGGAGACCCCTGCCCTACGCCTCCTGGGCCTCGCCAGCCTAGAAGAAGTGCTGGGATGGGTCGCATCAGAGGAAGAGCCCCTCCAGCCCCACGACAGGCGGGAAGGAGATGACAGGACCCCCAGCCTCTGTCCCTCGGCCCCGGCACACGGGTGAGGATGCCGGGCAGTAGAGAAATCCCAGGTAAGAACCGCAGCTAGGAACAAGGGGACCCAGGTGAGCCGAGGAGGGGAGCGGTCTGCCCAGTGCAGGGAGAAACAAGGGAGTGTGTGCGGCTGGACAGTGAGGAGGAACTGGGCACAGGACACAGGGAAGCCAGCAGGGGCCCCGCACACCTCTGCCAAGGGCAGCGCCCACGACTCCTTGGCCAAGAAGGCCAATGGCTGCTCCTCTCACGGGGACAGCAAGATGACGCTGTTCTCAAGAGCCTTTCCTGGTCCTGCCTTCCAGAGGGGCCCCTGCTGCACAGACCCTGCACCTCTGTCCCCAAGCACAGGACCACCCCAGGGAGCGTGGCCACACAACCCTCCCCAAATCAGAGCTCCCCCTTCTCGAGGAGCCAGGGGCTTCTTGCCCTGGGGGCGCCGGCCAGGGACAAGAGGCCAAGGTGGGCGGTCCAGAGAGCCACGACCTTGCTGTGACACGCAGCAGTCCCGCTGGGCAAACACGCAGGGTGTGCGCCTACCCCGTATTGCCTCTGCGCTGGCATCCAGGCCCCCGCCTGGCCCTCGCCGCGACACCCAGCCGTCACCTTGGGGCTGCGGCACGGAGCAGCGGGCTCCCGGCCTGGGAGACCCCCCAGGGGCAAGCCGGGAGGCGGCAGCAAGCCCCACAGGAAGTCGAGGCTCTACAGCACTTGAAAAGCCGCTTCTGAAGCCCAGGGGCAGGGGCCCGAGTCCGTGTCCGGGGCTCCTCCGTCGCAGCCCCGCACGCCGCCCCGGCCCGCGACCCGGAAGAGTCCCCGGAGGCGGGAGCCGGACTCCGCCCGGCGGCTCGGCGGCCCCGAGGTGCGCGGCCAGCACCCGCCCGCCCCGCGTCCCGCGCCCCCGCGACAGGGCAGGAGGCCGCCCCGGTCGCCCGGCCCCGGGAGCCGCAGCAGGCAGGGCGGGGAGCAGGGCGCCGCGGCTCCGCGGGCCGGGCGGCCGGGCCGGGGCGGGGGCTGGGGTCCGGCGGCGCCTACCTGCAGCGGGAACGTGGCCGCGCGGTTGCCCACGTAGCCGCGGACGACGTGGCTCTGGATGGAGAGCACCCGGCACTCCGCCTCCATGCCGGGCCCGGCGCCGCGCGTGTCCGCCGCCCGCGGGGCTCGGCTCGGCTCGGCTCGGCTCGGCTCGGCGCGGCTCGGCTCGGCTCGGTTCGGCTCGGCTCGGCTCGGCTCGGCTCGGTTCGGCGCGGCGCGGCGCGGCTCGGCTCGGCTCGGTTCGGCGCGGCTGGGTTCGGCGCGGCGCGGCTCGGGGCAGGCCGCCTCCCGGTGACCTCAGCACGGCCGGGAAGCGCGGGCCCGCTCGGCGCGGGGGCGGAGGCGGGCGGGCGGGGCTTCCGCGGGCCCCGCCCCCTCCTCGCGCGCCCGCCCCCCGCCCCCCGCCGTGCACCCCTCGGCAGCGCCGGGCGCAGTCCTTCCGGCCCCAACGCCGCCCCGCGGGGAAGCCCCGGCCGGCGCCCGCCCTGCCCCTGCCCCCACCCCCACCCCCACCCCCGCAGCGGCCTGGCGGCGGACCTCTCCGCGGTGCCATGTCACCCTTGGGGACCCCCAGCCCCGGACACGTGGCCGACCTCCCATTGCAGGCGCCCCGGCAGGCCACGCATGCACCCCCGTGCGCCCCGTCTCAGCCTTCGAAGCCCGCCGTTGTCGGAGTCCGCTCCGCAGTCCCCGCGGTCACTACCCGTCCTCCGCCTCCCACGCCCACCTCCGCAGGCCCGAGGCTCCCGCGCTGCCCCCGGGGGCTTCACGCTGTAGGACTGGGTGATGGGGGTCCCTGGGCGGCTCGTGTTGGAACCCGTGTGTCCTGGGGGCAAGGCCGACGCGGGCGGCAGGCGCTGGCCCAGGCGGGAAGGAGGGCAGGGCCTCAGCGGTCCAGCTTTTGGAGAGCAGGGACATCCTGATTAATGCTCCGGCGGCGTGGAGGCTGCTGTGTGCTAAGCCCAGGCCCCACGACCGTGCGTCAGCTCCCCCAGGCCCGATGGGGCCGACTGTCATGCAGCTGCGCAGAGGAGGACGCAGGAAGACAAACCAGGCCTTACAGACGCAGGGACACGTGCCGCTGGGCCAGAGCCCTGGGGCCTGCGGGGCCGGACCTGCTAGCCGCTGTCCTCACTGCCTGCTCTGGGTCCTCCTCCCTGAGTTCCACGGCCCTTGGCTCTCAGGAGGGCCTCGTGACTCTCTGCCCACCTCACCCCTCCCCCCCTTCATCTCTCACCTCCTGCCCCTCTGCTTTTCTGGACAAACCTCCTGAGCACCGGCCCCCCTTCTTCATCCCTACCCCTCCCACCTTCAGCCCAGGTAAACCCAGAGCACTTCGGGGGAAGAAGCTGATAGGCCCCCGGGACCCCAGACTCTAGTACCCTCCTCCTTGACAGAGGGCCCGGGTTGAGGTCAAAACCCTGGGCTCGACATTTTGGTGAGCTCGCTTTTCACTGGGCTTTGGAAAGGTCCTCACTCCCAGGGCGCCCAGGGACATACGCTAGTCACGGGAGAGTCCCCTGGAGGAGCTGGTAAACCGAGTCTGGCCCCAGGGGCACCTTTTCAGCGGCAAGTGCTTTGGAGATGATTCAGGTGGGGCAGATAAGGGAATGTCAGTTATTTCTTGAGCACCATTAGTGCTCACCATCTGTCCTCAAACAAACCTCTTCCCTGGGGACAGATAGCGAGGACCTTGCGAAACCGCCCTTCTGCGGAAAAGATCCTCCACAACCCGCCAGGCAGGTGATGGGTGGGGCGCCTCGCAGCCCCTGTGTCGGGTGGGGGAGGGGTGCAGAGCCCCACCGAACTACCGCCCAGCCCTTCCACCGCAGACCTGCCCTTCCTGGGGAGGATACAAAGTGCAGTCCTGCAGGCTTGCTCTGAGCTGATTAGGAAGAGGCAGCTGACTGCCAGGTCCCTCCGGGAGAGGGTGGCCGGAGAGGCAAGTGGGTGGGCTCCAGAAGGTTCCCAGAAAGTGGTTCACCGAGAAAGAACGGAAGGAATCTGTGGCTGAGCCTGGTGTGTTTGGGGCCCTCCAGACCCAGGTGTGTGCGCAGCTCTGTGCCCTGATTATTACACCTTCAGAGAGTTCCCCTGGCGCTGGAACCGCCCTTGGGCCTGGGTCCTTCCCCCCACCCCCGCCAACACCACAGGGGACTATGCCCTGGGAAACGGCTGGCTGAGCCCATCCCCCGAGCGGAGTCACCTTCCACGGACAGGCTGCCTATTACGGGTTGACTGTATTCCCCCAATTCACATGTCCTAGTCCTGAACCCCAGTACCCACGAGGTGTGACCTCGTTTAGAAACAGGGCCTTCCGCAGGTGTCATCGAGTTACAGTGCAGTCCTTACGGCGGGCCCCCAGTCCAGCACGACTGGTGTCCTTATGAAGTGGGGGGCACACTCTCCTCCGCAGCCCCCAGAAGGAACCAGCCCTGTTCACACCCTGGTCTCGGGCCTCTGGCCCGCAGAGCTGGGAGAGAATCCGTTTCTGCTGCTGAAGCCGCCCGGGGACCTTGGTCAGAGTTTGGGCTTCACCCCGGCGCATCGCCTGCTGGCCATCGAGCTTGGCCCCTGACCGGTCCCAGGCGCTGGCACGGGTCCCGAGGAAGCAGACAGCCGTGGAAGCAAAAGCTGGCGGGGCTCAGCTCACGTCGTGTGTCCCAGGTTTCTGCGGCCTTCCCAGTGTTGTGTCCTGCCAGCACACCGTGAATACGGACTTCAGCCCCAGGAAAAGCCATCACGGTCCCCAGGCTCCTCCCGGCCAGGGTGCTGCCTCTGATGTCGGCTACAAGGGAGGGGGTTCTCCAGAGACTTAACCGCTGTCATCGCTATTACGTTGTCTGTTGAATCCCCCAGAATCACACGTTGAAGCCATAGCCGTCAGAGTGATGGCTTCTGGAGCTGGGCCTCTGCGAGGTAATGAAGGTCAAGGGATGTAAGGGGCGGTGCCTGACTTGGGAGGTTTGGGTCCTTAGAAGTGGCGGCAGCAGAAGGGGTCCCTGCGTGCAAGCTGAGGACAGGCACGCGAGCACGCCGTGAGCGGGAGAGGACACCTGTACGCTGGGAAGCGAGCTCTCACGGGCACCAAATCCGGCCAAGTCCAGGGGAACCTTCGAGTTCCAGCGCCCGGAACTGGAGAATTAAGCATCTGTCCTTGGAGCAGCCCGGCCTGTGGGATTTTTGTCCCAAGCTAAGATAATCACTGCAAACATCCTTCTCCCTGGTGGGCCAGGCCATTCTTCGATGCCCTGCTCTACGGCCAGACCGCAGCACCTCGCAGACCACAGTGTCTGACGCATGGGACCAAGGCACGCACACCAACAGTGTCTTTCCCAACGCCGGCTTTCTTCATTCCTCAAGGTCAAGGTGCTGATGAGGCAGGGTCAGGATTCTAAACTCAGCGACATCTCCCCACGTGTTGACCTTGGCTTCTTACGGGTCACACGGAGCACAGCACGAGACGGGCCACACAGAACATTAGGCCGAACAGGCCGTAGAAGCGAACAACCCCCCGTGACATCAGTCTGTGAGTGCACCGTGGAGATAAGGTCTCCGTCGGTCCGCGTCACCTCCCAGCACTCACTGCTGCTTATGTCAGGGAGGGTCTCGGTTCCTCCTGGAGATCAGTCAGGCAGAGCCTGGGCAGCAGCTGCCGTTTGAAGTGGTTGGACACGCAGGGTCAGGGTCTGAGAAGTCGGTTTGCTGCGAAATCCTCCCTTTGTAAAGGGCTGGCATCGGTCCTGGGCCCTGCCGACCTCCCCTGCTTCTGCTGGTCGTCGGTCCCGGGCCGTGGTCGGCCGGTGCTGGGCCACCGCAGGACCCCCGAGAGCTCACCTCATGGCTTGACGCACGCCCCTGCTGGACGAGAGAGACTCCGCGGTGCTTTCTAAAGTGTCATTGCACTAGGCACTCTCTGTCCTGCCGGGTGGGTTTTGTTCTAGGCTGAGAGGTGGCCCAAGGTAGGATTTCGTTCTTTTTCACAGGGTGAGGTCAACAGGTTGGGAGGGGCTTTCATTGAAAAGGTAGCCTGCCACTCGAGGTTTCCAAGAGGTCAGGGCGCCCACACCACACAGGGCCACATGGGCGAGCACCAGGTGGGTTGGAAAGGGGGTGCACAGGCAGGAGACTTTATTGGGGTTTCGAGGAGAGAGGCAAGGCAAGGCAAGCCGGATGGACATCGATTGGTTTGAATACCTTTGGCCGGCTCTGGGGTCCGGGGCTGTCTCGGTTGTCTGGCCCCTGGGCAGAAGGATGGCAGGAGAAGGGGCCTGGACGTGGGTGTGGGCTGCTTCCTTTGCATGGGAAAAGGCCCTTTTGCTGTCTCTGAGGGTCAGCTGGCCCCGAGAGGGACAGTCTCTCCCCAGACAGCCAGGCCCAGATGCCGGGGCTCGGGGAATACAGAAAATAGGGCAACGCAGTTCATGTAGCAGGGTGAGCTCTGGACTCGGGAGTCACACTGGCCGGGCAGATTACAGCTCCTCATGGCCGTAGGCATCTTGGAGTGACAGGTCGGGCCAACTCTTGGACTCAGTGTCCCCCATTTCTTCCAGTGTGGAAGTAAGAAGAGTGTATCACAGCAGTGTGGAGGGGACCGTGGAGACAACACCCGGGCGGGGCACCGGGGAGGGTCCCCGGGAGTCTCCTCCGCATTATTTATCAGGATTCCCTGGTCTGGGGGAACCGAGCAGGTGGAACGTTTCAGTCTCTGCTGACTGCTGGACTCCAAGCCGCCATTTCCGTGGGACGAAGACTCTAGTTTGAAATCCCCCCGTATTCACGAGCGGCTCCATCCTTCCGAGAACAGGCTTCTGGGCATTGCTCAGTTCCAGAATGTTTTTTTTATTAAATTTTTAAAGTAAGTTCCATGACCATCTTGGAGCCTACCATGGGGTTGAACTCAGGCCCCTGAGATCGAGACCTGAGCTGAGATCGAGAGTCAGACGCTCTGGACCCCTGCTGTTGAGCCACGTGTCAGGCTCCGGGCTTAGCCGGGAATCTACTTGGGAGTCTCTCTCTCCTTCTCCCTCTGCTCCATGCCCTGCTCTCTCTCTCAAATAAATAAGTAAAATGTTAAAAGAAAAAATGAAGAAGAAAGTCTGATGCTCAAGAGACTAACCCACCAGGTGCCCCAGAATGTCCTTAAGAAGCAATGAGTGGGGCGGGGACCTGGCTGGCTCCGTTGGAAGCACGTGGGACTCTTTTTTTTTTTTTAAATTTTTTTTTAAAGATTTCTTATTTATTTGACAGAGAGAAAGAGATCACAAGTAGGCAGAGAGGCGCAGAGAGGGGGGTGGAAACAGGCTCTCCGCTGAGCAGAGAGCCCGATGTGGGACTCGATCCCAGGACCCTGAGATCATGACCTGAGCCAAAGGCAGCGGCTTAAACCACTGAGCCACCCAGGCGCCCAGCACGTGGGACTCTTGATCTCAGGGTCATGAGTTCGAGTCCCACATGCAGGACTTTACTTGGAAAACACAAAGCAACACCCAAAGCAGCAACTGCAGAAGCCCAGGCCTGGGTTCCGGGGTGTCCTTTATTCTGACGGATTATCTCTTTCGCTTTCCTCGTGGGAAGAGCCATGACTTTTTTGAACCTTAAGAGAGCACTTTGGGTCAGAGTCTTCAGGAACTCGCCAGAATCCCTCGATTCTTTCCTGACCGGTGCGGGTGTGGCTTTGCTTTTTAAGCCTCAGACAGGCTGGTCAGGTTTGAGACTCACCTTGCGGTGCTGGGCCAATGAGCTGGTCACCGTGACGACCTCCGGGCTGTCCCCGACCCTGCTCCAGGCCATCTGGAGAGTTTTCTCCCAAGAGTTCAGAGAAACGTGTAATAAGTCACCTGTAGGGGCGCCTGCGTGGCTCAGTCGTTAAGTGTCTGCCTTCGGCTCAGGTCATGGTCTCAGGGTCCTGGGATCCAGCCCGGCATCAGGCTCCCTGCTCAGCAGAAAGCCTGCTTCCCTCTCTCTCTCTCTCTGCGTGCTGCTCTGCCTACTTGTGCTCACTCTCTCTGTCGAATAAATAAATAAAACCTTAAAAAAAAAAGTCACCTTTAGTCCGTGAGGGGCTATCGCTCATGGCTCCCGACCCAAAGAAAGAGCCTGGAGCGTCCCCCGTTCTTTCTGGCCCGGCTTTACGGGGCATGTTTCTTCTTTCTCCTTAGTGAAACTTCAGGTCGGAAAAGAACCCAAATCCGGGCCAACAGTCATGGATTTCAGACCCCTGAGTCGTAGCACATTGTTCACGGAGGAAGAGCAGAGGGAAAGCAAGGAACTGGCCGTCGCAGTAGCAGTTCTGGGAAGGGGAGTGGCTGGACGTCCGAGCCGTCTGAGCGGACCCGGCGCACTGACCGTTCTGGCGACCGCTCTCTCTCACTGTGCCCCACGGGGACGGGTAACAGTCGCAAGACAGTCTCATGTCGTAGACCCCTCGGGGAGACACAAACATCACAGGGAAGAAAATAGAAACCACAGCTCTGCGTCCCGAGGGCAGACGGGGTTCGCGTCGTCTTTCTCGGCCCGTCTGTGTGCGTTCATGTGAATGTGGTAGGTGCTCGAGACACAGACCGACGTGAGACTTTCTTCTTAAGATTTATTTATTTGGGAGAGACAGGGAGATAGGGAGATAGAGGGGGAGGGGAAGGGGCCGAGGGAGAGAGAGAATCCCAAGCAGACTCCATGCTGAGCGCAGAGCCGGACGCGGGCCTCGATCTTAGGACGCTGAGATCATGACCTGAGCCCAAACCAAGAGTCCGACCCTTAACCAACTGTGCCATCCAGGCGCCACTTGAGACTTTTTTTTTTTAAAGATCGCAATTTGTGGACACCTGGGTGGCTCAGTGGGTTAAGCCTCTGCCTTCAGCTCAGGTCATGATCCCAGGGTCCTGGGATCGAATCCCGCATGCAGGGTCCTTGCTCAGTGGGGATCCTGCTTGTCTCTCTGCCTTCCCCTCCCTCTGCTTCTGCCCCCCTCCTCCATCCCTCCCTCTCTGATAAATAAATAAAATCTTTAAAAAAAAGATTATGCTTTTTTATTTTTTAAAGATTTTATTTATTTGACAGACAGAGATCACAAGTAGGCAGAGAGGTAGGCGGAGAGAGAGGAGGAAGCAGGCTCCCTGCCGAGCAGAGTGCCTGATGCAGGGCTCAATCCCAAGACCCTGGGATCATGACCCAAGCCGAAGGCAGAGGCTTTAGCCTACTGAGCCACCCAGGCACCCCAAGATTATGCTTTTTTAAAAAAATATTTTATTTATATGGCAGACGGAGATCACAGGTTGGCAGAGAGGCAGGCAGAGAGAGAGGAGGAAGCAGGCTCCCCGCTGAGCAGAGAGCCCGATGCGGGACTCCATCCCAGGACCCTGAGATCATGACCTGAGCCGAAGGCAGCGGCTTAAGGCACACTGAGCCAGCGCCCCAAGATCACAACTTTTAATGGATGATGTACATTCATAATATTACATTTTTACACCTCCCACATGTCCTCCAATATTCTTAGTGACCTTCTCTGGCTGGTTCACCTCCCTCCCATGAAGCTACAAGAACGTCTTACTGGACGGTCGCGTCCCGCGCTCCCTGTGACAAATACTTCACTAGACTTACTTGTGAGTAAATCCTCACGTGCATTCCTGACGACTCAGTACAAAGTCGTTGACGAGCAATGACGGTACACGAGTCGTTCGCACCTTTTGCTTCTAAAGGTGAATTGTCCAATTTCACTCCCCTCAGTCCCTGACAGTCATTGGTCATTGTGACTCGGCTGCTTCAGGACCACCAGGGATCTCTGTTTTCAAGGAATCCTTAAAAATTGGCAAATCAAAAGCATAGGAGACAACTTCGGGTGTGACTCCGTATCATTTCTCCCTAGAGTGTTCTGGAAGTCAAAAGGCAGATAAAAGGGATGAATGTAATTGTGGGCTGTGTGCTTCTGAAATCACACTGGGCAGGGTGACCTGGTCCGGGTCGTGTCCCCTCAGAGGCCATGGGAGCCCCGGGCTCACACGCCCTCAGCACCACCTGTGGGCCTCACGCGGGAGGGCGGCGGCCCAGGGGGTCCCCTTCAGCTTGCCAGCGCCTCATCTGGAAAACGGTCACAGGGGCCCGTGGGTGGTTCTGGTGGAAACCACACGTGGCACACACGTGGCACCAGCCAGTGCTGCCCAGGTCCCAGAGGAGTTCAACCGTCCTCTGGCCGGGAGCCGCCACGGCCAAGACCACACGCGGTCCGGCCTGCAGCGACACAGGCCGTATCCTGACTCAGACTGCTTCGTATTTGGGGATAAATGAAATATATCACCGAAGTGGATTTCACCTGCTTTTTGTTTGTTTTTTAATGTGGCTCCTGGAAAGTTGGAAGGGACAGCTGTCCCCACGTTTCCAACGGCGCTGGCACTTCCACGAGTGGCCTGCGGTCCTGGCCCCCGAGCAGCTGCTGCTGCCGCCCGCATCGCGGTGCCTGGCGTTTCCTTGGCGATCGCACGCAGAGCCCGGGGCCCCTTCCTCGAGCGGGCGTGGGGTGCCGGGAGCGGGGGGCACTCGGTGGCAGGTGGCTCAGGGGGGAGCTGGGCCTCCTCCCGCCTTTGCCGGTCCCCCTGCAGGGTCACCACGGAGCGTGCGGATGCGGAGCCCGTGTTCAGACTTGGCTCCCTGCGTTATCAGAGGTCTCTCCTGGGGAGCGGGTCCCTGAGCAGCGCACGCTACCTTCCCGAAGTCCCGCCTCCTCACTGTTCGTAGAATTCACTGACCAGGTGCCTGCCGCAGGGCCTTTGCGTGTGCGACTCCTTCTGCAGGAGCGTCTCCAGACACCCACAGGGCTCACTTTTCCACCTCTTTGGGCCTCTGTTCAAATGCTACCTTCTCGGGAGCAGCCTTTGCCAGCAGTCAGGTAAGTTAGGGCAGAGACGTCCGCAACTGAAACCATGGATCCCGTGTACGGTTCTTACCAACGCTTGGCACGAGCAGGAGCGCTGCCAGTCTCTGGACTTCCGTGAGCTCAGCAGAGACTTGGAAGGTAACACAGTGTCGAGTCTGGTACCAATCTGTCCAAGCTCGGCCGGACGTACGGCCAGGGCGATCGTTCCTCCGGACAGCACCAGCCCTGAGCACGCTCCCTGCCCTCCCCGCCGGAGCTCTGATTCACCTGTCCTCCCCGCCAGTCGGCTCCGGTGGGGCCTGGACCCCACGGACTGTCACCCCTGCAGCGCAGAGCCGGACACCTGGCGGTGCTCAGCAAGCCGGCGGGACGCAGGGCGGTGTGGAACCCATGGTGTCCTGTCAGGACACGGAGGGGACAGCTGCTTTGCAACGTGCCTGCTAAGGATGGTGTCTCCTGCCATGGCAACGGTTTTGTGCTGCAGTGAGCTCGAGTGGAAATGTGGGGGCAGAGCTGAGCCTGTCGCGGAGTGTGGGAGAATGGGTGCCCCGGGGAGCTCAGAATCCGGGAGTGGAAATGGGGAGAGAGCCCGTGCGGGCCACTCTTAAAACTGATGAGTGCAAGGGTGCCCGGGTGGCTCAGTTGGGTGAGCGTCTGCCTTTGGCTCAGGTCACCATCTCAGGGTCCTGGAATCGGGCCCATTGGGCTCCCCGCTCAGTGGAAAGTCTGTTTCTCCCCTTACTGTCCCCTAGCTCAGTTGTGCTTTCTCTCTCAAATAAGTAAAATCTTCAAAAACACCCCACAAAAACAAACTCCAAAAGCCCTGAGGTGTGCAGCTTTAGGTCTATGGTGGATGAGTGATGGGACTCGCGACCCCAAGCCCCAGGGAACGGGTTTGCTCCCTGACACGCGCAGCATCTTAGGACGGGGTGGGTGTGGGCACAAGGCCCCGTGCCCCCCCTCCCCGCGGGGTGAAGGGTGAATGAGAGCCAGGCAGAGGCAGACAGTTGGGCCTGAGTGGCGCGGGAGCCCCTTCTGGGAGTTTGCGTCCAATCAAGGTACAGCCTGCAAGACCTGGGCTACGTTTTGGAAAAGCGAGAGCCTGAAACCCAGCTGGGCGCTGTCGCGGGAGTTCCCCAAGGAGACCTGGGGTCAGGTCAGGGTGACGAGTGGCGGGGACAGGTCCCACTGGCATTCGAGTTGTTATTTGAGGGGCGAAGTCACCCTCTGCGGGCCGGTCTGAGACCCAAACCACAGCTGGGAAGTCTGGAATGCGCGCAGGTAAAGGGGGAGCATGGCCCTTGCGCCCGCCCGCCCACGGAGCCCGTCGCTGGTCCCCACGCAGTGCGGCAGGTCACCCGGCACACCCGCCTCACGCTGCAGTGGCAGCCCGTCTCTGGGACAGAGCTGGGTGTCTCCGCGGAGCGATGGGGCCCTGAGCCGCCTCGTCAGGCATGTGGGCCGATGTCAGCATCCGCCAAGCCCCTGCCTTCCGGCCGTTGCCCAGAGGCGTACGACATCAAGGACTAACGTGAGTGCAAAGAGAGGTTTTGTTTATTGGACTTGGCTCGGATGCGATGGACACACTCTGCAGACAGAAGTACAGACCGATCGTCAACACACGGTTCTTGCCAGCAGAGCCAGGTAAATCCAGAGAAAACACAGATCAAAAGACAGGTTCCGTTTCATGTTCTTTCCAACACCAGCAAGTGCTTCCGCACGTCCCTGACCCTCCTCTGTGCTTGCGGGTACACAGGAGTTAGGCCTACGCATTTATAAAATGTGGTACCAAATTGTACAAAAGTAACCAGACGGGGTCGGGGGCAGGAAGAGGGCTGTTTTACAAAATATCCTACCACCAGCTTGTTAATGTAAGTGGTTTCCAGTTTTGGACTTCCAAGTCCCCTTAGCAACTCTGCCTGGGAAGATGACGTGCACCGCACAGAAAACTGGTATTCCAAATACATTTCTTTGTGCAACACACTCGTGTGTGTGTAACGAGAATTAAAAAAGTTTTCTTCCTTCCTTTGTTGCCCAAATCTAGGCATTAAAAATACGCCCCCGTAAACCTACCGAACTTACCCACGGAGTAAGTCAGGACAGATTGAGAGAGGGAGGGACAGGGTCCACGGTCACTCCTGGACCCGAGGCCGGAGGCGCGGCCTCACCAGCAGGCCCATCTCCCCGAGCAGCAGAGGCCGCCGTGCGGGTGACGGGCGCTCCCTGCGTTCCCCCAGCTGTGCCCTCGGGTGTCTCGCTACAACATCTCAAGGCCGCTGGACTGCATAGCCCATCTTTAAAGCTAAAATAAAAACCGTTAGAAAAATAATCTGGCCAACGGTAATGGGACACTTTTTTCTCAGACAGAAAGTTAGAAGTACGCGACTCTTAGTCTCATCTTCTGCCACGATCGGCCTCGGTCCCGTCTTACCCAGCACAGCACAACTGGCCCTGCAACGCCGGCCGGCAACTCGGACGCGAGACCTCCCGTTACAGGGACTGACCGCTCCGTCGAGTCACGTCTTCTCTCAGGGACCCATCAGGACCGAAGTTCATTACAGAGCAGGCGAAGGACAGGGTGCACACTCCCCTCTTGGCCGCCTCCAGCGCCTCCAGCGCCCAGGGCGCCTGACCCCCGGGGGATGTAACCGCAGACAGAGCCCCACCCTGGCGACGGGAGGAAGAAACCAGAATCCCATCGACACATGCCCGCCCACCAAGGGGGCCTCCCTGGTCAGGCGAAGTGGGGGCTGGTCCCACTGAGGCAGCCCTGGGGGCAGGAAGGGGGAGGCAGGACTCCCGGGAGGCCCTAGGTCCGAGCAGAGCGCGCGGCAGGGTAGCACTGAGCACCCCCGCACCCACATACAGACCCCTGAGTTCATTCCTTTCTTGAGGTCTGTGATTTGTGTTCCTAAACTGTAACGGGAGCCGGGGGCCCAGGGGCGCCCCTTGGGTGACCACGTGCTTCCCGAACACGTCTCCCGTCCATCACTCAAGCTCCGGGGCTGGACACAACTTCCCCGCGCTCTGTCCCGGCTCCCCTGGCGGAAGCCTGAGCGCCTGCCTCGGACACTCGCAGTAAGCCCAAGGCAGAAGTCTACAGAAATCTCAGCGCAAGCTTCCGCACGTCCGACGAAAGGGAGCCGTGAACGAATAAATACGCACAACAGTTCTCAGAGGCCGATTTGGGCTTGCAGCGGGAAGGCGGTCCTCCCACGCTGCCACGGTGCCTGCGAAGCAACGCCTTTCCGCCAGGGCTCAGGAGCGCGGCTTCTGAGAAGGCCAGTCACTCAGGCCGGCTCTGGCTTACAGGGAGGGGAAGGAGGGCGACCCCAGCACGGGACCGAGCAAGGCGTGTGCTCCGCGGTGGGTGAGCACCGAGGAGGGCTGCTTGCCAGTCAAGACACTTTGGCCGGCTGAGGTAGGACACGGAAGGAAACAAGGCCCAGGGGAGGGAAAGGGCGTGCCGAGGGCGGAGGTTCTCCTCTCCCTGCCCCTCCTGCAGGTCCCCGTTATTGCTGGTCGGGTTATGGGTGTGTCCCCAGCAGGGGCTGCCAGACATCCACCGACGGGGGAGGAAGGCCCGCGTGCTGGGGGGGGAGAGCAGAAGCCCGCAGCCAGCCCCCGCCGCGGGTCGCCGCCTCCAGGCTCCTGTGGCCTCGGTGCCATGTGACGGATGGTCACCGTGCTCGGCTCCCAGGCTGGTGGGGGTCCCAGAAGTCACCGCAATGCCAGGCCCCGGAGAGCTCAGGCCACTGGCGGGTGTAGCAAAACCTTCTGGCAGAGGCCCGCAGCGTCCGCTCACACCTTGTTTACAGAGTTCCCGGGGACTTAGAAAACAACAGAAAAGGCCCACCTTCGTAAAGTTATGATTTATAGACTCTGTACAAACGCGGTCTCTGAGAGGTTCTCCTACTAGAAGAAGTCCATGGCCCTCGGCCTCCTCTTTGGCGTGGCGGGCAGCAGCTTCATGGTCCCCGGCGGGGTGCTGGCGGGCGAGCTCGTGGGGGTCTTTAGCACTCCATGCAGGGGCCTCTGCTCAGGGTTGAAGGCCACTCGGGAGGGGCCCGTGGGACTGACCAGGATGCTCTTGTCCGTCTTCTTGAACTCTGGCCCGGATGAAAGCAAGGCCCCTCGTTAATGGAGCAGCACTTCCGACCTGCCTCCCCCGGCCAAGCAGCGTCCCCCATGGGCACTGTCACCAATTCACACCGCCGGAAGCTCCCATGGGAGCCAGGCCGTGCACCCCAGCAGGTCAGTGTCCATCCCGAGGCCGAGAGCAGGCCCAGAGCTTCAGGAGGAAACGGAGCCGGCATCCTGGTTCACGGGGACAAACGAACCAATGTCTGCGGACACCATGGGAGGTGAGGGCCGGTGGGTCCATTTCTGAGAGGAGGGACTCGGGGAGTCAGGGGCACTCAGGGGACACAGATGAGCCTGAGGCTTGAGTGGCGGCCGGGAGAGACTTTCCTTCCAGCTCTCTGGCTCCCCCCCCCCCCCCCTCCGGCTGTCTCCAGCTCCCGGAACAAGGCCTTGCAAGCCCCGGGGCCTCTCAGGGCTGTGGGATGGCCCCTTCCCTCCTCACGCGCACACACATGTGCACACACGCACACACATGTGCACACACGCACACACATGTGCACACACGCACACATTTACTGGTGGGCCCTACGAAGAATCAGGTCTTAAACACACTGCATCCTTTTAAAAAGAGTCTGGCTTCTGTTAACAAAACAAAACAAGCCGACAGCCGCAAGACTAAAAGCAACCAGACGAGAACGTCCCTCCTCCCGTCTCCCCTGGGACGTGGCTCCCAAGGCAGCCACGCCTGGCCACCCTCCGTCGGTACCCCAGACCAGGACAGCCTTGAGCGTTCTGGGTGGTCCAGGCTCGAGAGGGCTTTCCACCGCGTCTTCTCCCAGGCAGACCCCGTCCAGAGGCCCCAAGGAGACCCCTCCGCACCCGACCCGGGCCGCCCCACCAAAAGCCTGGCGGCGGGACTTCTGACTCGGGACTAGGTCAGGGCCTGCGCCCCCCACACTCACCCGCGGTCATGTTTCTGTTCAGCCCGAAGGTGACTTTCTTGGAGCTGGATGGCGTCTTGTCTCGCTGCAAAGAGAGAGCGACAAAGGGAATGAGACAGCAGCGGCGGGGGCGCTCAGCCGGGCGGCCTGCATCGCCCCTGGGACACCCTCCGTCAGGACGGGCCAGCCCTGGGCCTGGCGTCTCTGGGCACACGGCGGCCACGTGCTGCATCCTGGGGGAGACGCAGGGCACAGCGTGAGGTCTGAACCTCCCAGCCGACGGGAGAGCTCGGCTCTCAGAGCAGCAAGGACACCCATCCCCCTGGAGTTTCACGGTCTCACACACACCAGGGACGGACTCTGGCTCTGGGGGGCAGCGTACATGCTCCCCAGCGTTTCACGCACAGACAGATCGGGGGTTCTGACGACTCGGAGAGTTAGCCCAGTTGTCATCTGTCTGGGAGACTCCGGGTGCGGGCCTGCCCTGCGTGATGAAACGCCCCATTTCTGGTGAACCCCCCGTTCTGCCCACACCATTCGTGCTTTAAGGCCGTACATGTTTTGGGACGGGAACTTGTCTCCTGTCCCCGGAGGCATCTGGCAGGCGTCCCCGGGACAAGGTCCGCGAGAGCGGCTAACACAGGCAGCCGCCTCTCTGCTAGTTCGAGCGGGTACTGCGGCGGCACCTCCTTTTCCCAGAACGGTCCCTGGGCTGCGGGCCTCCCGGCAGGGCCGGCCCAGCAGCCCCCGGCCCACTCGGCTTCCGTCTGTACCTGGCTCCACAACCCCACCGGCACCTGGTGGAGCTGGCCATGTGCTTCACTGCGACCCCGGCCCGGCCTTCCGGAGTAGCCCCCACTCCTTCCCCCACCCTGACCAATCCTCCCCTGCATCCTAGGCAGTGACCCACGCTGACCTCCTCCAAGTCTCCCGTTCCCAGGAATTCAAAGACGAGGCTTCACCCACGGCACCTGCAATCCCCGCAGCCAATCCCTCAGGCCATCCCAGATTGCCGAGAGACGAGCCCCTGCGACCCCTGCCCTGGGGACCCCCAGCACAGCAGACCGGGGCTCCACGGGCCAGTAGTGGGGCCCGAGGCCCAGCGCCCACGTGTGGGGCTCCCAGGCGGCCTGCAGGGGGACTGAGCTCACACACCTGCACGGCACGGGGCACAGAGGCCACAGCAGTGATGCTCTTGGCTTTTCTGAAGAACAGCGGCTTTGGTAAGAAGGGGGTGTCGAACCGCACAAAGTCGTTCTCTGGCCTCAACGGCCGCTTCTTCGAGGGGCTGGAAATGCCCCCACCCCCCTGCAAAGGGAGAGGAGAGAGGAAAGTTCACAGCCATGTGCAAGGGGGGACCAGGGCCCCCGGGACGCCGCGTCTGCCGCTCAGACACCCCCCGCCCCCCCGCAGCGCTCCCTGCGCCCGACACGGCTGAGGGTTCCCAGCTGCGCGGCCACAAGAAGCCGCGTTTATCTTCCGACTTAGCTCTCCCTGCTCTGAAGACTCCTGTCTTTCAAAGACCACCTGTGACACGGCAACTCCTCTTCTCATTTCTGACCAAAGACCTCACTGGCCAGTGAGACGTTGGGGACAGAAGAGCGAGCACAGAAGAGCGAGCACGAGTCCAGTTAGGACCTGCAGGTTGGTTACGGCAGACAACCCTCCCCGGGCGTGTGGCAACCAACCGCTGCCCCCGGCGAGGCCCCTGCTCCGGCTGACATCGTGCTGCTGGTCTCTGCAGGGTCTCGGCGTCCCTAGCTTGGAAGCTGCTGCCTTCCCTCAGCAGACCCCATGGTGCCGAAAGCAAGGGCCAGACCTGGGGGGCCTCTCTCACACGCCAGCACCCCACGGCAGACACACGACCGCTTCTGAGAGGAAAACCCTCCCTTGACCCTGTGGGTTATTTAGCAATTGTTCCTGTGCCAAAGAAAACTGTCTGGACCTGAGAAATAAGACTAGATTTCTCGGATAGTCTCAGCGAAGAAAGAGACCAAACGAATGGTGCGCGGGGGCCGAGGGACACTGGTACCAGCGACAGAGCCGCTCAGGGGACGGTCTAAGGCGAGACCAGGCTTCCCAGAGCTCGGCGGACAGATCTGCGTGTTTCCCGAGCTGAGACTTTCCCCAAGCACAGACTCACCTACCTAACTGGTCAGAAGCACCGTTAGCCTGGGAATAGCCCTTAGCTGAGCGTGCACGGGCGCTTGACCCACCGCCTCGGCTCCCCGGGCGCCGCCCAGCAGTGCCCGCCCACGTGCATGTTGGACACGGGCAGCAAGCCTGTCCCGGAAGGGCCAGGGAGTAAGAACTGACAGCTCGGTGGGTCGCAGGGTTTGGAACTACTCCGGCCGGGCGTCCAGGTGGCCACCCGGGAGGGGGGGGGGGGCAAAGGGGAGGGGCGTGGAAAGATCCAGAGCTGGGCTGCAGACGCGTCAGCACGGACAGGCAGACAGGTTTTCCGTTAAAAAGGTAAGCAGGAAAGGTAAGAGAACCGGCCCCGAAAGGACCAAGGTCGGCGGGAGTTGACGAAGGACCGGGAGAACAGGACCAAGGTCGGCGGGGAGTTGACGAAGGATCGGGAGAACAGGGTCTGGCGGGGACACCCGCCCGTGTCTACGGCAGGGGGACAGTGTCCTCGGCCAGAGGCACTCCCTCCTGGCTTGGGGCTGGCCAGGGCACCGGCGTATTTCCTCTTTGGCTGGGGCTGTTACAAGCTCCTTGGCCCGGAACTCTGGCCTGTCCCCCACCTCTGCCCCCGCAGATCGGGGCTGGCGGCCTTACCAGAGCCAGGGAGAGCGTGGCCTCCGACTCCGGTACCCCGCCGAGCAACACAGACTCAGGCTTCTCCTTCCTCCTCTTCCTCTTTTTCAGGATGGCAGCTTTCTGACCGGACGGGCTGTGCAGGTCCAGGCTGCTGGGCTCCCCCTTCTTGTTCTTCAGCCTCCCGCCCGGGGATAGGGGCCAGGCCAGCACCGGGGGGCCGCTGCCGTTGACCGGGAGGGCTCCCAGTTTCCGCTTCTTCTTCGGGACGGGGGCCCCACTGGCCGGGGAGGCTCCTGGAGCCAGGGCCTGAGCGCGGGCACTGCCGGGGCCGCCAGGGGCCGCGTCCTCCAGAGGCAGGGGCGAGGCAGGCTCACCGCTCCCGCCCTGCACCCTGGGGCTCCTCTTCCTGGGCCGTTTTCTCCTGCTGTGCACTGGGGTGGCCTCCACGTTCTGCTCCTGGGGCCCCGGGGTAGCCACTGTCCCTGGCTCCCCGGGCATCTTTGGGGCTCTGCCCACACTGGCCTCCAGCTCGCCATCCCCGTTCTGCTCTGGGGGCATGGCTTCCGGCCCCGACCCCGGATACTCAGGCTGGAGGTGGTTCTTCTTCTTCTTCTTCCTTTTTCTCTTCTGGACACTGGCTTCGCTCTCCTCTTCCTCAGCAAGAGAGAACTTGTTTCCTAGAAAAACACCGGAGCCTGGGACAGTGTCTGATGTGGGGGTGGCCGCAGGCTTTGTCGGGCGCCATGCTTTCCCTGGCCCAGCCGGGACCAGAGCCTCCGGAGACCGGTTCCCGCAGCCGTGCTCAGGCCCGTGGGAACCGCAGAGCCAGGGCGGACGTGAACAGTAGCTAAGGGGGTGCTGCGTCCTGTGCTCTCGGCACATTTGCCCGCTGCCCCTGAAGGCGCCCCCAGGAGGGAACACGGGCTCTTCGTTCCGGGAGGCTGTGGGTAGTCCCCGGACAGCCACGACGCTCAGTTCTTTCCTCTCCAGCCGCCGGGAGCCCCACTGGGTGCCTCCCAGCACCCGACGGCAGCCCGCGCCCGCCTCGCCCTCCTCCCTTGCCAGCACCAGCCTCACGGCTCACCTTGCTCCTTCTCCAGCTCTGTTCTCTCTAGAACTTTATTTCCTTTTCTCTTCTGCCTTCCTCGGTTGAGGGTTTGGTCATCTTCATCAGCAGAGACGCCGTCCACAAAACCGAGCTGAGACACGCTGCCTGCCGGACCCCAGAGCCGCCGCTCGTCAGCCGAGACCATCAAGACTTCGTACCCGCCTCACCTGGGAAGCTTCTCCACCCCGACTTCCCCGTCCTCATCCCTGCTCTCATGACCTCCCCAACCCAACCCAACCCAACCCAACGCTCAGCCACCCTCGCTCCCATGGCACGGGCCACGGACAGCTTTTCCCCAGGGGCACGGCGACCAGGACGGCAGAGGAAAGGGAGCCTAAGAGGTCAACTCCTTTTCCTGAAAAATCAAACTGGAAGCTTCCTGGACCAACAGAAATCCCCCCGTTGAAATGACAAGGGCCCCCTGCCCTGCTGCGGCCTGGGGGCACGGCGGCGGGGCAGGAGCTCTGCCCAGCGGATGGCCGTCACGGGTGAGGGCTGCAGCTAACGCGCCCAGCGCCTCTCCATCCCGCTTCTCAGCGTTTGCCGTGACTGCCCCAGCGGGCCACGTGCCGGTACTGGCTGCAATCCTCTGGCCTCACCTTCGGAGAGATCCCGGAACCTGAAACACAGAACGAGGGCCCCTGAGGAAAGCCCTCTTTTCTGTCTCCCGCAAACACACACGACCCGACGATTAGGCTGTGCCGTCGGGGCCAGCGCGCGCCGCTGTCTTTTCCTTCCCCAGGGGAGGCCAAGGGTGCTGTGAGCCAGAGGCCTGAAGTGGAGGAGGAGCCGCCCTCCGGGACACGGTGACCCAGAGACTCTGTCTTGGTTCGCTCACACAGAACAGAAGAAATGACAACTCCTTTTTCCGTGCTGGAACGGCTTCCCTCTCTGCCGACAGCCCCTCGTCCTCTCTGCTCACACGGTGGAGAAAACGCTCCCCACGGGGCCGGGCCCGGAGCATGTGGGGCTGTGTGCTGGCGGGGGGCAGAGCTCCGGGGGCGCAGGGAGCGGGCCTGAGCCCGGCTTGGCCACCTGCCAGCTGGGACGCCAGCCGAGCCCTGTGGGCAGTGGGGAAATCAAAGAAGCCGTCCTACAGGGCCTTCCTCTGTGTGGACTCACGTCCAGTGCTCAGAGGGGCGGCTGGGCACATGGCGGCAGTCCTCTCGGCTGCTCTGTCCGAGTTATAGGCGCAGCCGCTCTCTGGCATCCCCGCGGCGGTGGGGGCGAAGAGGGGCCTTGACCACACCGAGCGGCTTGCCTACGCCCACGCCGCAGTCTCTGGCTCTGCTGATGCCAGCAGCTGCCACCACTTCTGTTCGCGCCGCTAGGGGGCGGCCGCGTGCCGGCAGGGGAGGGGCCGTTCCCCAAAACCTTCCAGGCACAGGCCATGGCCAGACGTGCTGGAGGCCGGGCAGTGGGGAGTGGGGAGGGGACGCACCCTCCCCTGCGAGCTGCGTGAACACCGACCACGCCCACTAGTCACCTACTTTTTGATGAGCTTGGAGAGACGCTTCCTGTTGAAGGGAGGGATGTTCTTCTTGTTAGTGATTTCCAGGAGTCGGTCGGCAATGGCCTTGTAGTCGAACTGTGTGAGAAGAGCAGTGAAACGTGACCCGCAGGCGAACCCCACTCTTACAAAGTCCCTTCCACTGGTGACAGGCACCGGCGCCGTGGGACTCAGGGCACACTCAGCAGGACGGTCCAGAGGTGAGGGCTAAGACTCAGTGACCAAGATGTTTGGGGCCGTGTTAGAAAATCTGTTCTCCTTCTCGTTGGGGGACGCTAGTCCTCGTCTGCTCTATTTATTCTTTTCTTAAAGTCGTAGTAAACCACATCCCATGAAACTTGTCCGAGTGTGCGTCTTTGTAAATTTAATTGAGACGTCCAACGCGTGCTTGGCAACAAGGTAACCTTTACTGGAAAAGCAAGGAGCTGCCTTTGTTGTAGGGAACGGGATCTACGGTTCAGGCCAAAGTGGAGACTGACATCTTTCAAAATTCCATCCCCCCTGTCTCCAGTAAGCTCATCGTAAGAGAGGACGTCAGCGAGCAAAGGGATTAAGGACGACTGCGCGCTCGGGCCGTGTGGATAATGAGCTGTGACCCTAATTCCCACTTAGCCAGGCCTCACCACAGCGAATCCACGTTCTACCAACCTGCAGCAGGGGCCCGGCGTCCTCTAGGCGCCCTTCAGGCTCCCCGTCGTCGTGGCCCCCGTCCTTTCTGGAGTGCTGCTTGCCCAGTGCTGTCAAAACACACCCAGAGACAGGGCGCTTCAAACGCTCGGCCGCGAGTCCTCCCGCACGAGCCACCATCTCTGTCTCGGCAGAGAAAACCTGCCAACACGTTCGTCGGCTCCCGAAGACATCGTACATTTTGCCTTTCAATGACGTCACAGACAAAACCTCTGCTGCCCTCAGTGCCCTCCAGCGCTCCGTCTTCCCGTCGACCCCAGCGGGGACAGGAGGCCCGGGCACCCGGGAGCAGAGCACTGGGGAGTCTGTCCCGGTTTCAGGTAAATTTGGGATGATGCACTAACGTCTCACAGGGCTGCCGCGGCAGACACAATTATCAGTAACGTGACTCTTAACGTTTAAAAAGGAATTCGAAGAGCACCGATGCCCATGAAGAAGCAGATAAAAATCACCAAGGAAAACTCACAACTTGTCAAATCCTAGCAGCTGGTTAGTGGTGGGGCCTCCGGGCCCAGCCTGGAGAAGACGGTGTGGGGCCCTGTGCACGCGCGTCCCCGGCAACAAGCAAGACCCCTGGAGCTGGGCACAGCCCCCCATGATGGCGCAACACCTGCTCAAGGTCACCTGGTTAGTCCCTCACCTACGCTGAATTTAAGATTAAAGTTTTTCTTCTTTTGTTTTAAAAGAACAGTTTTTCTGATTAAAAACTAACGCGCGATCGCTGTAGAAAACTGAGAGCAACAGAAAAGGTAGAAAGGAAGCAGAAGTCGCCCCTAACCCTGCCGGGCGCGGCCACCGACGGCTGTTCTCGTAGCCTCCCCCACTTTTAACGGCACGTACCAAACCAGGCTTCTTGTACGTACTTTTGTGTCCTCTTGTAAAAAATGCTGAAATTTCTTTTGGCATCAGTTTTTGAAATCCCGGCCTTTTAAGGTCTATATAACATTTCAAAAGCCTGGATACACCCTGACCGTCCAGTTTACCTAACGCTGCACCCCTTAGCACTGCTAGGGTCAGGGGGCCCTGCAGCCTGAAATGTGGGCTCCAAGGGCGGCCCCAGCGGCAGCAGCCCACAGGCTTAAGGGAACCCCGGGGGCCCCGGAGGTAAGGAGGTGACGCGGAAACGCCCATTCGCAGTGAGCGTGCCCAAGACCCTCTGGCAGACGTAGGACCCCGTTAGGATGTTTAAACCTTAAAAACCCAAAACAGAAACAAAAGCCAAAGCAAGAGCAATGACAACGTGAAACCCTGGGGGGACTGGTGGGACGGGAGGAGGCGTGGGCGTGGCGGGCACGGAGAGGGCTCCTGGGGCAGAGCTGCGTGTCAGCAGACCCCGGCCTCTCGTCCCAGGTGTGGACCACACTGGGGTCCCTGGCGGGAAACTTAGGTTGTTGCAGTGAGACTCCCACGAATGCATTAAAAAGTATTCAGCTGAGGGCGGCCTGGGTGACTCAGTGGGTTAAGCCTCTGCCTTCGGCTCAGGTCATGATCTCAGGGTCCTGGGATTGAGCCCCGCATCGGGCTCTCTGCGCAGCAGGGAGCTTGCTTCCCCCTCTCTCTCTGCCTGCCTCTCTGCCTGCTTGTGATCTCTGTCTGTCAAATACATAAATAAATAAAAGATATTTTTAAAAAAAAATTGTTCCGCTGAGAACTTTGTCTAAACTGGCCGTTCAGGGGAATCGTCTCACCCGGCTTTTTACTGACTGGTTTCCTCCACGCCGCCTCGTTCTCCGGCATCTCTTCCTCGGAGAACGCGCTCTCACCCACTTGGGTTTTCTGTTCCTGGAGGGTCTCTTCGGGGCCAGAAGGAGACTGGTCTACGATGACTTCCAGAACACCCCTCGCTATCGTCTGCACCAACGTCTGGCTGAGGGCGGAAGACAGCAGGGAGAAGGTGACGACAAAGCGTGGCCCGGGGTGCCCAGCGCTCGGCCCACCACAGCCTCCCAAGCGTCTGCCGGGACCTATCACCCGGGCAGCAGCGCGCCCGAGCCAGCCAGCCGCACCAGGGTGGGGCCAGAGGACAGCCACGTGGGGAAGGTGGACGGAAGTGGGAGGGCGTGACTCCTGGAATGTCTGGGGTCAAAGCCAGCAGAGCCCAGGCCGGACTCAGGGCGTCCCACGTCTTGCACAGGGAATTTCAGAGTCCAGCTGCTCTGGGCTCCGCATAAACCATCACGGGTGTCCTGCGTCGCGCCTCCCAGCGACTCGACCACCACTGCCCCTGGTTGAGCACCGAAAGAAGCTGCGAGAGCAAACACGGGACTCACTCCTTAGTCCTGGCTGCAATTTTGCAGAACGGATCAATAAACTTGAGATTCTGATCTGCCAAAAGCTGAAATTCAGAAACAGAATAGAAATGTTTGATACGTCCTAGGAAACGGAGCCATTCACATTTTCCACACGGGTTAGGTCCAGAAAACAGTTCCGTCCACACCCAAAACCCACCGCATGAACTGCCCAGATGCTCGGAGGCAGGCCAAAGGCCACGGCTGTCTTCCAGCCGCCTGGTCAGTCCACTGACCAGAGAAAACCAGCCCATGAACCCGTGCTGTTCTGCGTTCCCTGCCCTATACACAGGTTCTACACAGATGTCAAAAACTGTAAGATAAACCAATTTTTAAAAATGTAGTATTTCTACTTCCCTTTAATTAAAAAAAAAAGCTTTCACTGCAGAACACCTGTAAAAATAAAAAAGCAAAGACTGTGGACAGTCCCAAATTCAGATAATCACGTGCAAGCGAACCCGTGTCCTTCCCGCACACTGTCCACGCACGGGTGAATCCACGCTCCAGAGAGGCCTCTGCGAGCACAGCTTTATCTGCTGCCTTTTGAAACACCAATACTGTGACCCCGTCCTGGTGCTACGACTAGACTACGTTTGTCGCTTCCCACAGTCCCTAAGTGAGACCTCCAGGAGCATCCTTAGTGCACAGCCCGTGTCCCCGCGTGCCCTACTCTGCTTAGCACGTGCTCCCAGCTGGGGAAGGATCCGCTGAAAGAGGCTGAGCCCGTTCCTGGCGCCCCTGCGGCGGAGCGCAGCGCCTCCTCCGCAGCCCGGAGGCCACGGGCAGAGCCAGCGCCCCGCTCAGGCCGGCTGTGGTCAGGGGACACCGCCAGCCCCACGACGTCTTACCTCTCTCCCTCCCACTTTGGACAGCTCGTCCAGATAGATGCCGATGAAGTGGAACTTCAGCCCGTTTGGAGACTGGCTCTCGGGGTGCAGGATTTCTTTCATCAGGACATCGAGGAACAGCTTGATTCGGCTGAAGAAACCACACACACGGTTCTATGACCTACGGCAGGCCAACGCCTCGCTCTTCCCCGAAAGGAAACAGTCCCGTTCGTTCTCATGCTCCGCCGTGTGACAAAGCGCGTGTTATGAGGAGAAAAGCAGCCCGTGCGAGGGGCAGAACACGCTGCAAGTGGGCCCTGCCCCTCCAGGAGCCTCTCCTGGGCTCCGAGTTCTTCCCGCGTAAGGAAGCTCTGCTCCTCCCAGGAGTCGGCAGAGCGGAAGGCAGAGACGAGGCACCTCACCCCAGCTCGCTCATGAAATGCTTTTAAATTTTATTTAAAGCGGACAGCCACGTGGGGAAGGTGGACGGAAGTGGGAGTCAAAGCCAGCAGAGCCCAGGCCGGACTTTTATTTATTTATTTGACAAAGAAAGCCACAAGCAGGGGGAGCAGCAGGCAGAGGCAGAGGGAGAAGCAGGTCCCCGCTGAGCAGGGAGCCCGACGCGCGGCTCGATCCCAGGGAGCATGACCCGAGCCGGAGGCAGACGCTTCACGGAGCCACCCAGGCGCCCCTACTTTAAAAGTCCTAAAGCCACCAAATGCTGGCCCCCGTACTTTACTGACCTCTCTTCCCAGCCGTCTCTCTTCAGAACCTCGAAGGACTGCCTCAGGACCAGACGGATCAGCTAGAGAGAGACAGCTTTTGTTACACGAGGAGAAAGAAACGTCCGGCCGTCCGCAGGAGGAAGAGACCCGTGGAGCTGGCAGAGCCGCATGTCCAAAGTGAGAATAGGGTCACGGTCACCGCAGGGAACTTCGCATCAGAAAGTGCGAACGAAGGACCCAAACTCGCCGACAGCGGGAAAACAGCGGCGCCCTTGAGCGCAGAAGCACACACTGTCCCGTGCCCGCGGGAGCCCTCGCCATGCCTCCCACGGACACCCTTCCCATCCCGAAGCGGCCCGGCCGCCTGCCCTCCCCAGGCCGCCGAAGCCGATGGGGGAAGGCGCGCAGGTCTCACCATGTAGAACTTGTCCAGGCGCAGCCGGTCTATCCCCGTCCACTCGCGGTTCATCGTCTGCCAGAACGTCTGAAGGAACAGGTGCTCTGCGGCGAACGAAAGGCTTTGAGAACTCGGTGTCGGGCTCACATACGACCACACAGCAAGAAAGTAACACAGGGAAACAAACTAGGACTCTCTGTTATTTACTTTTTCTAAGAATTTTTTTGGCAGCTAGAAAATCTGGTCAACCATTAAGCTCGCTCAGTAATTCATTCTCCATTTCCACAAAGCCCATCGGAACAGGAGGGCCGGCAGCATCTCACAGTTCGTCCACACTGCTCTGTGCGGCGCTTCTCTCTGTCCCCCGCAAAGCCGTGTTTCTATTAAAATCAAACATTCTCGGAGCCTCGTCTACAGGCCCCTCCCGCACCTACACCTAACCACCAATCCAGAGCCACTGGTTCTGACGAGCGCTGGGGCGATCTGCGCAGAAACTCGGCTTTCGGTGTCACGTTCCGAGTCAGCTGCTCGAGCTCTAACAGACGTTCTATTTTTCTCTTCTGAGCCGCGACTCTACCACTCTTCCATCCAAAAAGAACTGCTGAATTTTTCGGTCTGTTTTTATTTCTTTTTGCACAATTCTTCCTTGATATGTGAAAACCTAGAGGATATTCCACGTGTAGACTTCTCGTTACGCGTGGGCTGGGGCCCAGCGGAAACACGGAGCCGCTCGGGTCCCTGAGGCCCGTGGGGGGCTCCGTGCCGCAGGGCGCTAAGCGGAACCTACGGCCACTTCTGCGGTCTCTTCTCCCTTTGTCAGGAATCAAAGCCCGAGTGTCTCAGGGGTAGTTCATCTGTCCCCCTGTGTGTTCTTTCTAGAACAGAGGGCTCACTGCGCAGTTTATTACCAGTGAGGACCTTCTGTGGCTCCGGTCTTCAGGTGAGGCTCCGGTGAGCCCCGGCACACGCATGCAGAGCCCCTGAGAGCGTTATGGCAGCTCAGAAGGCACAGACTCTGGAGAGTTTCATTTTTTAAAACAAACCAAAAAAAGAAAAAAAGAGATTTTATTTGTTTGAAATCTGTGCGAGCTCACACCATACTGCGCAAGATGCGTCTTTCGGGGTCACGGCTTTCCCACGGGGAAGGTCTGTCGCCTGCCAGGTGCTCACTGGTCGCCCCGGGTGCCTGTTCAACAAGCCCCTGGAGAAGGGAAACCCTCAAGGAAGGAGAAACCACAGAGCCTAGTTTCCCAGGCAAGTTACCCAAGCCGGTGGGACGAGGAAGCTTTGAAAAGCATGAAAATGTCAGGACTTACGGGCCTCTGAGTTGTTAACAACGTGGACGAGTTGGGAAATAGTGTTCGCTAGCTCCTCCTGCAAAGGCGGGGTCGGGGAGAGACAGTGGGGTTACTACGCGGCAGCACCGGGTCAGGACAGCGTCTGCTGGCGTCCGGACCTCCGGCCACGTCACCACGTCAATTCCACCACACGCGCAGGTCCCAGGCCCAGGGGACTGCTGTGCCACGTGACATGCCTCTGTGGATCACGCTGCACGTTAGGGGCAGCAGCTCTGGTTTCTGTGCAAATGACGCACACAGGCAAACCAGCCGCCAGTTCCTGGCTTTAAACATCTTACCATGGGATGGGAGATTCTAGCCTTAGCCTCCAAATTATGGCACAGCAATGTCGGCAAGGGGGTCCCTGGCGGTTAGACACGGGGACTGTCACTCCTCAGGGCTGTGTGGACAGACAGTCCTGGCCTCCACTGGCTCACAGCAGGCTAGAGCGGGCGGGTGCGGGAAGCGGAGGTGAAGGGCTCCCGTCGAGGCTCCGCCCAGGGCCAAAGGGCCCCCTGAAGTCAAGTCCTGCTACAACACGGCCAGCCTGCTGGTGGGGAGAATTTGGTGGTCCGGGTCTAGGAAGAGACCTCCCCTGGCGAGTGGCCGCCAAACGATCCTGCTCAGGACAGGAGCACAGCCCTCGTCAGGGCGACCTGCACTCCATCTGCGCTCGCGTCTTCCTCACCCGCTTTAAATGAACTCCCAGCCTGGAACGGGATGCTCCCGCTCCTCTGTTTTCTTCCTCCACTAAAGCTGTCGGCTGTCACTGCTGAATGTAACTGAAAAATATTTGGCCCTGCTGTCCTACTCAAAATGTGTTCAGCGGAGTAAAAGCGGTAAATCAAAGTGTGCCATCACACGGCCCGGGGGAGCGGGGGGGCACACGCTCATCCAAACACGTCAAGGCCGCGATGGGCTTTCAAGCTGGCGTCCCTCGAGGCTCACCCTCCGCCCTACGGAGGCAGGCCTGCTCTCACGCACACGCAGCGAAGCTCTGCCAACACTGAGTCCCCTCCTGAGTCGGCTCTGGTGGTGGGGTTCAGCGCCTGGCGGCTGTGCCCAGCCTCCGCCTGACGTTAAGGCTGGCGCATCAGAGGCAGGTCCGGGGCTTGGTCTACAAAGATCCTGACCCCCCGCGAGGTGGCAGCCCCGTCCTCACGGGCTCTCAGACCACTGCCGTGCCACGCCGGACCACCAGCAGTAACAGACAAAACAAAACTTGGAAATATGCAGTCATGTAAAAAATGCCATGGGACGACCTATGAAACTATGACAGAGAAATACGAAATCTCCATTGTAGGCACATTCTTCGTTATTTAAAAAAGGTGACCTCACTGCCTGGTCCCAGTGTCGCTCTCTGGATGGACGAGAGGGGGCAGCTGACCCCTGAGCAGTGACGTCACAACGCGTTTACGTGCACAGGACATGGACCCAGCAGGAAACGAGCAAGCCCTTTTCTCCACCTGGGCCAAAACACCCCAGCCACACGACAAAGAGAACTGTATGTTACCTGGAGGAGGGGTTCATCCTGCACCCACATGCAATAGAAGAGCCCTTTCCATATTTTTAGAAGTTCTTCTTGACTGAAACCTCCTAGGGGACAAAACAGCACAAACGTCTTAGAGCCTCGCATTTCCCGCCCAGCGCCTAGAACCGCCACGCGAGAGGGACAGTAACACCACAAACGTTTTTATTCTCTTACCCACAAAGGTCTTTTTTTTTTTTTTTTTTTTTAAGTTTTATTTGAGAGCGAGCAGAGACCGAGCACGAGTCAGGGGGCGGGGAGCAGAAGGAAAAGCAGACTCCCCGCCGAGGAGCTCAGTCCCAGGACGCGGGGATCAGGACCGGAACCGAAGGCAGACGCTTCACCGACTGAGCCACCAGGTGCCCCACAAATGTCCCTTTTATTCTGAAGCATCCACTCCCTTGTGGGATAAAAATAAACATGTGTAGATCATATAGTTTTATGCTTTCTGGGGCAGGTGGTCGTGGTGGTACATCCTCATTCTCTGGTAGTGTAAGGAAGTACATGTCTTCGCAACAGAAAGTCAACTAGCGAGGCGGCCATTTACAAAAGGAGCTCCCTCCAGGTGCCCCCTCCGCCGAGAGCCCGCTGAGAGCACACTCAGGCCGCATCACCCCCACTGGCACTGCTCTTATGAAACACGATTGCAAATCCCAGTCCCATACAGCTGGCCCTGGGGAAACTAGGAGAGCTTTGCGATATTCTCGCAAAGACACCTTTTTAAGGATCCTGCCAAGAGGTCAAACTTGGCTATACCCTGACCTCTCTCCCTCCTGGTTACAGTTTTGACTGACTGGACAATGTCTGCCTGGCCTGAAGTGACATCACCTTGCTTAGTCTTGTCCGGACTCATTTTCAAGCCATACACCACCCCTGAGCAAGACATGAGTCACACGCAGCCTTCCAGCTCCTGGGCAGATCCCTGGTGTCACGGCGTAATTGCTGAGTGACATAAGGGATCGCAAAAATCAGGTAAGTGTACATTCTTGGAGTTTCCAAGCCTATGGAGAACACACAGAATCCTTGAGGCTTGGCTCATGTCCCCAGTGGTCTGTGTTAACACTTCACTAGGAGACACTAGCAAAACTCTTCTGGAATATCAAAGGACACACTAGGTGAATGCCAGGAAGCACACACACCGGGCATCAATGTACTTTCAACGCATCGAAAGGTAATTAACAAGTGGCGAACAGATCCTTCTTGCCGAACTGAAGTCAGCGCGTTCACAGTGGGAGTGCGCAGACTTCCAAGTTACCCAAGACCTTTCTCATATCAGCTATTTCATTGCGGTGCATTTTGATCCTCTGTGATAGGTTCTCACTTCAAACCACGATACCAGAAGCTAAAGTTTATTAAGATGTATTTCCTTTAGGGGTCGGGCAAACCACATGGCAACCGGCTTCCCCACCCCTCCTACCTTGCTGTGAATAAGCCACACCTGGGGGCCGCCGTTGCTAGCACGACTAGGGCTTGAGGGACAGGTGTGGGGCCCCAGCCAGAGCCAGCGATGCAGCGGCCGGCTCCTGCCTGGATCCTGTGGCTCAAAAAAATCCACGAGGTGATGGGAGAGCTCAGCAGCTCAGTATTTCACAGGGAGGAATTAAAAAAAACGTGTGATGCTGGTTGTGTGGGAGAGAGAGAGTCCTCAGGCTCTGGAGAGCCACAGGGAGGTGTGTGGAGGGGAGAGGTCTGCGATTTGCTTCACGACACCCTAGTGGAAGGGGGAAGTGGACGGAGGGGACAATCCAGGCAGCGAGTAACGGGGCTGAAACGGAACGGTGAGTCTGCTCCTCTCAGAGGCTCCTGCCCCCTCCCTGCAGACTCAAAGAGGACGCAGTCTACACCTGCCCGTGCCGGGGAGCAGAGTTCTGCCAAGGAGAAAAACAGTTCTGGGGCCATCAGGCGAGCTCTTCTGTGAAGCTGTGCTTTGGTGTTTCCCCTAAAATCTAGTCTGGCTTGGGGGCGCGTGGGTGGCTCAGTCGGTTCAGTGTCTGACTCTTGCTTTCGGCTCAGGGTCACGGGATCTGCTTGACATTCCTCCCCCTCTTGCTTGCTGGTGCGTGGGCACACTCTCGCTCTCAAGCAAGTCAAATGAAACAAGCGAGTCTGGCATGGATATTTTGTCAAGTTGTAACTGAAAAGAAGTCTTAACCAGTAAAGACACATTTTTATGCAAGATGTTCATATGTTACACCAAAAGTTACTCGATCAAAAGTGCCTTGTTTACTACCCCGAGCCCCAGAGGGACCTGGCGTGCATCTCCGGGTGCTCCTTGGGCGCCGACATGATGCTCACACGTAGTACGGAAACGCAGACGCATGGCTGTGTGTGTAACCCAGACAGCGTCACACGTGCCACGCATTCCACATTTGGCCACGCGCTTAAAAGTAGCGCAGCGTATGTTTATCTCCAGACGGTTCTTCTCACCAACTCCAAGCCACAACCTGACGCACCAAGCACGCGGGGCTCACCCCCACCTCTAACAGGCAGAGAGGCCGAGTGTGTGTGTTGGAGAGCTTCACGTAACGGAAGAGTACGGATCCCAACCCAGTAACGGGCCGACAGCAGACCCCAGACCGCGGGCAGGACAGGGGGTCGGACGCGAACACATGGTCTGTTTCTTCCCCTGGAGGCAGCAGAGCGTCGTGGACACGAACCTGCGGCTGGGCCCCAGCTCGCTCCTTACTGGCCGTGCTTTATCGGGAAGCCAGCGGCCAGCCCTGGGCCTGTTCCCTCGCCTACAATGTACGTCGTTTCTGCTTAGGGTCAAAATCAAAAGCATGTTCTAGACGCACTTTCTAAGAGCCGAGCACTAGTCAGTGCTCCTGGTAGGTTTTACGATTTCTCACGGTCTCCGTCCACATGGACATACGTGTACCTTCACTACATGTATAAAAATCATTGGTTTTCACCAGGAATTTAGTCGGTCAAAACACGGTAGCATTTTTTTAAACGTTTACGAAGTAATCTCTGCCCCTAACGTGGAGCTCAAACGCATGACCCCGAGATAGAGTCCCACGCTGCACCGAGCCCCCATTTTTCTTCTTTCTTGTTTTCGCGCGGACTTACAGTCGACACACTGTGTTACATCAGTTTCAGGGGCTCGGCACAAGCTGCCGTGTCACCACACGACGCCGGGACAGCGTCACTGCCTATATGCTCCGTACCTTTCACCCTGCGACTCACTCATTCCATAACCGGAGGGAGGCCCAAAGTACCCATTTTCGAAGCATTTAGAGCAAAACAGAGAAATACTCATCATTTAACGTCTCTTCACTGAGTGGGAAACATACTCATCCGAAGCAGTTTCGGGTCACAGCTGCTTTCTGTCTTCTTGGGGCTGACTTCCTTAAACGAGCGCCACTAAGCTTCTGGCAACAATATGGGTTTAGTTACTTCGCAACAAATGAGGCGAACACGAGGTGAGATGTGGGCAGAGTAAACTCCCACGAGCTGTGGAACGGGAACACCTGACTGCTGCTGTGAGCGCCAAATGAGCTCAGGAGTCATCTGAGGTCCGGTGAGGCCACATGCGGTCAGTTAAAAACACCCCCAGCTCTGCACGGGGTCCAGATGACCCCTAAACCTAGCGGTATGAGGAAACACTTCCCCCCATTACTGAATCTGAGAGCCCATCGCCCTAAGATGCACGGTTCTTTTATGAGCCACTGTATGAAAGCAAGAGGGCAAATAAAATGCTCACAAGGTTGATTTTAAGATACGCTCCCATGTCTGCAGATGTAAATGTTTAAAGTTGCAGAAGCAATAAAACTGGGGGGGGGGGATCCTGTCTTTTGTTGACTGCTCTATTCCCAGTGCCAAGACCACTAACAGCACACAGTAGCAGCTGTGTTTGCTGAAGACATGAATGAACGAACGAACAGTACAAATGAGCTCTCGTTTGGAGGACAGCGATCATCCTGTGAGTGCTTCCCGCAAACGGTTAAAACACCAAAGCAACATTTAGCTGCTTGAGGCACCGCAAAGATTTCCCATTTGTTTTTAGAATCGTAAGACCATCACAGCATGTGGCTCTTGATCTCAGGGTCGTGAGTTTGAGCCCACTTTGGGTGTAGAGATTAGTTTTATATTTTTTAGTAAGTAGGCTCCGTGCGGAGCGTGGAGCCCAACGCCTGAACTCACGACCCTGAGATTAAGACCTGAGCTGGGATTAAGAGTCAGACGCTTCACTGATTGAGCCATCCAGGTACTACAAGATCACTAAAAACAAAACAAAAAACAAGCAAACAAAAAAACCGGAACAAAACACACAGCTATCTATGTTGCTGATGGGCAGTTCTGTATCAGTAAGACTAAGATTTCGTGTTTCCTTTACCATGCACATGACAAAAACACAACAAACTGGGACGTCTGAGTGGCTCAGTGGGTTAAGTCGCGGCCTTTGTCTCAGGTCGTGATCCCAGCATCCTGGGATGGAGCCTCTCATCCGGCTCCTTGCTCGGCAGGGAGCCTGCTTCTTCCTCTGCCTGCTTGTGCACGCTGTCTCTCTGATGAGTAAGTAAATAAAATCTTAAAAACAACAACAAAAACCCCACAACAAACTGTGAGCCTGTCAACGAGATGCACACATCAGGCCAAGTTATTCCCCAACATGCATTTCATGCTGATGGGGCTCAGCGGCGGCAAAGACCTTGTTTATTCCGTCCCCGTGATCACTGCCTACCACACTCGCCATATAGTTCATTTTCCGGAAGCCCAGCGTACCCCACGCAAGGTGGACATGGTGGTGAACAAGAGACACGAAATAAGTCACTCTCAGCGTGATGGGTGCTGATCAGACGTGACCTTGGGAGCACTGGTGTCTGCCCACTGGCCTCACGCCCCTGTGTCCCCTCAGATCCTGGGTTGCTCGCCAGAGGGCTCTGAGCAACAAGCTCTGTCTGGCTATCTCAGCCCTGATGTCCTTACTCTGTTCTTGCGCACAGGCAGCCCTGCACTGGCCACTTGCAGCTGAGCAGACCGACGGACGCTTACGCTGTGTGGGGAAGGATGACACACGACAGGTAACGAAGCCGCAGCTAAGTGCCAGGCAGGGACACACCAGCTGTTCTGGAACCCTGGCGGGGCGGGGTGAGACGGAAGGGAAGGCACTCTGGAGGCAGTGACGCTGGACTGAGCGCCGGGAGTGAACAAGAGAAGCGGAGGCCGAGAGGAGAGAAACTGTAGGCAGGAACCGGCACGAGGCCGTCATGCAGGGGCCGAGGTAGGAGGAACAGGGAGGACGGACCGTTGCCTGCGGACCTAGAAACCCAGGAAGGTCGGACGTGATGAAAACAGCTTTAGAAGATGCCCTAGGCTGGTCTACGGGGGACAGGATCTAGAGAGCGGCAAGCGGAGTTAAGGAGACTGGTTAGGAAGCAAGTTCAGGGTCTAGACGGCACAAAGGGGCTCAGGGAGGGCAGCGAAACTCAGAGGACGCAGGAGACAGGGCCTGAGGGCTGGGGGAGAGGCGTCTAGGACATGACCGTGTGCCCAGCCAGACGCCGAGTGGATGGGGACAGACGGGAGGCAGAGGAGAACGGGTTTTAGGGGGAGGAAAGTGAAGCACTTCTGGGCGTTTGAGTCTGAGGTGCCCTTGGGACACCCAGGCGGGAGGACCCTGTCCACAAGGCCTATCTGAGCGGACAGCAGCCAGGTTTGTCCTGGCCACGTGGGTCAGGAACCTGCAGCGGACTCGGGATCCCTGAAGCCAGGACAGTAAGCGGACTCTGGGGGCGCGGCAGAACGAAGTCAGCAACCTGGTCTTCCCTCCTTCACGGCAGACTTCTCTCTGCCGGGTGCCCCTCTGCGATTTCTCCCCGACAGAACCGCACTGGGGCGGCCAGCGCAGGGGCCGGACTGTCTGCTCGGTGACTCCGAAGGCAGCGGCGCCCGCAGCCCCCAGAGCTCACGGAGCCCTTCGGTGGCCTCGCACTGGCCAGGAGCAAACCAGGGTGACCCGGCCAGCACCGCTCGTCCCGCTTCGCGTCCCAACAGCCTCCGTCTCCCTCCTCCGACAGCCGTTTCCGGGCGCGCTCGCCCCCAGCCGCCGTCCGCACCCGCTCACCTCCCCAGAGGGGCGCCCCCTTCCCCAGACCCCCCTTCCCTTCCCTTCGCCCACAGACCACCGCAGCCACCGCTCCGCCGGACTCCCGCCAACACGTGCTCCCGCGGACGCCCTCGGATCGCGGCGGGGGTGCGGGGGCCCGGCCCGGGGTCAGCCGCCCGCCCCCCGCCGCCCCACTCCCCGCGCCTCCGGGCGCCCCAGCCAGCCGTCGCGGCGCGCTGGGTCGGCGGGGGACGGTGCGCGCGGCGCGGACGCGCACGGACGGCCCCCGGGCCCCGCGCCCCCGCCCCCGCCCGGCCGCCATGTGGCGCCGCCGGCCGCCCGCGCCCACCTGTCTCCCTCTGCGTCTTCACGCTGAGGTACTGGCGCAGCTTCCTCACCGCCCGCTCGCGGACGCCCTTCTCCTGGGACGCCAGCCGCTGCGCGAACTGCAGCTCGGCCGGCTGCATGGCGGGGGCCATCGCGCCCGCTGGATCATGCCCGGCCGCTGCCCGCCGCCCGCAGCCTCCCGCCGCCGCCGCCGAGCAGCCCGGGGCCGCGACTGCGCAGAAGGCGGCTCGCGGCGGCGGCGGGCGCGGGCTGATGGCGTCACAAAGGCGCCGGCCGCCGGCGCTCGCGGACCCGGCGCGCGGACCCTGGCGGCGAGGTTCGGGGCGCCTTCGCGCCTCGGCTGCGTGTGGGTCGCCGCAGCTCCGGGCGCTGGGCGGCGCGGCTGGCCAGCGTCCGTGTTGAGACGTCGGGAAGAGACGGAAGACCGTCTCGGGGGTCTCGAGTCTTGAGCCCACTCACGAGAGCTCCGTCCGACGGGGCGCCCCCCGCGGGAGACACGGCGGCGAGCCCTTAACGAGGAGCCGCCTCTGCGGGGTGCAGACCCAGAAGGACGCGGACCTTGGGGTTTTTGGCGGGATGCTGGGGACAGCCCCGCTGAGGGGTCGCCCTGCTAGGGGCCAGGTCTGAGCCTCTGCTGCCGTTGAGGCAGCGCCTTCCAGCGTCCCCAGTGTCCAGGTCCCGGGGCAGGTCCAGGGCGGGGACAAGTCCTGGGGCAGGGGGAGCAGGGCAGGACCCAATGCGGAGTCTGGTAGGGTCCAGGTCAGCTCCCGGTGCATGGATGGCAGGGACACGGTCAGCTTCAGGTCTCTGTGCAGGGGATGGAAGGGACAGGGCCAGGGTCAGGTCTCTGTACAGGGGATGACAGGGTCAGGGTCAGATCTCTGTGCAGGGGATGGCAGAGACTGGGTCAGGTCTCTGTGTGGGGGGTGGCAGGGACAGGGTGAGGGTCAGGAGGGTGAGGGTCAGGTCTCTGTGCAGGGAATGGCAGGGACCAGGTCAGGGTCAGGTCCTGGTGGAGGGGATGGCAGGGTCAGGGTCAGATCTCTGTGCAGGGGATGGCAGAGACAGGGTCAGGTCTCTGTGTGGGGGGGTGACAGGGACAGGGTGAGGGTCAGGAGGGTGAGGGTCAGGTCTCTGTGCAGGGACAGGGGTAGGACCCAGTGCAGGGGATGGCAGGGTCAGGGTCAGGGTCAGGTCTCGGTACAGGGGATGGTAGGGACAGGGTCAGCATTCGGTCTCTGAGCAGGGGATGACAGGGTTAGGGTCAGGTGTTGGTACAAGGGATGGCAGGGACAGGGTCAGTGTCCGGTCTCTGTGCAGGGGATGACCGGGTCAGCGTCAGGTCTCTGTGCAGGAGATGGCAGGGACAGGGGTAGGTCCCAGTGCAGGGGATGGCAGGGGCAGAGGCAGGTATCGGTGCAGGGGATGGTAGGGACAGGGTCAGGGTCAGGTCTCCGTGCAGGGGATGGTAGGGTCAATATCAGCTTCCAGTCTCGGTGCAGGGGATGACAGGGTCAGCGTTAGGTCTCTGCAGGAAATGGCAGGACCAGGGGTAGGTCCCAGTGCAGGGGATGGCAGGGGCAGAGGCAGGTACAAGGACCGATGCAGGGGATGGTGGGCTGGTAAGGGTCCCCCCCTGGGTGTAGAGATTTAGAGTGTGTGGTTGTGAGCCTGTTCCAGTCCTGGAGAACATTCAGGGGACCCTGGCGTTGTTGTTCCCGCCAGTTTCAGAAACGGACGAAGTCTTAGTTGTGCAATAGGCCCGTCCACCTGGTCCCACGGGCTGCACCCTACTTCGCAAACTCGGTGGGCATGCGGGGGCAAGTGAATGGACGGGGTGGCCTCTTCCAGTTCGTGCCGGGCGTCTCAGTTGCGGCGCCAGCGGGCTGGACTGCCGTCCCGATCCAGGGCAGACGCGGAGCCCGCTGTCAGCTTCGGGCCTCGCTAGCGTCGCTCAGAGCCCAGCGAGGGAGCGTAGCCGCCCGCCGTGTGCGGACGGTCCCTCGAAAGCACCGTCCCCGAGCGCCGCGTCCCTTGCCAAGCAGGACAGGCCCCGTTCGACTTCCATAACTTGACACTTACACTCGGGTCTCCCTGTCCTTCTACTTTTCAGTTAACGAGTTTTAAAAATCCGGTTAAGCCGGGAAAGCGCACGCGGGATCTCGCCCGCGGAGCCGAGAACGCCGCCGCCGCTCTGCGAGGTTTGGGCCTCGCTGCGCTCCGTGCCCGGCCCCGCGTAGTCGCGTTCCCGCGCTTTCGGCGTGAGGGGTCAGAGGGCGCGGCGCTGCGCAGGCGCACGGAGCCGAGGCGGCGGCGGCCATGGGCGAGGCAGGCGGCGCTGAGGAGGCCTGTCGGGTCAGTGAGGAGGCCCGGGCTGCCCCCACTGTCCTTCCCGCGCTGGCGGCGGCCCGGTGCGGTGCTCCCCGGCTGCCCGGGGCCTGGTCGGTGGCGGGGTGGCCCCGCGGGGGCGGCGGGGGTCTGGCGGGGGGCTGAGCGCTGGGGCCGGGGCCGGGACGGCCGGACGTGTGCAGGGAGCCCGGCCCTCCGGCCCAGGTCCCCACGCCGTGGCCTGCGCTGCCGGGGAGGAAGGTGGGGAGCCCCGGGCGTGGGCCTGGTCGCGGCCTGTTGGTGGCCTGACCCCGGGAGGGCGGAGGTCGCTGCGGGCCGGCCGGGCGCCCGGTGGAAGGCTTCGTGCGGGGAGCTGGGCGCGGGGCGGCCGGCGTCGTCTCGGCTGTCGCGGAAGGGCCGCAGCCGGCTCCTCTCTGGCGTGCGGAGCGGGGGCGCGGGCCGGCCGCGGGGACACCTGCCTGTCTTCCAGCGCGCGGGGGCCAGGGAGGAGTTCGTTAAAGTCCGCAAGAAGGACCTGGAGCGGCTGACGACGGAAGTGATGCAGATCCGGGACTTCCTGCCCCGCATTCTGAACGGGCAGGTGCTGGAGAGCTTCCAGAGACTGAAGGTCGCCGAGAAACGTGAGTCTCCTCGGCGGCGGCGGCCGCGAGCGCTGGTCCGGGACCGGGAGACGCGCCGCAGCCGGGGCCCTGCTCTCCGGCCTCTCCTGCCCGGGGCAGCTGCGCGGAGAGCTGAGAGCCGTGCGGACCGGAGGTCGCGCCTCTGACGCCGCGCCAGGCGGTCAACGCGTCCGTAGGCGGCGAGCGCACAGGTCCGTCGTTTTGGGGTGCGACTTTCGTTAGAGAGAGCGGGCCGGGGAGGCAGAGAGTGCCCCGCTGGCTCTGCTGGGCCTGACGCCTCACGGGGACTCGATCCGCGACCCGAGCTCACGGCCCGAGCCAACGTGAAGAGCTGCAGGTGGTGACCCACGCACCCGGGGGCCCGCCGGCCCGTCCAGAATTGCCGGGCCTGGTCCACGCGGAGTGTGAGATTTGGCGGAGCTCCCGGGAGCCTCCTGCAATGCTCTAGATTCTGGGACCGATTCCGCGCTTGCCTGACCGCGGCCGAGTGCGGTGAGTCAGCGTTCGGTGCTTCAGGCTGGTCCGGCACCCCGCACTGGAGGACGCCCGGCCCGGCCTGCTCTCCAGACGTGTTTCCGGGGTCGGAGTGTGTCTCCAGCGCTGGCCTGGGCAGGGAGCTATCGGGACCCAGCAGTACACGGTTC
The DNA here is from genome assembly GCF_922984935.1 of Meles meles. NCBI lineage: Eukaryota > Metazoa > Chordata > Mammalia > Carnivora > Mustelidae > Meles > Meles meles. The sequence goes on along the minus strand of NC_060069.1, from coordinate 162,407,101 downwards.
TGGTTTGTGCGGATGCTCCTGGTCAGGACGGCAGCCGGCCCGGTTAGAAGGGAGAGTGCTCACGGCCACCACGTCCCCGTCCTGCTGAGTTTCTCTTTGGAGCCCCAGATCCACCCTGGGCTACCCTGTGGCGTGCTCTGGGCAGGGGACTCCTGCACACGGCCTGCCTCTGACCTCCTTGCTGGCCGCCAGCAGGGCTTGCAAGTGGACGGCCTCATGGATGGAGAGGGAGGTTGGGTGCTTCCTCCGCTCCCTCCATGGCCGTGACTCCCACCCAGGACCTCCTTGACAGTCTCCGCTCTCCCTGGGCTCTGGTAACAGTTTTAATCCGCGTCCTCTTCCTAGAGGGCTGTTGCTAGCCTCCCGGTGCCTCACCAGCCCCTGCGCTCCTCTCTGTGAGCGGTCCTGCCCGCAGATGTCAACTTCTGCGATTTTGTCTGCTGTGGAGACCCTGCAGGATATGCTGTAGGTCACCAGTTACGTCGTAGTTCCAGGTCCCCGGCTTCTCAGTCCCTGGTTTGAGCTCATGCCCAGCCCCTGACCTTCTGAGAGCAGCTCGTCACCCACGCGCATTTATATAACGTAGCAGAGCATGTTGGCATGCAGAATGCTTGTGTTTCTTTGCAACTTAGTAAGCCGGCGTTCTGGAAACTACATCGGGGTCTCCTGAGTTGGTGAGCTCGAGTCCGTCTTTAATCAGTCTTTACAGATCACAGAATCAAAATTGTGCGTACAAGAGCGAGGGCCACGAACAGATCCGTGCCGACGTGGTCCCTCAGACTACAGGAGCTCTTGCCTGGTGGTCCCCAGGCCCTGTAGTCCTCTCCCCCGCCCTCTGGCCCGTTTGTTCTGGTTTGCTTTGCTGGTGCGTCCTCTGCAGCAGCTTTTATTTATTTATTTACTTACTTATTTATTTTTTATTTATTTATTTGACAGAGAGAGAGATCACAAGTAGGCAGAGAGGCAGGCAGAGTGAGAGGAGGAAGCAGGCTCCCCACTGAGCAGAGAGCCCGATGCGGGGCTCGATCCCAGGACCCTGAGATCATGACCGGAGCCGAAGGCAGCGGCCCAATCCACTGAGCCACCCAGGCGCCCCTGCAGCAGCCTTTTGGCTAGCGGAGCTGTCTGAGGTTCAGGCTTAGGGCCCTTCCCCTGACTCCATGGCTGTTCCGTGGGTGGTTTCAGGCACACACAGTTTTCGTTCCCATCTTGGTGCGGGCAGCTCCCAGGCTTATCTCTGGCCCTAGGTTTGGCCCAGACCACCAGGCTCAGTTAGGGCCCCGTATCCCACTCCTACTTGGCATTTCTTCTTGCTGGTCTCACCGTTGTTTTAAGGTCTCAGCATTTGTCTGGACTAATCAGCCCACAGCCGTCAGGAAGCACCCTTGTCCAGCCAGGTCCAGTTTGTTGGTTCTTTACCGTGAGGGAGACACACCCTGAGGACCTGTGGGCATCTTGCCAACGAGAGGCTAGAGTTGTGGGTTTTGGGAAAGGGTGGAATTTAGGTGAAGCGCACATTAAACCACATTGATCTGCTGGGCTGTGGGCAAAGTAGGGCTGTGCGTGGGGCCATCACCGTGTCCTGCAGTGGACCCAGGCCTTGTTTCTTTGAAAACTACAAAGTTTAGATCAATGTAGAAAATTGTGTCTGGACATCCCTTGTTTGAAGTCCTGCAGCTAGCTAGAAAGCAGGGCTGCTTCCCTCTGTCCCAGTGACTTTGACCCTGCAGGGGACCGAGGGAGGTTTCCTTTTTACTGGTGTCATTCCAAACAGCAAAATGTCTGGCAGTCTGGGATTTGACAGAATGAGCTTTTTGTGCTTAAGAAATCAGCAGTCCCTGATGGGGTCGCCGAGACACTTTACTGTCAGGCCGTGTTCTTGGAGAAACATTGTTTCCCGTTAACTTGGCAGCTGGATTTACACCTCTGCTGGCCCAGCCTCACAAACTGCAGGACAGGTTTCCTCTGTCTTACCTCTGACTCATGCTGTCCCTCCCCTCCCCCACCTCCCGGCTTCCTCAGTGTCCCCGGGGGCAGAAGCTTCCACCTAGAGACCTAGGATCCCCCTCATCGCCCACCCCTCCTCACGATTCACTCCCGTTTGACCCCTGCCCCCCAACCTCTCTTCCCATAAGTCCTTACACGTCCCCTCCTGGCTGGATCCTGAATTCACGAGCCCGCCGCCACCGAGCCCAGGCCCCCATCGTGTCCCTGAATCCCTGACTCCTGTTTGTCCACTCACTGTCACTTTCTGGTTTGTCCCATACACTGTCGCCGTGTGGCTTTTCATAGCTAAGTTTGGTGATGTCATTCCCCTGCTTGTGTCTTCAATGGCTTCTCCTTGCTTTTAGGATAAAGAAAAAAAAAATCACCTCCCCTAAAAGCGCTGCCACCCCAAAACCTAAACCAAATGGTAGGCGGCTTGAAAGAGTCTGTCTTACTGGACTGAACCTCAGGTGTGCACTCACGTGCTTTCCTGACTGCCTAGACAGGCTGGGTCTTCCTGTCAGCCCCGTCAGGCGTTCTTACAGCACACGGCGCTGTCCTTTTTCTTTTACTTCTTTTTTCTTTTTTAAAAAAGATTTTATTTATTTGACACAGATCACAAGCAGGCAGAGAGAGAGAGAGAGGAGGAAGCAGGCTCCCTGCCAAGCAGAGAGCCCGATGTGGGGCTCAATCCCAGGATCCTGAGATCATGACCTGAGCCAAAGACAGAGGCTTTAACCCACTGAGCCACCCAGGCGCCCCAGTACTGTCCTTCTGATGGCGTCATTTTATTGTCCTCCTTCGTTGACTGGCGGGGCGGGGGTGGGGGGGGGCAGGGCCCCGTGTTGGCCTCCCACTTCGTTCTCTGTGCCTGGATGTTTGGTCCTGAGGGGCTTTCCCTTTCCCCGTGTGTTGTTCTTTCTGAATTTCTTGGTTTCCTGTGAGGCTGGTGTGCTGTGGGCACCTGCGTGTTAAGAGAGAAGGCGGGTCCCAGCAAAGAGGGCTTGGTGCCTGCTTTGTGCTGGAGGCTTTACCGTGAACTTTGAACCTGAGCTGAGCCTTCCAGGGCCTGAGGCCCGACCTAGATGTCCTCCTAGGGCATCTTTTACCCAGTTTTGGCTGAATTTTTGCTGCTTGGGTGACATGAAAGAAAAGAAAGGTCCTGTCCTTTTTTTTTGGTAAGGACTAGGTCCGGCGACTCTTCCCTGGGCCTTCTGAGACCAATCATGGGCGCCGTGGCCTTGAGAATGGCTCCCTCAGAGGCCACCCGGGGAGCACAAGGTGGCAGCAAGAGCTGCTGGACACTCCATCCATCTGCGCTTGGAGGGCTCTTGGCTTCGACCAGGATCGGAGCTGCTTTCGCTTCTACAGTCGGTGGACGCTTGTCAGCTAGGAGGTGACGCAGCGAGGAATGAACACGGGCAGGGAGAGGACAGGGCAGCTCTCCCTGCTTCCAGGGGAAGCTTTGTTTGGAGCATAGGTGTGGTTGCTTGGATGGGCTCAGGCCCTGCGGGACCCATGTGGATCAAACGAGTGTCAAGTGGGGAGCGCGACTTAATCTGGACTCCAGCGTAGTAAATCCCGGTAGGGAGCCGGGCGGATACATGGCGGAATTTGGAATCGTACTGGGTTAGGGTCAGTTACTGCTGCTCCTGAGGTCTTCTGGGGATAGATGAGCACGGAGGAGCGAGGCGTGCTTTGTTAGAGGGGTAAGAGGAGGGTGGTCTCGGCTGGGGTCATGGCGTTTGTGAACGTCACAGACGGGAGACACTGCGGGGTTGGCTGCCGGCCAATAAGCTATTCCTTCTGCTTGATACAGGGAGCAAGGATCGAGGTATAGGGGAGTCAAGGTCAGTAAACGTCAGCGGCTTATGGAAGACGAAATAATTGTAGCTTATCGTCTTTAATTTGTGCTGAGAGGCAGGCGGAAGTTTCCCCGCGGATCTGATGCTGAAATGGCCACTAGACTCACATTCTCAGTGGACGGATTTTTGTATCCGAGCGCAGGAGAAGTTGGAGGACTTGGGTGGAAGGTGAGGGAGAATTAATGATAGATGCTCACCAAGGGAGGCCTGGGAGTCCTCCGAGTGTGGGATGATGGCTCTGCGGATGGCGCGGACGGGCCCACGAAGAAGTGATTAGTCTCGGTGCGAAGCGAGGCCAGGGCTCCGCGTGGGCATGCGGAGTGGCCTGTGCACTGCTTCTGGCGAACTCTCGGATGTGTCCCTGCCTGTACGATGGCGATGCGGCCGTTTACCTCAGGAGGTAGCGAGACTTAAACCGAGACTCTGTTTGGGAAGCGTGTGGCGTGGCGTGTGGCTCAGGGGGTGCCCTCAGGGAAGAGGACCCCCTCAGGCCGAGGGGCCCCTGAGCACTTGCTGGATGGAGTGAAGAAAGTGCCCTGAGCCGGTTGCGCCATTCCGGCTCGAGCAGCGCCGCTCTGTGAGTTTGGAAAAGGGTTAGAGAGGTTAGGAGTACGACTGACCTCGTTTGAATTCTCGTTCATTCTTATCTGCGTGAAATGGGGGTACCCATGGGGTCCTCAAGCCTCCGTAAGATGACCTCAGCAAAGCCGAGACTTGGAAGTACCCAGAAGTTAAGTCACCCCCTTGTCTCTCAGCATCTCGCGTCTGTTCATCTAACAATGACAGAGTTATTACTGTGTTAGTGTGCCGGAAGTTTTATTTTCACTACTATTTATTTATTTTACTTATTTTTTATTTTTATTAACATATATTGTATCATTTGCCCCAGGGGTGCAGGTCTGTGAATCATCAGTCTTACACAATTCCCAACCTTCACCATAGCACATGCCCTCCCCAGTGTGCATCACCCAGCCACCCTGTCCCCCAACCCCCTCCCCTCCAGCAATCCTCAGTTTGTTTCCTGAGATTAAGAGTCTCTTAGGGCTCGTCAGGTGCCTGGGTGGCTCAGTTGGTTAAGCAACTGCCTTTGGCTCAGGTCATGATCCTGGAGTCCTGGAATCGAGCCCCACATCAGGCTCCCTGCTCGGCGGGGAGTCTGCTTCTCCCGCTGACCTCTCTCCTCCCATGCTCTCTCTCTCAAATAAATAGTAAAATCTTAAAAAAAAAAAAAAAGTCTCTTAGGGTTTGTCTCCCCCTCTAGTTTCATCTTGTTTCATTTTTTCCCTCCCTTCCCTTATGATCCTTTGTCTTGTTTCTCAACTTCCTCGTATCAGAGAGATCATATGATAATTGCCTTTCTCTGACTGACTTACTTTGCTCAGCGTAATACCCTTTAGTTCCATCCATGTCATTGCAAATGGCAAGATTTCATTTCTTTTGATGGCAGCATAGTGTTCCATTGTATATATATACCACATCTTCTCTATCCATTCATCCACGGATGGACATCTTTCCATGGGCTCTTTCCATAGTTTGTCTTGTGGACATTGTTGCTATGAATATTTGGGTGCATGTGCCCCTTCGGATCACTGTATTTGTATCTTTGGGGTAAATACCCAGTAGTGAGATTGCTGGCTCATGGGGAAAAATGTGTGTTTTAAACCAGAGTCCTATTTTGTAAAGACTTACTTATTTTTTTAGTTTAAAGAGAACTTATCGACATATTTTTTACTTATAAGTTGACATGTTGTTTATTTTATTCTTCCCTTTTCTTAAATTTTTATTATTTTTTAAAATTTAAAATTTTTTTTATTAACATATAATGTATTATTAGCCCCAGGGGTACAGGTCTGTGAATTGCCAGGTTTACACACTTCACAGCACTCACCATAGCACATACCCTCCCCAATGTCCATAACCCCACCACCCTCTCCCTACTCCCCTCCCCCCGGCAACCCTCAGTTTGTTTTGTGAGATGAAGAGTCTCTTATGGTTTGTCTCCCTCCCGATCCCATCTTGTTTCATTTACTCTTTTCCTACACCCCAAATCCCCCACGTTGTGTCTCCACTTCCTCATATCAGGCAATGTCCACAATAGCCAGACTATGGAAAGAACCTAGGAGTCTATCAGTGGATGAGTGGATAAAGAAGATGTGGTGTATATACAATGGACTACTGTGCTGCCATCAAAAGAAATGAAATCTTGCCATTTGTGATGACATGGATGGAACTAGAGGCTATTATACTGCATGAAAGACTTAGTTATTTTATAGAGAGAGTGTGCGTGTAAGCGTGGGAGGGGCAGAGGGAGAGAACCTCAAGCAGACTCCCCGCTGAGCACGGAGCCTGACGTGGGGCTCAGTCTCACAGCCCTCAAGTCATGACCTGAACTGAATCAAGAGTCGGATTCTGACCGACTGAGCCACCCAGCTGCCCCTAGAATCCTATTTTTAAAAAAAATCCTATTTATATGTGGTAGGATATGTAAAACAGATGGAAGTCACCTTTCCTGCGCATGTAGAAGATTCTGTCAGGACATTGCTTGTAGGAACGGCGCAGTGTTTTGACGAAAACAAGACATAACGTTACAGGTTTTGGAAGTCAGATGCAGTACCGTCCTCAGTGTCTAACTTCTGGTTTTAGTTTTGGTTGTCAGGTAGCAAGGAAAAAACACAAATGGCAGAGATAAGGAATTGCAAATGGTGAAGTTTTCAGCATTTCACTTTGCAGCATCACGATGCTTTTCAGAGAAACTGATGTGGAAGTGTGAAGCCAGTGGGTTAGACGTTTTTGTTTTGCAGTGAAGTCACGGGGTCTGACGATTCCCTGCCTGTCCTACTGGCCCGGGTACATTTGGAGAGAGATGGTGGAAAAGCCATTGGCCTGTCCTGTACGACGCTTTTCAAACGCGTACGCTGCCTTTGCGATGGCGGGTGACGTAACTTGGCAACAAGCGGACATCTGAGCGGCAGGTGTCAGACACTCAACCCAGAGTCTGGGGATGGAATCAAGTACCATTTCCTGTTGACACCAAGCGTAAATTGCAGTCTTGTTTCTTACATTTTAAAATCTGCAACATTAGTTTTAACCTTTTAAACTTTTTATTTAAATACATGTTTAAGTGCTAATACTGTGAACCAGCCTTGTTTTGTTCCAGGACCATTGGTAATGAATAAGGACTAGTGCAGCCGTGATACACGGGGAGAGACCTGACTGATTTTCTTTAGCGACAGAAGAGAGTTATTTTGTGTAATTTAAAATTTGTCCATGTCCGCATGGTCCCATAGAGCCTTCTGTGCTGGTGGAGTATTATGTGACTCACGTTGTCCTTGTCTGTCTACGAAACAGGCCGCAGTCACGTGCGGCCAACTGGCCCAGCCCCGGTTACCGAAACAGTTTTCCGTCCTGTATATTCTAAGCGGCCGACATGCGGATTTGATTCTGAATTCTTTATTAGTTTTATTATTTGTTTTCACATTGTTTGTTATTAGTACTTACTAGTTTCTTAGCTGCTCTTTTTTTTTTTTTTTTTAAGATTTTATTTATTGGACAGAGAGAGAGAGATCACAAGCAGGCAGAGGAACAGGCAGAGAGACAGGGGGAAGCAGGCTCCCTGCCGAGCAGAGAGCCTGATGTAAGGCTCGATCCCAGGACCCTGAGATCGTGACCTGAGCCGAAGGCAGAGGCTTAACCCGCTGAACCACTCAGGCGCCCCCTTACCAGTTTTTAATACTGATTTTTTACTTGGTTGTGTTTTATTCCAGCTCCCCGATGAAATTCTCCTTTTGCCGGAACACTAACCGTAGTTATTTTAAAGCTCTGAGTCTGGCAACTCCATCAGCTCGGTCACTTCCTGGTCTGCTTGTCGTGTCTATTTTCCCTCTTGGTAATCTTGGTAATTTTTTATTGATCAGCAGATTTTTAAAAAGTGAACTTGTGGAGGCTTTGGACGGTAGTAATTTCTCTAACAAGTCATGTCCCTCCAGCCCCCCGCACTGTCTGTCCCCCTCTACAGCCTCTGTGTGCTGCTTACGCTTTGCTGAGTGCTTGGAGGAAGAAGATGGCTCTGAGCTCAGCTCACTTTTCTGTGCTTCCGTCTCCTCTGGGATCCCGGCCCACCCTAAGTCCTGGCTGTCAGACCGCTCTGTAGCTTATTTTCATTTCCCAGCTCCGTGGCACTGCTGACCTCTCTGTCCAGCTTTGCTGCCTCGTTGCCTTGCTGCTTTGGAATATGCCAAGATCCCTGGCAGGAATGGGGTGGGAGGCGGGCCTACTGCGCCTCAGTGCCTGTTCCGGCCCCCTGGGTCCTGGCCCGAGGGCCCGTGTAGCTCAGTAACTCTCACATACCTTCAGAGGGCTTAGTTGGTTTAAATTCCGCTTTCCTCGTTATTCCCCGTGGGAAGATTGATGTGGTACCCTGCCATCACGGCTGGAAATGGAATGTCCATCCATACCGTCCATATCGATGTGGTTGTGATTTTTAAGTTGTTAAAAAAAAAAAAACGTAACGTCATAAAGACAGGCTGTGCCCATGATCCAAATTGAAGGAGGCTAAAAGTAAAACTCAAGGCCAAACCTGACCCTGGACTGGTGGTTGTACTGGGAAGGAAAAAATACTGTAAAGGGCAGTTTGGGGTCATTTGACAGAATTTGAACGCCAGTGGTAGATTAGATAAAGGTATTAATACTAATTTTTCTAAAGTCGACAACCAGGCAGAGTAGGTGTTGAGGACATCCTTATGCTTGGGAAACGCTCTCTGAGGTACTTACCCTCAGTTGGCTCAAAGTGTGTGTGTGTCTGTGTGTGGCCAGTGATGGGCAAACGCGAAATGTTGCCAGCACATACGTCTGGGAAAGAGGAATATGGGTATTGTTTGTATTATTTTTACTCATGCAGTGTTCTACAAGTTTGAAATTATGCCCAAAGAAAAAGTTTGGAAAACATCGTAAAATGGAAAAAGTGTTTATAGAACATACATGTCCTTTAGGCCCTCTTACGTTGTTAGCAGTGGGGTTTCAAAACCAGTGTACTACGTGGTCTCTAAAGTGTCGGTGGATGTTTCGAGATTAATTGCCCACGAGTCTGGTGTTAATGAGAAGAGGGAGACCTGTTTCAGCTCAGAGGATGAGTTCTGGTCCATGGGAACGGGAATGCGAGAGGGCATCACGAAGAGTTCGATGAAAGAGGAAATGGCGAGAAGGGATTATAGGGGCACCTGGCTGGCTCGGTCGGCGGAGCCGGTGACTCTCCATACTGGGGTTGTGAGTTTGAGCCCCACGTTGGGTGTAGAGATGACGTAAAAATAAAGTCTTTAAATAAAAGAGATTTTTAAAATCAAATAATGACCCAAATAGTGACCCAAGTCACTAATATCAGAGTGTCTCCTGTCCCTGTTCGGCAAGGACAAAAGGGGCCACCAGAAGTGTTACGTAGTGAGGGCACACAGGTGTGGGCAGGGTTTGGGGGAGACACACAAGGGTCACAAAGCCTGGCAACTAGAGGACTGGGGTTCCAGGCCTCCCCCGAGAGCTGCCAGTGCACAGGAGGGCAGGTCCCTCACCCAGAAGGTGGAGTTCGTGCTGCCGGAAGGTGGGCAGGGATGGCGCCGAGGAGAAGTGAATGTCCCAGCAGGTCTCCGCCCGATCCGTCCCTGCGGAGACTGTCACTGTCCCAACTGAACAGGAGACCGACAGCCAGGGAGCCCAGGTACTCTGGGAGCACAGAGCATGCTGGAGGGTAGGTCCGAGGGGCACAGAGGAGGGGAAAGTGGTCGAGATGGAGAAAGCAGAGACAGTATTAAACTAACGCCCGGTCTTTCGCTTAGCATTCATGTGCCCATCAACGGAGACACTTCCCGTCTCTCTGGTTTGAGAAATACGTTCAGAGAACTCTTGACTTCAGCAAGATCGGTCTTAGTTATCTGTGACGGCATTTATTTTCAAGTGTTCCGTGGATGCCGTCTCTAAGCCCGTCAGGGAGGTGTTCACTATGTGCCCCGCATCTGTCAAGCACTGAGGAAAGGTCGTGACATGCAAAAGACAAAGTCTGCCCCTTTTCCCTGGGAGTGTACAGGGAGCCTGAGGAGCTCCCAAGCTGCGACGCTGCCGGCGGCGGCCCGGGTGCTGCCGAGTGCAGTTGGTAATGCCGGCGTAGAACGGATTCCCGTTCGTCACATGTGGTCTGCATCTTGTGAGCGAGAACGCCAGTGGCCTTGAAGTTAGAGAAGAAGAGAAGAAGGAGCAGATTTTTGGCCGTGCGGGAGAAAAATGCGATTTCCATGTTCTGGTTCCAGCTCTTTCCCTCTGCTCCCTTTGATTTGTCTAAAACACAATTACGGTTAATTAAAGTGTTGTTCGGCTGGCTTGTAGTGTGTAGAAGGATTTGAAATGCACTTAAGCTCTTTAACTAAAGCCCCCCCTTTAATGAACCCTGAAATATTCTCATTTTTCCACTTTCTGAACTTACACTGTAGACAGGCTGATTTAGTGAAAATGGGGTCTTTAGGATGGGCTCTGATCTGGGATGACTGGTGTCCTTGCAGAAGGGCACATTTGGACCCAGAGACAGCTGTGCCCAGGGAAGCTGATGGGAGGAGACTGGGAGAAAGCCCAGTGACAGCGGACGCTGCTGAGGATTCTGGAAGTTCCAGGCTGCTGAAAGCCGGAGGAGCCAGAGAAGGATCCTCACCCACAGGCTTCAGAGCCCAGGCCCGCTGGCACTGTGGCCTCCGGAGCTGGGGGAGATGTTTCTCTTGTCATAAACTGTCCGCTTTGTGGTGCTTTGTTACACACCTTCCCAATCTCAGTTCACGGTAAAGACGGTCCGTCAGCAGCTAGTTGTGAATTCTTTTCTAAACCCGTGAGAGACCGACGTGGGGAAGTTAAGAGCCATTAAAAACCCTTTCTTTTGGATTTGGGATCTTAAGCTGTTTTGGTCGGAAATAATACTTTGGTGTTAACGTGAAACAACTGGTAGTTATTGCTCCGGGTATAGGCACGCCGGTGACAGGAAGGGTGGGAGAAAGTGAGCTCTTTCACATGGTTTCCATTTCTTCGCTCAGTATTTCAGAAACGCTGCTTTTCCTCTGTGGCTGTCTCCTGTCGCTGGTAATTCTCCGCACCCTTCCCGTGAGCACGTTAAGCATTAAGGGGTACAGTCATTCTCGTGTTGCTGAAACTGTTAAAGAAGGAATGTGCGTTTCAGAAGCCATGTCGATGTGGAAACGCCTGTGGCACCGATTGCGTCTCTGCACTGGGAGTCCGTCCTGGCCGCCCTTTCACTCCGCCGACCGTGAGGCGGCCATGGCTCCTTCATGGCGAATGCTAGAGACGAGAAGTCAGAAGACGGTGTCGGCTGGGGGGCAGATCCTTTCCTGTTCTGATACCGAGGCTGGATAAGATCATGTCTTTTTTTTTTTTAATATTTTATTTATTTATCTGACAGAGAGCACAAGTAGGCAGAGAGGCAGGCAGAGAGAGAGAGAGAGGAGGAAACAGGCTCCCTGCTGAGCAGAGTGCCCCATGTGGGGCTCAATCCCACGACCCCGGGATCATGACCTGAGCTGAAGGCAGAGGCTTTAACCCACTGAGCCACCCAGGCACCCCAAGATCATGTCTTGACTATAATGTGTCATTCACTGTCCATATTCCTTCCGTCCCTGTTTTTTTTTTTTTAAGATTTTATTTCTTTATTTATTTGAGAAAGAGATGGTAAGAGAGAGCATGAGAGGGGAGAAGGTCAGAGGGAGAAGGAGACTCCCCGTGGAGCTGGGAGCCCAGTGCGGGGCTTGAGCCCGGGACTCCCGGGGTCATGCCCTGAGCCGAAGGCAGTTGCTTAACCAGCAGGTGTCCTCCTCTCTCTGGTTTTTAAAAAACGTCATGGAAGCAGTATATTCTCATCATTAGGCCTAATCGCAGTGGCTGTGTTTTTTTCTGTTCAAGTGTCAGCAGAAGGAACAGGTAGAGAAGTGAAATTCTTCTGCGTGACAAATATTTATAAAACTCCAAGTGCCATTGTAGGGATGGGGGTGTATGGGAAAACGAACGCTGAGAATGTCTGCCTTGCCAGGGCTTTGTTCAGGGCTGCAGGCCCCGCTGGGGGCCACGCAGGAAAAGCAAGGTGTGGGTTTTGTCGGAAGGCGGCGGCCGTGCTCCCCTCCGGCCACCAGGAGGCGGCCTCGTACAGCAGAAAGGCGCCTGCCGCCTGGGGGTGCCTGGGGTGGGCGGGTGCTGACTTGGGATTCTGTGGGGCACCTGGGGGGAGCGGGATGTGTGATCCAGCCCCTCATTATGGCAGCCTGTGGCAAGGTCAGGTGCAGCCACACAGAGCGAGTGTGAAGTTATCCTAATGAGAATCTTTGGGGCGGCTGGAATGAACTCCTGCACGTTGTGCGTCCGGCTGGTAGAGATGAGGTGTTGTGTTTCCTTTGCCGCGTCTCAGTGACGTACAGCCTAATGATACAAGCAAATTCAGAAGCGGCTGGAAGGAGAAAGCTTGCACCACTAATAATTTTATTTGAGTTCCGTTTTTCTTTTGTTTGGTGACCACGTGCACCTCATAGTTCACTCATAGTCACAGAGAACGCACGTCTTCGTTTACGTTGTTACACGGCGCAGTGTGCAGCTGTTAAAGCACAGCCCTGGAGTGGTGCTGATTTCCTGGGCGGCCGGGGTGTGGAGCCGGAGCAGAATCCCGGGGAGGCTCCCGTTATGGCATGATACGTGGCAGAAGGGAAGATCTGAGCGGAAGAGATGGTCCCACTTTGTTTCCCGTGGCTTCTGAGAACGCATTTTAGGAGCACGTCTGCAGCCGCTTTCCGAACCCGTAACCGAATACGCAGCTTTAGGGACTCATCTTCCCTCTAGGACAAAGGTTCCCTGGAACACGCAGACTCCGTTCCTCCAGAGCTTCGGGGATGCCCCTGCTGTTCTTGGCAGTCCCCCGCCTTCGCCAAGCCCTGGGCCATGAAGCTGCACCCGTCCTCTTGTCCGCACCGCCCCCGAGCGAGCGCCGCCAGCCTTCTCCCCCTCAGGTAGAGGGAAGTGCCAGCTCGCAGGCTGCGGCCGCCCACCACCTTCTGGTTTCCCACCCCCACGTTCCGGTTGCTGGGCTCCCGCTGGCTCTCGCTGCTTGTGTGTTGATTTCATTGTGTTAATGACCAGAGACCAGGCTGTCGTCCTGAAGCGTCTCTCTCACAGTCTGTTCCCAGATCAGCGCCATCTGCTTCACCTGAGAACTTGCTGGAAGGACAGGTTCCCAGGCCCACGTCGGCCTGCTGAATCGGCAGCTCTGCCCTTTAGGGGCTCCTGGTGGACAGTAACACGGGGGGACCACAGCATTGCCGCTTGAGTCGGAGAAGGTGCGCGTACTGCGTTCCCCTCAGCTCTCAATCTGCAGTTGCGTAGATTTCTCAGTGCCTCAAGTCAGGACACTTACATCTTTAAGTTCTATATTTCTTTGCTTTTTAAATGTCAGTATTTCTGCATCATAATATCTTTTATTTGAAATCGATCAGACGTGGGATGCCTGAGTGGCTCAGTGGGTTAAGCCTCTGCCTTCGGCCCAGGTCATGGTCCCAGGGTCCTGGGATCGAGCCCCGCATCGGGCGCTCTGCTCAGTGGGGAGCCTGCTTCCTCTGTCCCCCCACCCCCCGCCTCTGCCTGCCTCTCTGCCTGCTTGTGATCTCTGTCTGTGAAATAAATAAAATCTTAAAACAAAATTAAAGAGAAATCGGTCAGACTCTGATTTCAGATGCGAATGTGGATGTCTTGGGGATTTTTGTGGGCTGTCGAATTACCATCTGAATGAGTCTCGTGGAGAGGAAGAAAACCATCACTCCCCGCTTTCCTGGTGGCCTTTTCTGGTCCGGTCCGGGCTGCTGCCGCCCCTCCGCTGACAGCCGCGGCGGCTCTTCCTCCTGACTCAGTCTGCCAGTTGGTGTGAATCAGCCCCGACTGCCACCGTCTCCGCGCCGAGCTGCCTTCTGCTTGCTGTGGAGCAGGTCCAAGTCTATGCCACGAGGCAGGCGGGCTTCTCAGCCCTGCCTCAGTCTCTTACATAACCCACTTCCTTACAGCCTTGACTACGAGTCTGGCAGTAAAATGAGGTCTTAAAACCCAAGACTGAAAACAACAACAAAAGTACTGTCTGGTATGAGCTAAAAACGGACAGAAACCTGGAAAGCAGAACTTTCAGAATGTTGGTCATCGAAGGTCTGGTTCTGTGACTTAGCCCCCTGAGCGGCCAGGGCCCGTTTTCCTAAAAGATGCGGCACGACGGGTTCTTAGAGGGGACTCGTGATTTGAAGCGCTGCATGTTGCTGTGTCTCTCTCTTTCTAGGGCTGGAAAGGAAAGAGCAAGAGGTAGAGCAGCTGCGGGCGGACTGTGCGCACTTCAGAGCCCGCCTGGAGGCCCTGCAGGCAGACAGCGTGACGGAGAAGAAGGTACGAAGCCCGCGGGCCGGTGCCCACACCCCACAGAGCGCGGCGGCGGCCGCTCTAGCCCTTGAGCCTCAAGAGACTGTAGGTTAAAATGGACAGAATTCTGGGGGTGCCCGGGGGCTCCGTCTGTAAGTGTCAGACTCTTGATTTCCCCTTCGGTTGTGATCTCAGGGTCCTGGGATCGAGCCCTGCGTCAGGCCCAGCACCCAGCGGGGCGTCCATGGAGACTCTCCCTCCCTCCGCCACTCCCCGTCCCTGTGCTCTTGCGCACGTGTGCGCTCTCTCCCTAAAATAAATACGTAAGTCTTAGAAAGTAATAAAACGGATGTAATTCTCATGCTTGGAAAATAGTCGAACATTTTATGACCGTTTCATGTGGAGACTCTTTACTGGATGCCTTGTGATCATCACTTCCTGGTAATTTTACTTTTTTTACTTTGCATTTTTTTTAAGGACTTACTTATTTGAGAGGGAGAGCGTGTGTGTGGGCGGTCGAGTGAGGGCAGTGGGAGAGGGAGAGCGAGAAAGGAGCAGACTCGCCGCTGAACAAGGAGCCAGATGCAGGGAAGATCTCAGGGCCCCCAAGGTCACGGCCTGAGCTGAAGTCAAGAGTCAGATGCTCAACCAACAGAGCCACCCAGACGCCCCTAATTTTTACGTTCCCACTTCAGGGCACCCGGGTGGCTCCATCGGCGGAGCGTCTGCCTTTGGCTCAGGTCATGGTCTCAGGGTCCTGGGATCGAGTCCTGTGTCGGGCTCCTTGGTCGGCAGAGAGCCTGCTTCTCCCTCTGCCACTCCCCCTGCTTGTGTTCCCTCTCACTCTCTCTATCAAATTAATAAATACAATCTTAAAAAGACCACTTCAGGACATTAAAAGTCACAGCATGATCAGAATCTTGAAAAAGTGCACATTATAATTTATAATCAGAGATGTATTAATTAGAAATATTTGTAATTGACCTAGGGGATCATTACAATCAATTACTTAATTTATTGATGTTAGAAGTAGCCGGTAAGTTTTATTATTTGCTGAGACTAATAGTATTTCTTCAAAATTACACATTCATGGTTCTTGTATGAAATCAGTTGTTCCGCCTTCTCATCTGTAAAACTGAAACGGTCCTGCCACTTCGATGAAATTCGGAGTGTGTATGTGTTTATTTTTAACCACAGAGACGATAACAGTACGAGGAACAGCAGCTAGCCCATGCTGTTCCCTGTGCGCTGGCAGGTGGCGCGCCGCTGTCCGTGCCTCTCCTGTGGTCGTCCCCGCACGGTGGGCTCAGCAGGCGCCGTCAGCCTGGAGGGGGCCAGGTAGCGGGTCACAGACCCGCTGCCTCGTGCGGAGTGTCTGGTCACGCTGCCTCCTCACGGGAGGGAATGCCAACGGTTTGTGGCTGCTGTGGACTGTCCCCAAACTGGTGGGTTTTGTAGAGACTTTAATACTGAGCCAGCAGACAAGGTCAGGGAAAGAGTTTTAGTCTCGAGACTGACTTAGGTGGAGTGTCACATAATGAAAGTTGAATCTTAGCTTTGTTCTAGGCTAGGTCACGATGAGCGAAGGTGGAGGGCTGGCTCGCGTGTCGGGGCCCCAGGTTTTCCTGGTCTCAAGGAAGTTGACCGGCAGACCAGAAGGAATTTGGTAAAAGTTAGCCACGTGCCTGTCGGTTCGTGACTTACTGAAATTGCTGAGACGTCCTTGTTAAGGTTGAGACTGAACTGGGCAGAATCTTCACTTCCCTTTTCTTCCTTCATCGATAAGGATAGGGAAAATGCGCGCTTTGTGAGCATTTTAGATGCGATGCTTCAAATACGCTGGGCCACCTGGGGCCTGAGGAGTTTGAGCCTCTGACTCTTGACTTGGCTTAGGTCATGGTCTCTGGTGGTGCTGACCCTGAGATCCGTGCTGGTGTGGCACCTGCTTGAGAGCGTCTCCCCTTGCACCCCTCCCCTGCTCACGGGCTCGTGGACACCTCTGCATGCTGTTAAGTCAATAAAGAACAGAAAAAAATAAGCCATTCCGGTAAAGCGCAAGCGTGGAGGATGAAAGGGCCTGGTAGAGGAAGGTCAGACGAGTAGCGTGTTCCTGCCCTGACAGTTTGCCCTGAGTTAAAATGTGCAGATATTTTGGATTAAACGATTTCCTGTTTCCAGTGAAGTTTCCTGTTTAATTGTCCTGCTACTATGATACAGAGGGGAGGGAGCCCTTTCAAGTTTGCCGTGGCAAGACCACGTCTTTTCTCATTGTACAGAACGGACAGCTGCCTTTTCCGTAGCCTTTTCTGTGGTCTCTGTCCAGGTCTGCACAGATCCTGAGGCAGACTCTGGAAGCTTCTTTTAGACTTGCGCAATCTGGAAGGAATGCAGGGGCCGGACCCCAAATGAGAGCATTGCCAGCAAGTGCTGCCGTGTGGGCAGACGTCACGCGCGACAGACAGAAGCTTCTGGGTCCAGGCTGTACAATACGATGAGGAAACAGAGTGTGGACTCCAGCTCGTAAAGACGTGCTAGCCGAGCCCCAGCCCCAGCCCCGCCCCCCGAGAACGGCCACGGGACAAGGAAAGCTTGCTTGTGGTGCTTGAATCAGATCAGTGCGAGGCCAGCTGGGCCTTGCTGTGGACTCGGGGCGGCCGGAAGAGTGCCCCATGAGTACCCACTTTACCCACGGGAGCTTGTCAGGACTTAATTACCGTTTCTTATTTCACCAGCCGCTCTCTTGAGAGATGTTTTTTGTGACAGACAGACCTGTCGTACAAGTGGAGTTTGGGCATCTTTAGTGACTGTGTGTGTGCGTGCGGCGTTACCACAGCCGCGGCGTTACCACAGCCCACTTTGCTTTTGGTTAAAAGTTCTGAGAAAGAATCATGGATGCGCAGGAAGGTACGGAAAAATCCAGGGAGTCCCCATGCCCTGCACCCAGTGTGCCCTGTGGTAGCGTCTGGGCTCACTGCGGTGTGTGGCGCGAGCGGGAGACCAGGGGTACGACCCCCGGGGTGTGTCTGTATGTCACCGGTGCGCACGCACTCCTCTGTGTGTGTGTGTGTCTGACTGCTTCTGTGCAGTTTCTTAAGGAAGATTTCATTTACTTAGCACACGCCGGGAGAGGAGCCGAGCGAGAGGGACGAGTAAACTCCCTGCTGGGTGCGGGGCCCCACAGAGCCGACCCCATGACACAGAGATCAGAACCTGAGCGGAGACCAGGAGTCGGACAGTCAACGACTGACCCCCACAGGTGCCCCCCAGTGCAGTTCTGTCCCACGGGTACGTTCCTGGGACCACCACCATCTTCTAGAGCGTGAAGTCTTCCATTAGCATGGACGTCCCTTCATGGTCCCCTGCTGCAGCCGCACGTCCCCTGTCCCCCGTGCTCGCCTCCCGGCAACCACGAACACGTAACTGCCCACGTTAGTCCATGTAATTTTATGTCAAGAATGTCATGGAAAGGGAATGCCATGAAAATGATTTTTTTCCCCTCAAATTCATCCAAATTCTTGCAATCAGGAGTCTGTTCCTTTTCATTGCTGTATGGGACTCCACAGCACGGAACTATCACAGTTATCTAACTTACCTCCCTCGAAGGACAGTTGGGTGGTTTCCGGCTTTTCACTGTTACCAAGAGTGGGGCAGTGAGCATCCGTGCGTAGGTTTCTGTGTGATGGTGTGTTTTCATTTCTTTGGGTAAATGCCCAAACGTGCAGTCGCTGGGTTGCATGCTCATGCATGTTTCGTGTTTTGTTCTTTTTTTTTTTTTTAAAGATTTTATTTATTTATTTGACAAAGATCACAAGCAGGCAGAGAGGCAGGCAGAGAGAGAGCAGGAAGCAGGCTCCCTGCTGAGCAGAGAGCCCGATGCGGGGCTCGATCCCAGGACCCTGGGACCATGACCTGAGCCGAAGGCAGAGGCTTAAACCATTGAGCCACGCAGGTGTCCCTGTTCTTTTTTCTTTTCTTTTTTTTTTAAGAGATTGGTTTATTTTAGAAAGGGGGGGGGCATGAGTGAGGGGAGGGACAGAGGGAGAGAGACTCTCCAGCCGACTCCCTGCCGAGTGAGGGGCCCGACGGGGCTCGATCCCACCACCCTGAGATCACAGACTGAGTCAAAACCAAGAGTCAGCAGCTGAGCCACCCAGGCGCCCCTGCGTGTTCGGTTTTGTAAGGAATTGCCAACTTGTTGAGCGGAGTGGCTGCTCCATTTTATGTTCCCTCCGGCAGCCCGTGAGTGATTCACTCGTGCCGCGTCCTACCCGGCATCTCGTGGTGTCGCTGGTTCTGTTTCGGCCGTTCCAGCAGGCGTGTGCCGGCCTGACCTGGCAGTTCTCTCCTGGCCAGTGGTGTCGAGGCCTTGCTGACATGCTCGTCGGCTGTCTGTGCGTCCTCTCCTGTGACGGATCCACTCGTGCCTTTTGCCCACTTTCCAATGAGCTATAGTTCTTTTGCCCGTTGAGAGGCTCTTGCCGCCCGCTAGGCAGACGTCCTTTATCGGACGGGCGGTTTGCAGGCCGCTTGTGGCAGGCGGGAGTGAGGCGCTCCGCCTCTTGCTGGGGTCCTCCCGGAGTGCACGCGTTCCGTCTGCCGGGGTCCCGTCTGCCGGGGTCCCGTCTGTGGCTTGTTTTCTTCCATGCTTGTGGGTTTCGTGCTCCAGGAACTTTCCCTGTGGCCCTAGGTCCCCACGATTTTCTTTTGTCTAATATTTTCATATGTTTAAATTCTTGATCCGTGTTGAGGCAAGTTTTGCTTAAGGTATAAATTTCGGTTGAGGTTTTTTGTTTTCTGGGTTTTTTTTGGTCCAGTGGCTCTTGTGCTTGGTGGAAGAGATGCTGTTTCTTCCATGGACCTGCTATTGGCCTCTGTGAGGGATCCTTCGGGCCTGTTCGTCTGCTGTGTTCTGGCTTCTCGCGTCTGGGAGCTGTTCTCCTGCCAGAGCTCGCTGGCCAGGTTACCGTGGGCATGTAGTGAGCCCCAGCGTTGGGTAAAGCGATTCTTCCCGTCGAACATTTCTTTCCCCAAACTGTCTAGACAGGTCCTTTACTTCTCCATATACATTTTATAATAAGCTCCTCTGTGTCTGAACATTCGTCCTGGGCTTTTGATGGGAATGGCGTCATACCTGTAAGTGAGCTTAGGGAGAGCTGCGATCCTGTCACGTCCTGCCGTCCGTCGATAAAGCACATCTTACCACTTCTGTGCCTTGTCTCTAATCTCTCTCATCAGCGACCCGTAATTTTCCACACACGGATCCTATACACGTTTTTTTAGACTTTTACTGAAGGCTTTCATTTTCTTTCTTTTTTATTTTTTGGTTCCATAGAACGTTTTTATTTTTATCCAACTGTAAGCAAGTAGCAGAATTAATACACCATTCTGAAACTCCAGACTGGCTTTCCTTCCACCAGTGAAGAGCAATCAGTTTGATGGTGGAGACTGGGGGATTTCTGACCCAGCCCCGTAGCTCGTCTTGACCACCGCGCAGAACCGTAGGGCGATTCTCCCTGTTGCTCCTTCCAGTAGTCTCTTTAAAGGAAACAGAGACACTGACCGCCAGTAACCAGTCTCAGACGTAACATAGTAGGGGGCTGGCGGTGTCATGAAGCCTGACAGAAGATTCCATCAGGCACAATTCCAGACTCAGACTCTCAAAGGCAGCAGCAAGGAATCTGGTTTTAAAAAAGAAAATCTGTTTTTTTAAAACCTCCCTTAAAGAATCGCTGATGCTCTACTCTATTCCCGTAGACCTGATCTTCTCACCTGAATTTCTCTTCTTTAAATTCCGAGTTGTTATTCTTACGTTGACGATTTTATGACCCCATCCTAGCACCGACATGTCCTCCAAGACAGAGTTCAGATCTGAGCAGAACATAAAGGTATGACCCTGTCGAATTACAAAGCACATGCAGAAGGGATGGACACCTTGAGCTCTATCTGTGAGACTGGGAGCGGGCAAGGGGAGAAATCTACCGACATCACTGGGCTCGAGACACTGCTGGGCGTCTCCAGGCTGTTCCCGACTCCGGGCTCCTTTCCGCCTCCAGACGGCTGCTCACAGAGCTGGACACGCCGTTGTCCTATTCAGCCCGGAACACGTGCTGGCTGCCAGGGGCCCAGGCTCATACTTTTTGTGGGCAGATGCCACTTTGAATTTAGCACAGCGGTCTCTGCATTGGCTGCTGAGAATGGCCTTGCCACACCTCAGCGGCCACCATGCTCGTAAAGCAGCCAGACAGGCATAAAGATGAAGGCGCGGGAGGCCCCGATCCCACGTAATTGGAGAGGAATGTGCCCCTGCTGATGTCGTTGCCCTGCATGTTGATCTCCAGAGAAGGGGGCCATTGCCTGGGTTTGGGGTTCTTCCTGCTGGGAGCATCTGGATCTGTCATGACCAAGGCCTGGATCAAGGCCATCCCATGCCATACTGGTGGGCTGGTTCTTAACCTTGATGGGCGTCAGCACTTTGCCCAGCTTGTCTGACCTCTGCCCTGGTGTATTTGACCTGCAGTGGGTGTCGTGGCTGCTTGTGGACTTCCTGCAGGGTCAGGGCCCAGACTCCTTGCTGAGGTCCACCAGCATCACAGGGCCGAGCAGAACAGACAGTGCTGAGTCTTGGCAAGGCGCAGGCCTGTAGCACTGACTCAGAGCGGTCTGCAGCCTGGCCATGGGAGGCATGGGACCAGCGGCTGGTATGCATTTCTTTTTTCTTTTTCCTTTTTCCAAGATTTTATTTGTGGGGCACCTGAGTGGCTCAGTCGTTAAGCATCTGCCTTTGGCTACGTCATGATCCCAGGGTCCTGGGACCTAGCCCTGCATTGGACTCCCTGCTCAGCTGGAAGCCTGCTTCTCCGTCTCCCACTCCCCCTGCTTGTGTTCCTTCTCTCTCTGTCAAATACATAAATAAATAAACATCTTAAAAAAAAGATTTTATTTGAGAGTGAGTGAGTGAGAGCACAAGCCGGGGAGCAGCAGTCAGAGGCAGAGGGAGAGCAGATCCCCACGGAGCAGGGAGCCTGATGCCCCGGGACCCTGGGACCATGACCTGAGCTGAAGGCACTTAACCGACTGAGCCACCCAGGCGCCTGGCATTTTGTTCTTCGGAACAATTTTGAGGGTGTTGTGTTTTAAATTTTAGTTTTCACTCTTTTGTTGTTAGCACACGGAAGCGTGATTGCTTTTGGTGTGTTGCTCTTACAGCTTGTGAGCTGGCTGGACTCACTTAGGAAGGCTGGGGATTTTTTTAGATTCCTTGAGATTTTAAATAGACAATCACGGCATCTGCAGATAGGGACAGTTCTTCGACTCTCCTGCCTTGGTTTCTTCTGTGTTCTACACTCTCTGCAGCTGCTGCCACCGTGTTAGATCCGAGTGGCAAGAGTGGACAGCTTGCCTTGTTCCTGACCTTGGGGGAAGGCAATCTCTCACCACTAAGTATGATTTTAAAAAAATAGATTTTAGTTTTCTTTAAGTTTTTATTTAAATTCCAGATAGTTACATACAGAGTCGTATCCATTTCAGATGAACAATACAGTGACTCAACACTTCGTACATCACCCAGTGCTCCTCAGGACAGGTGCTCCCTGACTCCCCATCCCCCCTAATTCCCTCCTCCGCCCACCTCCCTGCGGTCGCCATCAGTGAGTTCCTTGTAGCTGAGAATCTGTTTCTTGGTTTGCCCGTCTCTCCTTTTGTCCCCTTTGTCTGTCTGTCTGTTTTCTTACATTCTGTGTATGAGCGAGATCGCCTGGTATTTGTCTTTGACTGATTTCGCTCGGCATAATCTCTCTGGCTCCATCCATGTCATTGCAAATGGCGAGATTTTGTTCTTTTCTTTTCTTTCTTTTTTTTTTTTTTTTTTAAGATTTTATCTGAGAGAGAGAGAAAGTGAGAGACGTAGCAGGAGGGGGGGGTGGGCAGACAGGCAGAGGGAGAAGCAGACTCCCTGCTGAGCAGGAAGCCCCACGTAGGCCTCCATCCCAGGACCCTGAGACCATGACCTGCGCCGAAGGCAGACGCTTAACTGACTGAGCCACCCAGGCGCCCCTGATTTTGCTCTCTTCTGTGGCTGAGTAGTATTCCATTGGTGCACAGCAAAATTGAGTGGAAAATACAGAGATTTCCCATGTACCTCCTGCCTCCATTCGCTTGTAGCCTTCCCCGTTGGAGACAAAAATGCGATTGTAGCTGTGGTGTTTTGTAGATGCTTTTATGAAGTTGAGGAAGTTCCCTTCTGTTGCTAGTTTGCTAAGCATTTTTATCACGAGTGGGTGCGGATTTTGTCCAGTTCTCAGAACATTTCCATCCCATATCTGTTTATACTTAGTCCTCGATCCCTGACTCTGCCCTAGGCAGCCACAGATCCGCTGTCTGTATGGGTTTGCCTGTTCTGAATGTTTTATGGAAATACAGAAGCACAATAGGCCGTCTTTTTTGTCGGTGTAATGCTTTGGACGTTCATTTATGTTAGCACGCGTCGGTTGTTCCTTTCTGTGGTACCACATTTTCTCTATCTTTTCACCAGTTGATGGACATTTACTTCCAGTTTTTCACCCTGACAGATAACGCTGCTGTGAATGTTCAGGTACACGTGTTCGTGGGGGTATATACTTAATTGTTCTTGGGGGTTACCTGGGGGCGCAGTTGTTGGGCTGTACGGTGAGTGTGCGGCTGACTTCGTGAGGACCTGCCGTACTGTCCAGCAGAGCGCGTGTGCTGTTCTGTGTTCCTCCCGGCAACACGTGAAGGCCCTACCTTTCCATATTCTTGTGGACACTTGGTATTGTTCACCCTTTGAGTTACAGCCGTTCTAGTGAGTGTGTAATGGTGTCTCACTGTGGTTTTAATTTCCATTGTCCTTGTGGTGAGTATCTTTTCACGTGTTTATTACTCATTTGTACAGTTTTCGGACAAATGTCTGTTCACATCTTTTACCTATTTAAATTACGTTTTTGTTATTGAAACAAACTTGACACACAATGTTACACGAGTTTCTGGTCTATAGCTTTTGCCTATGTTTTTCCTAACCAACATCATCTTTTTTAAAAATTTTAAATTCAGTGTAGTTAACACACAGTATATTATTAGTCTCAGTGGTAGAGGTCAGTGATTCATCAGTGGCATAGAACACCCAGTGCTCGTCACATCACATGCTCTCCTTAATGCCCAACCCCCAGTTACCATCCCCCACCTTCTCCCATCCAGCGACCCTCAGTTTGTTTCCTATGGTTAAGAGTTTCTTGCGGCAGCTGGCTGGCTCAGTCAGTGAAGTGTCTGCCTTCAGCTCAGGTCATGTGGGATCAAGTCCCACCTTAGGCTCCTGGCTCATTGGGGAGCCTGCTTCTCCCTCTGCCTCTGCCCCTCCCCTCTGCTTGTGCTCTCTCTTCTCTCACACACACACTCTCTCTCAAAATAAATAAATAAAATATTTTTTTAAAAAGGAAATAATTTAGTTTATCGCTTGCCTTTTTACTTTCTTGATGGTGTCTTTTGAGGAGTAAAAGTTTTAAATTTTGATGATCAGTTTTTTTAATGGATTATGATTTTGTTATGACATCTAAGAAATTTGCCTAACCCAGGGCCAGAGACATTTTTTCCTGGCGATTTTCCATTTAGGTCTGTGATTCATTTTGAGTTAATATTATTATTATTTTGGGTTGCCTGGGAGGCCCAGTGGGTTAAGCCTCTGCCTTTGGCTCAGGTCATGATCTCGGGGTCCTGGGATTGAGCCCCGCATCGGGCTCTCTGCTCAGCGGGGAGCCTGCTTCCCCCTCTCTCTGCCTGCCTCTCTGCCTCC
Source organism: Meles meles (assembly GCF_922984935.1). Classification (NCBI taxonomy): domain Eukaryota; kingdom Metazoa; phylum Chordata; class Mammalia; order Carnivora; family Mustelidae; genus Meles; species Meles meles. The sequence continues at coordinate 162,383,032 of NC_060069.1, read as the reverse complement.
TTGTGATCTCTGTCAAATAAATAAGCTCTTTTAAAAAATAAACATATGTTGTTATTATTTTACATATGAATACTTATCTAGTTGTTTTAGCATCAATTTGTTTAATAGATTATACTTTTTCCATTGAATTGCCTTGGCACTTCTGCTGAAATCAGTTGCCATAAATGTTAAAGTGTCAACGATCTCTATGTTGACGCTTACGCTAGTACCACACTGCTTGGATTTCTGTAGCTTCATAATAAGTTTTGTTTCTGTTTTCGAAATCAGGCAGTGTCAGTGCTCTGTAACATTGTTTTTCTTTTTCAAGCTTTTTTTTTGCATTTCCATATGCATTTTAGAATCAGATCATCTCTTTGAACAAAGAAGCCTGATGAAATTGTGGCAGGATTTGATACACACTGAATCCGTAGTTCAGTTTGGGGAGATTATGGTCTTACCACTGTTAGTCTTCCAGTCCATGAACATGGTATGTCTTTCCATTGATTGATCTTCTGTACTTTTTCTCGGTGATGCTTTGTCGTTTTTAGTGTACAGGACTTAAACTGCTTTCTTAAGTTTATTCCGTTTTCTTATTTTTGACGTCATTGTGAATGGAATTACTTTTGTTGAGTTCTTCTTGATATTCTTGTACTAAATGTGCAGCCCTGTGCCAGGGCACATGTGCCTGTAGCCCCCACATGTGCCTATAGTGGAAGACTGTCCTGTCTGGTCATTCTCAGCAGTTACTGTGTGATCTTGCCCAAGGACAGCATAACCAGGCTCATTGGGATACAGACTGCTTCAACTGTGAGAAAGGCTAGCTTTCAGAAAGGGAATGCTTGATATAGGTTTGCACGTGTCCCCCTGACTTCTGTGGGTTCAGCTACAGAAGCCTGAGGAACACATCTAGAATCCAGACCAGTTATTAGGATGAAACCAGAGTTTGTAATCACCTGAGGCAGTATTAGCATGTTTCGTCGGTTCAGTGACCATCTTTTCTCCTAAAACGAGTGTGAATATAGGTCTGAATATGTATGGTCCTCTGCATACCGAATATCTCTTCCCCAGGGAGATGTGAATGGACCTCCCTCAGTCCAACTATGAAGGCAACAGAGTTTGATTTGTGTCCCATTGCTTCCTTTTCTTCCTCCCTAACTGACCTAAAACATCTAAAATGCTTTAACTTTTTAAAAAAGATTTATTTATTTGAGAGAGAGCATGCGTGCATGCAAATGGGAGGAGGGGCAGAGGGAGAGGGTGACCAGCTGACTGTGGAGCCTGACATGGGGCTTGATCCCACCACTCTGAGAGTGGAACCTGAGCTGAAATCAAGAGTTGAATGCTCAACCGACTGAGCCACCAGGTTTCTATATTTCTTGAGTTTAAGGGAATGTTCTCACCTTTTGAGGGAACTTCAGGTAACAACAATAGTGCAACCAGTGGTGGGGCTGGGGAGGCCAGGAGCCCCGTACTACGCAAGAGCCACCTGGAACGAGTCTAGGAGTGTTTTGTAAGGTCTAAGGTTATATCAGGAGGATGGTTCACTGTTAGGAGCCCTGGCTGTGGTTTGCCACCTGGCCTTCATGTTCCCGTCACACTGGCACCCGCATGCCTGGGAGGCCCTCCTTCCCACTTCTCCCTGTCTCTGCCCCAAATGTCCTAGCTGGGCTTAGCTGTGTCATCTTCTGTCTTTCCACTTGAGTGAGCCATCTGGAGGGAGCAGGCCCTTCTAGTAGAAATGGTGCTCTGTGGATTGCCGCATTCAGTTGTAACTTGGTTCAGGTGCCCCCATTGGCGTCGACTCTTGGGACCCAAGGTGCCTTACGTTTCATTTTAGTTAAAGCTGGGTTCAAGTCTTTGGCGAAACTTACAAACTCTAATATCGCAGTATGTTCTTTTTTTTTAAAAGATTTTATTTATTTATTTGACAGACAGTGATCACAAGTAGGCAGAGAGTCAGGCAGAGAGAGAGGAAGGGAAGCAGGCTCCCTGCTGAGCAGAGAGTCTGATGTGGGACTCGATTCCAGAACCCTGAGACCATGACCTGAGCCGAAGGCAGAGGCCCAACCCACTGAGCCACCCAGGCGCCTCTGCGTGCATTTTTTTTTTTTAAAAGTTTGAGTGAGAATCACGGTAGAGGTATTTGAAGGTTGAATGCTGTTCATTTGGCGGGTCTTATTCTGTTCTGATTTTAGGAGAAACTCGCTCTTCGACAGCAGCTGAAGGACGCGAAGCAGCAGCTCCTGCAGCAGGCAGAGTACTGCACGGAGATGGGGGCGGCGGCCTGCACCCTGCTCTGGGGCGTCTCCAGCAGTGAGGACGTGGTCAAGGCCATTCTGGGAGGAGTAAGCATGCCCCCTGCGCTCCCTGCATATCGCCCATCAGTGTTGAGGGACCCCAGAGGGTGCAGTGTGTCCTACTAAGGCATCCACAGATGACGTCCACTTCTTGCGTTCATCCGTCCCGTAGCGTTGGCGTGGAGTGTGCAGGGGCCTGTGAGAGCTGTGGCTCCGGGGGTTTTGTTACATGAATGACATAAGACCCCCCCCCCCCCCCAGGCAGTCCACTTCAGGATCGTTCCTTGACTTCTGCACACACTGAATGGGTTAATGGGGTTCATGGAGGTTGCTATATCCACCCTATAACGCCGTTTACTTCCTGGGTAACATGGTATTTGATTTGTTGAAAGTTACATGTAACTTAACATGTGTATGTTAATAGCACACACACACACACACACACACACACACACACTCTCTCTCTCTCTCTCTCTCTCTCTCTCTCTCTCAAGAAGCTTCCCAGGGGAAGAGAGCTCTGACATGGGCTTTGATGAGCTGGAATCGGGGTCAAGGGCAGAGAGTGGGGAGGGGAGGGGAGTGGCATCATCAGAGGCACGGGCTGAGAAGCCTGAAGTTAGATTTAGGGCCGGTGCCTGGGTCAGTGGACCCAGAGCGGGGGGCGGTTAGCACGGTAGGGTCGGGGGCGGTGACGCCGCAGAACGAGGACGGAATGTGATTTTGGAAGGCCTCAGGTGCCAGGTGGCTGATTTTACCCCGTGGGTGGCAAGACTGGACCCCTGAGGGTCTTGAGTAAGAGAGTGATGGGGCGAGAGACTTTGGGAAGATGATGCCGACCTCGAATGAGGTAGATGGGAGCGGGCGGGCGTGGGAGCGAGGCGGGAAGACTTCCTGGAAGGCCGGCCCGTGGCGCAGGCAGGGCCCTGCTGTGCGGGGCAGGGAAGGCAGGCCTGGGGCAGGCGCGCCAGAGGGGCTGGCGCGTGTGGCTGCGCTCTAGGCGGACGGTGAGGTTGTGCAGGGAACAGGTGCGGGAAGGTTTGACGGAGGCCTCGCCGCGCGCAGAAACAACTCACCTGTGACTTTAGGTGCAGACGACTTGTATCTTAACATCTGTGGAGCTTTGTTAGACTCAGTTACCATAAACCCCCCCAGCTGCGAGTGTTCAAGGTGCCGGCTGTAGCCCTTTTCCAGAGCTGTGTCATCCCCGCAGCCCATGGAGCTGCCTTGGGCGGTTGGTGGGTGCGTCGGCCTTGAAGGTCTCCCTGGACCTGAGCGTCCCGGGGAGGCGCTTCAGTGGTTCTGGGTGCTGGGAGGGTCCTGCGCCAAGTAACGGAGATGTGGGGCGCCCACCCGCCTGCTCACCGCCGCCGTCTCCCCACGTGCGGGCGCTTCTCGTTTGAAGATCTCTTCTCTGGTGGCTGAAACCTGCGGTTTCCTGCCTGGACACAACAGAGAACGTATTTTTCTCGCATATTCCTAGTGGATTCGGGGTGAACCCACGCTGGTACTTCCACCGCTGCGCAGATTTGCGCCGTTCCCTCCCATGTATTTGATTTTGCTCTTTCTGTCGGTCTGCAGCGTAATTTTTCTACGGAGTCCCAACTTCCTCCTTTTTCGCTCTTTTCCATATGGGAGCTTGTAACGAGGGGGCGGACCTTTAAGAACTGCTTCTGTCCTTCGGGCGGAGGCTTCCTGTCGTGCCGGTGTTTTGCACCAGTACTTGTGCGGGGTGTGACCCTTCCCTTTCCACACTTTCAGGAGAAAGCTTTGAAGTTTTTCAGCATCACTGGTCAGACCATGGAGAGCTTTGTGAAGTCGCTGGATGGGGATGTCAAGGAGCCGGATTCTGATGAGAATCAGTTTGTGTTTGCTCTGGCTGGGATCGTGACAAGTAAGTCGTTCTTCTGAGATGCGGGGACTGCTAGCCGTGTGTCTGGTGTGGCGAATACGGCCGGGCTGTGTGGGTAGGAACGTCTCCCGGGAACATTTGCAGTGTCCCGAGGTTCTGACCCCACAGAACCTGGTCGGGTGGGTCTGGGGTAGCCACGCAGTGTGTGTGTTGTGGGGCATCCGCCCAGGCGATTGGGATTCGCTTTGGTCAGGAAGAAGACTGATCTGGGAAGCACAGGACGGGCTGGCGTTTCTCTTCAGTTCTGTGCCTGGAAAGGAGTCAAAACAAAACCGGACGTTTCGCTCCTTGTTATTTGGAATCGCTTTATTAACATCTGGTGAAAGTAGAAGCCTTAAGCATAAGTGGAGCTCTTGCTCTTGTTTTGGTGCCGTGATTAAAGAATCCGAAAAGCCCAAAAGTCTCCCGGCGGGTACAGTTACTCTAAGGTAGTGTTCTGTGGCAAACCTGCCGTAAGTGACAAAGCCGGGTAACTAGGTACTTAATAAACGCGACCTCAGTGTAGTGGGACGTGATAGGTATTAGTGTCACTGTTCTGAACTCAGGGAAACAGTTCTGTTGCTGTGACTGTCAAATTTACTCTCGGTATTTTAGCTCTGTTCTGTCGTTCTTTCCTCTCTGCCCTAACCTACGCTGCTGTTAGGGCAAATCCCTGTTATGAAAGAGAGACGAAATCTTATTTTTCCTCATGGCATTATCCCTTATCTACTGAAATCCAAATGAGGTAGATCCTGTGTAGACGTTTTCTTCATAATCCCTTAAAAATTGGTGATTTAAAAAAAAATTGATAACACTGCTTCGAGGTGGGTATAGAGACTCCAACGACGTCTGGGCCAGTCCTGATTCAGCCCGGCCTTTTTCCAGGGTCGCATGGCACCTTCAGAAGGAGGGGGCTTGCGTTGCTCCACTTTTTAAATTGTTTTTAAGGTATTTTAAAAAAAATTTTATTTATTTATTTGAGAGAGAGAGAGAGCACGCGCACACGCATAATCAGGGGGATTAGCAGGCAGAGGAAGAAGGAGAAGCAAGCTCCCCGCAGAGCAGGGGGAGCCTGATGTGGGACTCAAGCCCAGAACCCCAGGATCATGACCTGAGCTGAAGGCAGTTGCTTAACCAACGGAGCCACCCAGGCACCCTGTTTTAAGGTCTTTTTAAACAGAAGGCAGACTTGATGATTGGATTCTCTGCGGTTTGCTGGGACCCCAAAGCCCTGTGATGAATGTGATTTGTCACTCTGCTAAGTTGTGAGTCCGAGCTGCTGGAATTGCTGGCTGGTGTGTGGGGCTGAGGTGGCTGGCCAGCAGGTAAAGCAGCCTTGTTGCCCAACATGTGAACTCAGTTTGACCTTGTTTATTCTACTTGGAGGGGCTCACATGGGAACTCACAAAGTGTTGGGAAGTACCCCCTTAAATTTGTCACTTATATGTTGTGAATTTCACTGGGAAGATGACTTCATTTAAGTCCTGCTTCACAGAGACCGTGGGGGCTTATGCATCTCTCATACCAAGACTGTCCTCTGGGGAGCAGGCCATACAGTAACCTTGGCTTAGCTGTCACATAGATTCTCTGCCTTCTAAAACAAGGGTCTTTAAAAACATCTACATGTGCTTGGTATTTTGATAGGGATTGCCTTAACTGTGTAGATTGCTTTGGGTAGTGTATACATATTAACATATTTGTTCTTCCAATCCATGAGCATAGGATGCCTTTCCATTTCTTTGTGTCATCTTTAATTTCTTTCATCAGCGTTTCATGGTTTTCAGAATACAGATCTTTCACCTCTTTGGTTCAGTGTATTCCTAGGTGTCTTTTTTTTTTTTTTTTTTTTTTTTTTAAGATTTTACGTATTCATTTGGGGGAGAGAGAGAGAGTGCACAAGCAGGGGGAGAGAGACAGGGAGAGAGAGAAGCCGACTTCCTGCTGAGCTGGGAACCTGACTCTGGGCTCCGTCCCAGGATCTGGAGATCATGACCTGAGGCAAAGGCAGATGTACTTAACGATCTGAGCCACCCAGGTGCCCCTATTCTTAGGCGTCTTACTGTTTTTGGTACAGTTGTAAATGGGCTTGTTTTCTTAATTTCTCTTTCTGATGCTTCATTATTGATGTATAGAAATGCAGTAGCTTTCTGTGCATTGATTTTGTATCCTGAGACTTGGCTGAATTTGTTTATCAGTTCTAGCAGAGTTTTGGTGGAGTCTTTCAGATTTTCTGTATAGAGTGTCACAGCATTTTTCACAGAGCTGGAACAAACAATCCTAAAATTTGTATGGAACCACAGAAGACCCCAAATAGCCAAAGCAACGTTGGGGGAAAAAAACAAAGCTATAGGCATCACAATTCTGACTTCAAATTATTTCAAAGCTGTAGTCATCAAAACAGTATGGTATTAAAAAAAAAAACACAACAGTGTGGTATTGGCACAGAATAGACATATAGCTCAATAGGACAAAATAGAAAACCCAAAAAGGGACGCACAACTGTATGGTCAGTTAATCTTCGACAGAGTAGGAAAGAATGTCCACTTAGGGAAAAAAAACCCATCTCGTCAGCAAATGGTATTGGGAAAACTGGACAGCAACATGCAAAAGAATGAAACTGGACCATTTCCTCACACCACACACAAAAATGATTTAAGAATGGAAAAGACCTAAATGTGAGACTTGAAATCATCAAAATCCTAGAGGAGAACACAAGCAGTAACCTCTTCGACATTGGTCAAAGCAACTTCTTTTTAGATATGTTACTACGTATCTAAGAACAAAAGCAAAATAAAAACAAAAGCAAAAGTAAACTCTTGGGACTTGATCAAATTAAAAAGCTTCCACACAGCAAAGGAAACAACTAACAAAACTAAAAGGCAACCTAAAGTATGGGAGAAGATATAAAACTAAAACGCAACCTACAGAATGGGAGAAGATATTTGCAAATAACATATCTGATCAAGGGTCAGTATCCAACATATATAAAGAACAGATATAACTCAATGTCCAAAACACAAATAATCCAGTTGAAAATGGGCAGAAGACATCAGTAGACATTTCTTCAGAGAATACTTCCAGATGACCTGTAGACACATGAAAAGATGTTCAATATCACTCATCGTCAGGGAAATGCAAATCAAAACTACAACGAGATACCACCGCACACCTGTCAGAATGGCTAATCAACAATCAACAATGCAAGAAACAACAGGTGCTGGCGAGGGTGTGGAGAGAAAGGAACCTTCTTCCACTGCTGGTGGGAATGCAAACGGGGGCAGCCACTCTGGAAAACAGCATGGACATACCTCCAAAAGTTAAAAATAGAACTATTCTGCCATCCAGCAATTGTACTTCTGGGTATTTACCCAAAAGACAGGAGATCACTAATTTTAAAAGATATGTGCATACCTGTATTGGTAGCAGCATTATCTACAATAGGTAAATTATGGAGACAGATGAAGTGTCCATCGATTGATGAATGAAGAAAGAATAGGTAGTTTGTATTCACAGTTAATCAGCCATGGAAAAAGAATGAAATCTTGCCATTTGCAATAAGATGGTTGGAGCTAGAGAGTATCCTACGTGAAATAAGTCAGAGAAAGACAAATATCCTATGATCTCACCCATATGTGCAATTTAAGAAACAAATGAGCAGAGGGGGGAAAAGAGAGAGAGAGAAACCAAGACAGAGACTCTTCACTCTAGAGAACAAACTGGTGGTCACCGGAGGGGGTATGGAAGGGGGCTGGGGGAAGTAGGGATGGGGAGTCGGGGGGCACCTGTTCTGATGAGCACTGGGTGATGTAATGTACAGAAGTGTTCCATCACTATATTGTACACCGGAAACTAGTGTTATACTATGTAACTACCTGGAATTTAAAGAAAAACTTAGAAAAAAATAAAATTTACAGACAGTAAACTCACGCATGTCATGGACATAAGAGCACCTGAGACTTGGTCGCAGAGCACTCTTGTGTCCGTGACAGTCGCCTCTCCATGTTTCCGCTTCTCCCTGTCCTCCCACGTCCTCGCACTACCACAGGCAAGCAGTGTGGGAGAGAAGATGGGCTGGGAGATGAGGCCCAGTGGCCATTTCAGCTTCTGCCTCTGACCAGCCCCGTGTTCTTGTGTCTGTGACCCTCGGTTTCGTCTTGTGAGGGGAGTGTCAGACCCCACATGGTGACTGAGGTCTGTGCTAACCCTGGGCTTGAGTGGTTGTGCCTGTGCCTAGAGCATCACTTTTTGACATTAGCACTAGAATCTTCCGTTGTGGGGGCCTTCCTTTGTGTTGTAGGAAGCCATCAGCATGCCTAGACTCTACCCTTAGAGAGGCCAGTATTAGACCCGAAGTGTGACAATCAAAAACACCTCCGGATATCCCCAAGTCTCTCCTTGGGGCAAAATCAGCTTTCTGTGTCACTTTGAGAACCACAGTCCTAGATCATGACCTTAACCTTTCATGGACACAGATTTATGATAATCTGGGGTGTGAGAGGTAATTAATTGAAAGGTATTCTAGGATCATCGAAGGCCTTTTTTGTTTCTGTGTTCCATGGGCCTGGTTCTGACATACTGGATTTAGTCCGGTCGCACAGAGGTCTTGCAAATTCAGGGGATTTTGGTATGTATTATCTTCAATATCCGGTTAGTCATAGACATTTTCTTAGTTGTTGTTCAGCGATTGGTCTTGGATGATGTTGGGTATTTTGTAATCCTTCCTTAGATAAGAGCTTTCCTTCCGCGGACATTGTATGGCCGAGATAATGAACTGTGTTGTTGAACTGGAGTGTTTCCTTAGACGCTCACATCCCCCTTCATCTTGCTCAGCGAGGAAACAGTTATAGTCGACCCTGGAGTTTTCTGGATTGATGGAACGTAGGAGACAGTTGATGTGCATGTTGGATCGGAGGGATCCCGACAGAGACTCGTCTGAGTATGCTTCAGATCTGGGATTATGATCTGAGAGAAGTAGCGTGGAACTCAGCGAATCCCTGTGGATGTAACTTTCTGGGTGAACTGTTGGCTTTTCGAGGTGAAGGCAAGTAAGTTGGCCAACTTTATGGAATGGGACAGTAAAGGAACCCGGGCATTAGTCTGTTCCAGCGGGAGGGTGGGTGGCATATGGTTAGGCAGCACGGCGAAATGGGATATAATTATGTTGTTACTTGTTCGCGGATCTTGGATGAGTGCGTATCCTTGAGCATTAGGCTTTTTGAAGGCAGGTGACACGGGGTGATTGCAAGGACTCGTACAGGGAATGACCAGTCCTTTTCCTATGAAGCTGGTCGCAGTTGGCCTGTGGCCTTCTGAGGCTTCTGCTCGAGGGCATTGAGAAAGTTTGGGTAAAGATTTAGCAGAACTCTTTTGGCTTTTGCTCTAGTTATTGGATTCTGTCCATAGACTCTTTTCCGCATAGAGATTTTGGGACCGTAGTTCATTCTTGCTTATTTCTTGAATCATATACATACTTTGGACAAATTAATATTCTGATCAGCTATAATTTGTGTATGAGAGAATTCTCTGAGATTTCTACAAGTCATCCTTCTATAGTCCCACAGAAACTAGATCACCCAAACTATGAGCAAAATGGCGTTCTGGAGGCTACTTCCCAGAGGGACTGGGCACCGTCTCAGCTCTGAAGGGCATTTCCATAAGTAGCACACAGAAGTGGCGCTTTCACGGTGAGATTGCCCACGGCCCTCAGCTCTCTCCCTTGCCCCTGACAGCTGAATGATTGACTCGGTAAGAAGCCAGCACAGCAAATGCAAAGAAACAAAAACCAAACAATAAAACAAGGGTCACAATATTAAAGGAAACTTATGTTTCTTTAAAAAAAATATGGTGTAGTGTTAGTGCTGCCGATGAGAGTTTTATAGGAAACAAGTCCGAGATGAGCAACAGAGACTAAGTAACTTATCAAACACGAAAACTGTTTCTATGTTGCTACCGTTGTTATTATAATTTAAACAGCTTTTCTGAGATATAATAATCTACAATCTGCCAACTTTAAAGTATGCACTTTAATGGTTTCATGGTATTTGCCTCAATGTCCACAGTCCACTTTGAGTCCTTTTTATGCCCCTGAGAAGAAAGGAATCCTGTTAACCTTGGCTGTCACTCCTCAATACCGCCGTTCGCCGGGCTCCAGGCGACCACTGATCTGCTTTCTGTCTCTGGACTGGCCTGTTCCTGGCATTTACATGGTAGAATCACAGCGTATGGGGTCCTCTGTGCCAGGCTTCTCCCACTCAATGTCGTGTTTTCGAGGCTCATCTGCGTCGTTCCTGGGTATGACTGGGTTTCCGGTGTGCAGCTGAACCGCACTTATTCCTTGTCCCTTATCCATCAGCGGATGGTGTCTGGGTTGCTTCTACTTTGTTGTTATGAATAATGATGCTGTGAACGTCTGTGCCCATGTTTTGGTGTGGACGTGTGTTTGCATTTCTCTTGGGTGGGTAGTAGGGGTGGGATTGCGGGGTCACATGATCATAGAGTTTTAGCCACTCGGGGGGCTTTCTGCCCATTTTCCAGGCCTACCAGCGATCCCCGAGGGCTGCAGCTGCTCGACGCACCTGTCAGTGTTTTTAATTAACTTTCTGATCGTGGCCATCTTAGTGGGCGTGAAGTGGGATCTCACTGGTTTTCGTGTGCATTTCCCTGCTGGCCGAAAATGTTGAACATCTTTTCACGTACTTATTGGCCATCTGTATGTCTTCCTTGGGAAAATGTTTATTCAACACTTTTGCCCATTTTGAAATTGAGTTACTTATCTTTTTATTATTGATCTGTAAGAGTTTTCTGTATATTCCAGATACCGGTCCCTTACCAGAGACGTGATTTACACAATTTTTCTCTCATTCTGTCACTTGCCTTATTACTTACTTTTTTTTTAAGATTTTATTTATTTATTTGACAGAGAGAGATCACAAGTAGGCAGAGAGGCAGGCAGAGAGAGGGAGGGGGAAGCAGGCTCCCCGCTGAGCAGAGAGCCCGATGTGGGGCTCAATCCCAGGACCCCAAGATCACAACCCCAGCTGAAGGCAGAGGCCCAACCCACGGAGCCACCCGGGTGCTCCACCTTATTACTTTATTGATAGTGTCCTTTGAAGTACAGAAGTTTTAAATTTTGATGATATCCAGTCTTTTTTTATCTTTAGTTGCTTGTGTTTTCGGTGTCATATCTGAGAAACCATTGTCTGACCCAAGGTCATGAAGATTTATCCCTATGTTGTCTTCTAAGACTTTTTGGTTTTAGCTGGACATTTAGGACTTTGGTCCATTTTGAGTTAATTTTCATATATGATGTCAACTTCATTGGTTTGCATGTGAATATCCAGTTGTCCCAGCACCATTTGTTAAAAAGATTATTCATTTGTCCTTTCTTCATTCAATTGTTTTGATACCCTTCTTGAAAATGCGTTGAGGAAAATAAAACGAGGGCTCATTTCTGGACTCCCAGTCGGCCGTGGTCTGTGCGGCTGTTGCTGTGGTGCTACCCCGTTGTTACTGCTATTGGTGAAAATAAGATGAAATCATCATGAAGCACCAATATCAGACATCACACATCTCAACTCTTTGTATATATGTATTTTCAGATTTTTTAAAAGAGACTTTATTTATTTGAGAGAGAGACTCTGAGAGAGAGAGAACACAAGCAGGGGGAGGGGAGAGGGAGAGGGGGAAGCAGACTGCCCGCCGAGCAGGGAGCCCGACGCAGGGCTCGATCCCAGGACCCCGAGATCATGGACTGAGCTGAAGGCAGACGGTAGCCCAAGATTTTTTTTTTAAGTCATCTCTGTACCCAACCTGGGGCTTGAACTCATGACCCTCAGAGGTCAAGAGTCGCACCCTCTTCTGACTGAGCCCACCAGGCGCCCCTCAGCTCTTTGTATTTTTATCAGCATACATAACTGACAGCAGATTCACTTCTTAAATTATGTAATTACTGTGGAACTTAATAGAAATAATGTAAATAATTTGAAAGAAAAAATAAACCAAACGAACCCAAGGACATTTGACAGAAAGTCCCGCGAGCATCCTCTGGTCTTGGAGCTGTAGACTAGGCGTTCTGGACAGACCCGCGAGGGCTGGGGCTTCTGTACGGTAGTTTGGTCACGGTCATGTTCCTCAGTCACGTGCTCTTTAGTTACTGGTTCCTCAGTCGCGTGCTCTTTAGTTACTGGTACGCGGTGGGCTCGGGGGCTTTCCGGACCCGCCGTGCGGGCCTTGACTGTGTTTTGTCGGGTGCTGTCGTCTGCTGAGATGCGGCGTGTGGCTTGCTCTGTAGCGCTCTCGCCGGCGATACCTTGGTGATGTCCCGTTCTCTGCGGCTTGTCACACGAGCCACCTGAGGTCTCAGGTCGTCAGACGAGCACAGACGGTTATGTCCTCCGGGCTCGGCAGGGGTGATTCGCTGCCGCTCTGTAGTGTGTGGGGCCTCGGCTGGGGCGGCTCACAGCGTGGAGGGGTGGAGCTGCAGGGGGCTCGCGGGGCAGGGGTCTCTCTCCCCTTTAGTCTTGGCTTCTCACGGTGCCTGCTGGCTATGGTCTCTGCTTCGGGCAGCCTCAGCATGGTTCGATTTCTTCCTTAGTGACTCTCGGCTTCCAGAGAAAGTGGCAAGAGACCAAGGTAGAGACCTTGAAAGTCATGTGATGTTGGTTCCGCTGTGTTCTGCTAGTCACAGGAGTCACAGGGCAGGGACAACATAGGGTTTGTGTGGAGGCATGGTTTGTGGGCAAGTCGTCTCCAGAAACGAAGGACGAGGCTAGATGTAGGTTTTTCTGTGGGGTTTCCAGGGGGTGGTCTACTATAGCTACACGAAGAACACTTTCCTCTGGAAAACTGTCTTCAAATGACTTTCTGTCAATTTTTGATGCCACATGCTTGAAGGTTGCGTTTCCTTGCAAGTATTTCTTTACTAAAACTAGAGTGTGTCATATACTAGAAAATATGATGGTCAGGTTCAAATTGAACAAAGAAGGCAAATTCATGTCAGTGAAGGGTCCCATCTTCAGCAAAGTTAAAGCTCTTGTGAAATTACATACCAGATAACACTGCACCATTTAGGAAGCAGAATTTGCTGGAAAGGCAAGCAGAAGTGGGGAAAAGTCTGTTAGGTTTAAGAGACTTGACGATCACTCTCCTGATTCTTCTTCGTCCGGGTCGACAAAAAGACAGAGGAGAGTCCAGGATTGAGGCCATGAAGCCGATGTGGTAGCACAGATGAAATTCTATGTTCGTCGTCGGATTATAGTCAGTCAGAGGCAGAACAAATAGGTGATAAAGTCCATCCTCCGTTCTTGATAATTAACAGCAAACTGAAAACAGAAGAAAAGTTCCCAAAACTAGTGAAGGGTATCTGTGAGAATCACCTGAGACGCTGCATTTACCTGTGGATGACTGGAAGCTGCCTGCTGGGGTCGGGGGCGGCCAAGGCTGCCGCTGCCCTGCTTCTCTCCAAGTTTGGCCTGGTCGTCTGAGTTGGCAATTTTAGTCGCTGTGAATCATGCTTTATTGTTAGGCCTAGCTAAAGAAAGTCTCAGCAGCACATACACAAATACGCCGGGAGCGGCGATGTGGCCGGACGGATGTTTGCTAGCGTTGAGAGAGACAGTGTGAGCCGCGGCCTTGGAATTCCAGCGGGGGCTGGTGGGATTACCTGGTTTGATCAGGGCCTCCGGCATGCAGAAATGTGATACTTGCCAGCCCGCAATAGGATGTAAAATTTAGAAAAGAGCTTTTTCAGGATTAGTGGTCATACTCTTTTTTGATCTCATGATTTCAGTTTGCTACTGTGGTTCAGAGTCTTTAGGCTTTCCCTCCCAGGGTTGAAAATGGATTTCAGTGTGTTTGGTCCCAGATGGAGTCATACACGTCCTCTTTCCGTGTGAACCCCGCCTGCCCAGAGCTTTTGAATCCAGGCCCCGCAGCGCGCTGCGGTCAGGTCGCAGACATACTTAGATCCCCAGCTCTGTTCCCCTGCCGAGGCGTCTGCTAAGCACAGGGGACGTTACTCAGTGTCGTGGTGACTCTTGTGCCTGTCAGTTACTCTCTGGGCTGTCAGCTCCCCGGATCCCCTGTTCGGTCATACCTCGTGGGCTAGTCCGCGTTTTCAGTAGGTCCGTTAGGAGACAAAGAGCAAAAAACACTCCATCTCAGGCAGGCTTTTCCAGATTCTGAAGGAACAGTGATTCTGATGCTCCGTCTTATCTTTCTGTTGCAGATGTGGCCGCCATTGCGTGTGGTCGAGAGTTCTTGGTTAACTCAAGCCGGGCTCTGTTGGACACCGTGCTGCAGCTTCTGGGGGACCTGAGGCCGGGACAGTGCACCAAACTCAAAGTGTACGGTGGACGGTATTAAAAAGCTCACGTTTATTTCCTTATTAGTTAGATTAGTTAGATTTTATTAGTCAGTCAGTTAGAATTTGCTGATTGGGTTTCTTTTGCAGGTAAACACAGCTAATTTGGCAACAGTTCCAAAAACACAGAAGAAACGCATGACGTGGAAAATTAAGGGATGCGTTTTTTATTCAGTATTGTTTCAGAAAAATCCTAAGAAGCGAAAAGAATGTTCTCACCCGCTAGAGCAGTCAGTGAGCCCAGATGCTATTAGTGACGCTTCAGGGTTCTCTTAATTGCCCCATAGTGAGCTTGGAGGTGTTTGTGACAGCAGCGTCGCACGGCGAGCTACCAGACTCTCGACTGGGTGTCTGCTGGGGAACAACCTGGTGCTTCAAACAACACGTCCTTCGTGTTTCTGTAGGTCGGAGTCCGGTGGCGGGGCTTACCTGAGTCTCTGACGAGGGTCTCTGGCCAGAGTCACGGTGTTGACTGGCTCTTTTCCAGAGGCTCCAGGCGGGAGGCTTGTAGGAACGTTCAGGTTGCCGGCGAATCCAGTCCTTTGCGCTTGTAGGCCTGAGGCCCTTATTCCTTCTGGCTGTCACGTGCGACTTTTCTAGCTTCTGGGCTCACTGAATTTCTGATCACACGAGCCACCCGTCTCCAAGCTCCGGGAGCTCACTGCGTCCTTCCTCCACTGGGAAGCTCTCGGACTTCCTCTGCTACCAGCCGGAGAGAGTGCGGTGCTTTTGATGGGCTCACGGGTGTAAGTTAGGGATCACGCCATGAACTCCCTCTTGTGGACTCCAAGTCCCTTGATGGGTCACGTCCGTTACGTTTGCCGCCACTGTCCGCTGTAGAACTTACCATAACCAGGGTGTTTCGCTCTGCGTCCAGCCCTGGGGACTAGGGCAGGAGATATCGGGCCATTTTAGGCTTCTGCCCACCACACTGTTCATTCCGAGCGGCTGCTTTTCCTCCTTGGAACGTTGTTTCTAGTAGCTTCTTTAAAGTGTCTGTCATCTTGGCCTGGTGTCTCTTGGTTGTCTTTCCTCTCGTGAGTTGGGATTTTTCCCATTTCTTCATGTGCAGAGTAGTTTTGGGTCATACTGTGGACATCGGAATATGGGGAGACCCCAGGTCTTGCTGAAACTGTGGAGAAAGTGACGTTTTTGTTTGAGCAGGCAGTCAGCCTGACTGGGTTCCCGTCACGAGCTCTGACCAGCCTTTTGGGTCACTTCCGGCTTCAGAACTGCCCTCTGGTGCCACCCGTGCCTGCCTGACACTTGCTCATCGCCGGCCGTTTCCCCCCCAGGCTGGGATATGCTGCTTGTGCCTGGTGGGGTCACCTGCCTGATCGCTGAACTCCCCGCCGCGGCCCGGGGACTGGGTTTCCCCTTCGCCTGGCCTGCTGGGGTTCTGCGCGCCCCCCGCGTCCTGCGCTTCCGCAGCTCCGGGGCCGGGGAGGATTTCCTTCCACACAGCTGGGGTGACGTGGGGGCCCCGCGCTCCGCAGAGCCCTTCCCTGGCGCCCCTGCCTGAGCGGTGCCCGGTGCGTCAGTGCTGCCCTGGGCTCGGGGGCCGGAGGGTGAACTTGCTGGCGGTCGCTGCTCTCGGAATTTGGACTTCCCAGTCCGCCTGCTTGCTCCGGTTTGCCTGTCCGGGGTTTCACGGAGCCGCTCCGTGCTTTCTGGTCAGAATTCTTAGCTGCGCTCGGCGGAAGCACAGGGCGGGCTATGGCTCCTGCCTTATTTGGAAGCAGATTCTGGAGTCTGTTCTGGTATTTTCTAGCAACAGATCCATGCCCGTGAGCAGTCTGCTGCAGCACGGCGTGTGACTCCTGCAGTTCTGCGTACGTGCTCCCGCGTGCGTCTCTGGCTCTAGTAAATTCCTTCCAAGTGTCCCGCGCGGGAAAACGTGTAACAGTTGGATTGTCTCATCCCCGACTGACGGGCACTGGGTTATTTTCAGGCTTTATCGCTCACGCGGAGCCGTTAGGGAGCATCTGTGGCAAATTCCTCCTGGCCCGCCCGTGCGAGCGCCGCTCCAGGCGCCGGACGCAGAGAGCGGTGCCTGACACGGAGCGCACGCTCGCCGGGGAGGCGGCTGCCACGGGGCCGCCAGAGCCCACACCTCTCGGACAGCAGCGGCGTTCTGGGCCCCCCACCCCTCCTCAGCGCTTTGTTCTCTGCTCCCCTCTTGGAAAGGCTGTTCTCTAGATCTGCCTGCCTGTCTCTGGGTGGATGTTACCAGCGGTGGGGGGGGGGGGGGGGGGCAGGTCTGTAACAGTTTTGTTCCTGTGAATTACCTGTTCGCGTCTGTTGCCTCTTTTCGGTTGGGTTGTCTCTCTCCCGACGGGCTGTGGTTTCACACGGGTTCTGGACTCTGCGCCGTTGTCTCTCCTGCTCTGCGCTCTGTGCGAGGTCAGGGCTCACGGGGCCGCCGTCGTCTCTCCTGCTCTGCGCTCTGTGGAGGTCAGGGCTCACGGGGCCGCTTCGCCCGCTGCTCCACTTCCGAGGCTTTGTGTGGGCTGCGTCTGTCCTAGTCCCTGCGGTTCCAGCACACGGAGCCTCGAATGTTTTAGAGCAGTTTTAGTTTCACAACAAAATTTAGAGGAAGACACAGAGATTTTCCATATTCCCTCTGACGCCCCCCCACACGTGGTCTTTTCCACCATCAGCATCGCTCACCAGAATTGTTTTTGCCAGCAGTGAGCCTGCATGGACTCGTCCTGACCTCATAATCACCCGCGGACTCTGGTTTACCTGCTTTTACTCTTAGTGTGTGCGCTCGGTCGGCTTGGACCGCTGTGTTATGACATACGCTCATCAGGACGGTAACGTACGGTGTTTCCACTGCCCTCGAAATCTGTCGTGTTCTACTGGTTCCTCTTTCCTCCCCCACCACCCCTGGCAACCACTGACCCGTCACCGGCCCCACCGCTGTGCCTTTGCCAGTGAGTCCTGTCGCCGGGATCACACAGGACGCAGCCTTCTCAGACCGGCTCCTGTCACTCAGTGACACGCACTCACGGCCCATCCCCATGCCTTCCCATGGCTTTGAGTTTTAAGAGTTCTTGTGTATTTTGGATGACTTTCCTCTATCAGATGTGTCTTCTGCAAATATTTTCTCTCCGTCCGTGGCTTGTCTTCTTACTTTCCTGGCACGGTCTTTCACGGAGCACAAGTTTTTAATTTTGGTGACGTCCAGCTTATCAGTGACTTCGTTCACGGAGTTCGGTGCTGTGTCTACAAAACAGGCGTCACTGTACGGGGCGCAGATGTTCTCTGATGTTATTCCCTGGTAGCTTTACAGTTTTGCATTTTATGTTGGGGTCTGCGACGCACGTTGACGTAGTTCTGTGGCGCACGTAGGGTTGGCGTCTGGGTTCGTTGTCGTGCATGTGGGCATCTGGTTGTTCCAGTGCGACTTGTTGACGGGACCGTCTTTGCTCCCTTGTGTGGCCCTCGTTTCTTTGTCCGGCGTCCACGGGCTGTGTGCGGGTCTGTTACTGAGCTCTGTTCTGTCCCATTCATCTCTTTGTCTTTCTGTGACCAGTACCACGCTGTTTCGACCCCTGTAGCTTCATGGGGAATCCTGAAGCCAGGTAGGGTTGGTCCTCCAACGCGTCTTCCGTGCTGTGTCGGCTCTTCCAGCCCTCTGCCTCTGCACAGCACCTTACAGTCGGTTTGCTGATCCCCAGAGTAACCTGCTGGGATTTGGACTGGGATTCATGCATCTCCCGACCAAGTGGGGGAGAGCGGACTTCTTGACAACATGGAGTCTTCCTGTCCATGAAAGTGGAATCAATCTGTCCATCTTTTCTTTTTGTTTTCTTATTTCCCTTCCCTTGCTCTTCCTTCCTTTCCTTTCCCTCTTTGTGATTTATTTATTTATTTGAGTGAGAGAAAGAGGAGGGACAGGGAGAGAGAAAACCTCCAGCAGACTCCTCACTGAGCCTAGAGCCTGACGTGGGGTCGGGTCTCACGACCCTCAGATCACGACCTGAGCTAAAACCAAGGGTTGGACATTTAACCAACTGTGCCACTCCTTGGCCTCAGTCTGTCTTTCTTCCTTCCCTTCCCTCCCATCTGCCTTTCTTTCTGTTTTCCATTTATTTAGTTATGTGGTTTATCAGAGTTTTCTAGTTTTCTTCATACAGGTCTTACACATATCTTGTTAGATATATACCCGAGTACTTAATTTTTGGGGGGTGCTAAGGTGAGTGGCATTGCATTTTTAATTTCAGTTCTACAGGTACATTGTTGGTATATGGGAAACCACTTGACTTTTGTATGGTTACCTGGTATCCTGAAACCTTACTATAATCTTACTGGTTCTAGGAGGGTTTTTTTGGTTGATTCTTTTAGATTATTTTCCCTGGTTTTTGTTGCTGTCCTACAGCTCACAGAACCTTTACGAGGAATCCACTTCCACTTTCAGACAATGCCGTGTCTGCTCCCAGGTGGTAGGAGGGCCTTCTGGTCCCGGGGTCATCATGATCCCTGCCTCCCTGCCTCGGGTCGCTGCTGCCTCGAGTTTCCTCACCTGCAGGCTGTGACCGTCGACGGCCGTCGCAGCTGTTACTTTGAATGAACTGCTGATCGAGGAGGAAGAAGAAAAGCAAGTTTTTACTTTTCCTTCACTTATTCCTTCCTCAGACCTCTTTCGTTTTCTTAAGTAGGTTTGAGTTCTGGCGCATGCGCCTTTTCTCTGAAGAGCTTTTAGCACGTCTTTCGCGGCAGGTCTACCGGCAACAAATCCCATTGTTGTCTAAGAAAGTCTTCATCTCTCCTTCGTTTTTTAAAAGATTTTATTTATTGGTCAGAGAGAGAGAGAGTGAGCACAAGTACGGGGAGAGGCAGAGGGAGAAGCAGGCTCCCCACTAAGCAGGGAATCTGATGCGGGGCTCGATCCCAGGACCCTGGAATCATGACCTGAGCTGAAGGCAGGTGCTCAGCTGACTGAGCCAGGAAGGTGGCCTTCTTAATTTTTTAAAGGATAATTTCACTGGATGCAGAATTCTAGGTGTTTTTGTTTTTGTTTTTGTTTTTTCCCTCTCAACACTTTAAATATTTCACTCTGCTCTCTGAGAAGCTGCTGTAACTCTTGTCTGTGGCCGTGTGCAGGTGAGCTCGTTTCCCTTTGGCTGCGGTCAGGACTCACTTGGTCTCTGATTTTCCGCAGTTTGGACACGGCGTGCGCAGGCGTGGTTGAATTTTACACTCACGCTGCTTGCGTTCTCCGAGCCCCTGCGTTTCACTGTCCGACGGTGGTTGAGGGAATTCTCAGCCGCTCTTGCTTCAAGGATGTCTGCTGCTTTCCCTCTCGCTTCTCCCCTGCTGTTCCCACACACCTTCCGTGGCATCCCACGGTCCTGGGGTGTTCTGTTCTGGTTTTTCATCTTTGGTCCCTCTGCCTTGCGGGTTTTCGGGTTTCCGTTGGTGTGTTCTCCAGCGCAGAGACGCTTTCTCACCGTGTGCGGTCCGCTGGGAAGCCCATCCAAGGCAGTCTTCATCTCTGTACAGTGTTTTTGACTCTAGACTTCCTTTCTGGTTCTTTCTGAGGATTTCCGTCTCTGTGTCTGCCCATCTCTCCTTGCGCGCTGTCTGCTTTGCCCATCAGAGCTCCCGCACACAGTCAGGGCTGCTCTGAATCCCCTGCTGACGGTCCCCACACGTCAGCCACGTCCGGGTCTGGTGCGCACTCGAGCTGCACGTGCGTTCTTTAGCCTTTTGTCCTGTGATTTGTCTCCATAGCCAGACGTGAGAACTCGGTAGAAGGACTGCATGGAAGGAGCTGCTGGAAATAACCTTTGTACCGTGATGGGGAGGCGCTGGGGGAGGGACGAATTCTGCAGTCCTGTGATCAGGGCTCAGCCTCTCCAGTGAGCCTGTGCCTCTGGACTTTGAACTTCACAAGCGTTTCTCAGTTTTTTTCTCCGCGCACCCCCGCATCTTCCTTAAGTGGGAGAGGATGGCTGGAGTGGGCTGCTGTGGTTATTTCCTGTCCCTAGGTCCGGCAGGCTCTGGTTGACTGCCTCCCTGAGGGCGGGCTCTACCTCAGAGTGGGTGCTGTCCCCCTGCTCCTGCTCTGGAGGCCGGCGTGGGCTCCTGGAGGTGTGTGTCACACTGTCGTGGAGGCCTCCGTGACCGGGTCCCTCGGATGTGTTAATTCTCACACTTGTCCACACTGAGCCGCTGGAGGTTGAGCGGGTCCGCTCGGGTGTCCTGCCCCTGCTTCTGCTCATGGCCCTCTGCTCCGGTCAGCTGTGACCCCCTCCTCAGCCATCTCTCCCTCCTTGTCTTGGGGGGACAGTTTGCCCTGTGTCCTCCCTGGTCCTCAGGATCTAAGAGGAGCTGTTGATTTTTCGGCCTGTCGGGTTTTTTGCTTATTAGGACGGTGTGGTGGCTTCCAGCTCCTGAACACGCAGAACGGGAAGCTGCAAGTCCTAGCTTTTTTCTTTCTTTTTTAAGATTTTAGTTATTTATGAGAGGAAGAGCGAGTGCGGGTGTGGCGGAGAGGAGCAGACTCCCTGCTGAGCAGGGAGCCCGACCGGACCCCAGATCATGACCACAGCCGAAGGCAGATGCTTCACCCACTGAGCCAGCAGGTGCCCCCCCACCCCGGTTTCATTTTTAAAGTCCGCTTTAAAAAAGCCGTTTCTTTTCCACTTCATATAAACTTTTTTCCTTCTTCAGACTTGAAGGACCTCCCCATCCACCCTTGCTTCCCCTCTACTCAGCAAGCTCTGGGGTCGTGGCTCCCTCTGCCCGCCAGCCCCCTGCTGTCGTTTTTGTGGATGGTTCTCTCAGTACCTGATGTCAGGGTTCCTGCCCTTTCTCAGCTCAGGAGACCGTTGTGCTCTGCTGGGAATTATCCAGTCCCGCGGCCACCTTCTGGCTTTTGCTCAGCCTCTGGAGTGGCAGAGCCCGCTGCTGCACGTGGGTCCGTATTCCCCTCTGCTCCTCCCTCCCCTGAACGGGCTGAGAGCTTCCCTTCCTCCTGACCCCCCCCCCCCCCGTCGCCCTCCCCTCTGGCATCATCTCACCGGGATCCCGCTTTGGAGCGCATCGGGGTTTCTGTTTGCCCGTCGCAGCCTCCGGCTCCTCGCCTCCGTTTCCTGATGGCCCCCGGCAACAGCTTCCCTTCCTGCTCCCCGGGAGAAGCGGGGCTGGGGGTGAGCGCACTCAGCACAGCTGCCTCACCGGCACCCACCCACCCTCACTTCCTGCTCTCCCGTGTCAGAGGACTCTGCGGCCTTCTGGGACTCTTGGGTGAGGGGTCCCGCCGCCCCTGGTTTTGAGTAGCTGCCCTTGGGGTGTTTCTCGGTTGTCATCTCTGGCACCAGCATTTTCACATTCCCCCTCTCCACTGGCTCCGCTTCAGCCCCTTTCCTCCCGGTTGTGCTGTGACAGGCTTCATCGGAGCCCGTCAGCCAGCTCCGCTCAGGCTTGGGTGGCCTGGGGTTTACCATGACACGACACGGCATGACACATTTTCCAGGATGAAGGGTGGCTTATGGTGCCCTGTTCGTTTTGCTTTCTCTTGAAGTCCCCTTGGGCTGGTGGCCTTGGAATAGACTTGATTCTACTGTGGGAGCTGGGGCCATCTCTTTGGTGGGACACACCCACAGGGTGACAAGTGGGACATTCTTGTGGTTCGGCCTCAGGGAGTTCTTTCAGTGTCCTATCCTTTGGGCTATAGAATTTCCCACTCGCCCTGGTTTGTCTGCTTGTTTTGGGGGAAGACTCTCCAAATCTAGAAACTTCTGCTATCTGGTGGCCAGACGCATGCGCTGAGGCTGGGCCTCTCCAGGTGCTTTGTGCTGGGTGGCGGGACTGCTGTGTGCGCCAGTGACGTATCCCATAAGCCTTGGCCTCCAGGCCCCCGAGGGGGTCGCCTTCCTGCCACGCCAACCAGGGCTGCTGCGCTGTGGGCAGTTCTCACGTTCAGCACAGCCTCTCCGGTGCCTGGGTGCAGCCTGGGCCGGCCTAGACCAGGCTCCATCCGCCGAGGCTGGGGACTTTGGGGCCACCAGCTGGGGACAGGCCCCGTCCACCCCTTCTCCACGCATTCAGGGAGCGCCGTGTCGGGAGCTCCCCTGTCTCCACTGGCGTCCGTTCTTGTCACCCAGGCCTGAGTGCAGAATCTGGGCCTGCACCGTGACCTTGGGGTTGCGGAGGCCACGGTGCGTCATGCTGACGCTGAAGCTGGTGTAGACTCTGAGCCTCTCCTTTTGTGTCTCTTCTGTCCCCCCCTGCCGTACCGTGACACTGACCTTGTCCTTGTCCTTGACACTCAGGAGCTGGACAGACAAAACTGTTTCATGTGGGAGATCTGGATTTCAGGAATCAGGCAACTTCCAGCCTTTCTAACTATCCACTATTTCTTTTGTATTTAATTTTCTCATTAATTGTTTCATTGTCTGCCCTTCGTTACGATTCTACCAGCCGTGTCGATGAGCCCGTGAGAGGCCTTTTAGCATCTTGTTCTCGCTGCTGCTGAGGGTCAGACCTGATGGCGAGTCATCAGATGGGTTTGCCGGAGACCCAGGTTCAAGTTGGCTTTCGAGTGGGAGAGAGGAGACCTCCGGCAGGATGAGCTGTGGGAGGTAGTCAGGGAGGGCTTATCCACATTCCTGAGTGACGAAAACCATTCTCAGCACACCACCACCCCCAGATTTGGGCTTGAGACGCATGTTCTGTGAAGGGAATGTGTTTACTCCGTACCAGCCGTGGGTTGTCCACAGGGCACGTTGCACTGTTCAGGGCCCAGGGAGTATATGATGGATATGGTCAGGGACGGCTGGAGAAGATAGCAGCTCTGCAAAGGTGTTTCTTGCCCAGGCTCATAGGGGTGCAAGATTCTAGAAATGCCCCTGGAGTTGGGGTGTACTTGGCTCTCTTACTTGAAGAAGTTGTTGGTTGGTTTATGCCTCCACTTGACGGCATCCCAGTGGTCATCGGCAGGGTTCAGTCGGGGAGAAGTCCTGTGTGTGGAATTTCCCAGGCCCTCTGCTGCAGAAGCAGTTTGCGAGCGCTGCGGATGACCAGTTCATACTTTCGAGCCAAACTAGCATCGTTACATCTTTGAACAGATGTAGCTCTGAGTGGTTGTCGCTCTGTTTGCAGAGCTGAGCCTCGTTGAGCGATGATTCACCATCCTGAGGACCCGCGGGCTGATTTTCCCCGCAGAATCCCAGTTTCCAAAGAGGAGAGCACTTGTCTGGGATAGTCAGACGCAGACTGTATTTTATAAAGATGATTCTAGAAGCATTTCCCCAAAATGTCTTTGTGGCAGTGCCTTAGAACTACCCTGAGGACACTAAGCTTGGAGGGGGACTCTGGAAGTGCCCCACAATGCATTCGGCGGGGGCGTTCCTTTCCCTCTTCCATGCTCGGTGAACTTCTGCAGGGCACAGACTGTTCCAGCTCTGCTTTCCCGAGGCGTGAGACACCGGAGGTGCGGAGCGAAGGATGCTAAAGGAGCAGGTGAGATACAGTCATTGGCTCTCGGGCCATGGTTGTGCCTGCTTTGTGGCTGACAGTCATACAAAGCGTTACCATGCACTTGGGTGGCTCGAGCCCTTCACATAAGGAACAGCTTAATACCGGTTGAGAAGAAATCTCCGAACATGATTGGGTTTTCTCAGCCATTTCTCATCAAAGGAAGGAGGAAAGTTATCGTTAAGCACAGTTACAACGTATTTCTAGGGTTTTGGTTAGGAGTTAAGTATTTTGAAGAGGGAAGTACGTTTTGAGGACAAGTCTTAGATTATGTTCGATTTCCTCAGAGTTGGCAGCATTTCCAGGTATTACAAAGGTCATCTGAGCTTCTGCAGTGTTTCTCTCTCTCGTCGGGGACCCGGAGCTGCTACGCGTTACTTTCTCAGGCGGTCGAGCTTTCAGCCACGAAGTGTTTGACATCCGGTGAAGCGGTCTGGTACTGAGGTGTAGATTGGTTGGTGGTGGTTTGACTATAACCTTGATTCTCCTGAAAGATGTTTTATAGGGTTTCAGACGAGTTTGATCATTCTACGTACATTTTTAAAAAACAAAAAAAGCTGTGTTTGGCATTTTCATTAAGAAAACGGCAGATAACCTAATGCACAAAGGGCGAAAGAGAGACTCCTGCGGTTCCCAGAGGAAGCCCCGGCAGGCTTCGTGGGGATGGAAGAGGTTCTCAGGTCAGCTGTAATGCAGATCACAGCCGTCACACGATAACCTTTCTTTCTCTTTCGCTGGGGAAAAATCGGTATCTGACAGGAGCTTCGGAGAGGGGTGAGGCCAGAGAACGCTTACACCTGTCCACTGTGCTGGTGGGAGGGAGGTGGAGGCAGGTGGGCAGCGTCTGTTGCGGTTAATGTGCTCACGCCGGGACAGGTAATCCCCCTTCACGTATATACTGCAGAAAAGGTGTTAGCTGTAAACACTGGGACGCTTGTGCAGAAACGTCATAGCGTCAGCGTTTGAAACCGCACGTTTGAAAGCCTCTGTCAGCGGCACAATGGGTGAATGGAGTGTGATCGATCCGTGTGGGGACGCTTCAGTGAAAATACACTGTTACCGCGCAAGTCAGTGCAGACAGATGCTTCCTTGTGGCGTGGAAGGTTGCGTACGGCGAGCTGCCTCCCGTACAGGCACGGACGTTGGAGTTGTTGGGCTCTGCGCGCGCTGTGGAAGCACCTAGAGGTGCGCGGCTGGCGTGTCGTGTGACTGACGCGGGGGCGGCTCCCACCTCCCTCAAGTGTCTGTGTTCCCACGGAGTTCACAAAGGGGATTTGATGATGGTGACAAGATTTTATTTCTTAACCGGGGATGAGGATATTGTTCGTTCTTTGTATCTTTTCGTGGGCCTTTAACGTTACACAGTAGATAACAACTTGTAGACTCTTGCTTAGGGTCACACACACGGATTTTACGAGCTGATGAGGGGAGCCACAGAATCTTTGTTTTCTTTTTTTTTTTTTAAGATTTTATTTACTTATTTGACAGAGACGCGGTGAGAAAGGGAACACAAGCCAGGGAAGTGGGAGAGGGAGAAGCAGGCTTCCTGCTGAGCAGGGAGCCCAATGCAGGGCTCGATCCCACGACCTGGGACCATGATGTGAGCTGAAGGCAGGTACGTAACTGACTGAGCCAGCCAGGTCCCCGGAGCCACATTACAAACCAAATAATCCTAAAACTTGCCTGGAACCACGACAGACCTCAAACAGCCAGAGCCACCTTGAAAAAGAAAAGTAAAGCTATTCCAGATTTCAAAGTTGCATCCCAAAGCTGTGGTCATCAAGACAGCATGGTGCCGGCACAAAAACAGACACACAGACCAGTGGAACAGAGCGGAGAGCCCAGGTATGGACCCTCAACTCCATGGTCAGTGAATCTTTGAAGGAGTAGGAAAAATATCCCATGGAAAAAAGACAGTCTCTTTAACACATGGGAACACTGGACAGCAACATGCAAAAGAATGAAACCGGCCCACTTTCTCACACCACACACACAAATTCAGAATGGATCACGACCTGTGCCGAAGGCAGACCTTAACCAGTCGAGTCCCCCAGACGCCCCAGCCCCTGTGCACTGTTGGTGGGACTGCACGCTGGTACAGCTCCTGCGGAGAACGGTGTGGAGGGTCCTCCGAAAGTTCAAGAGAGCACTAGCCTGCGGTCCACCAATTGCACTATTCGGCGTCTACCCAGAGAATACAGAAACCCTAATTCAAAGGGACGTGTACCCCCTGATGTTCACAGCAGCGTTATCTACAGTCGCCGGGCCATGGAAACAGCCCACGTGCATCCTCTGAGGACCGGATGAAGGAGACGTGGTGTACGCGCAACGGGATGTTGTCAGCCCTCAAAAGAATGACCGCTTGCCATTTGCAATGACATGGTTGGAGCTACAGAGAATTACACCACGTGAAATAAGTCAGAGGAAGACAAACACCATATGACCCCACTCATGTGCGCTATGAGAAACAAAACAGACGAGCAGAGGAACAAAAACAAAAAGGCAAACCGAGAAAGACTCAACTCGACAGAACTCACTGATGGCGACCACAGGGAGGTGGGCGGGGGCTGGGGGAAGTAGGGGGGATGGGGAGTCGGGGGCGCCTGTCCTGAGGAGCACTGGGTGATGGACGCGGTGTTGAGTCACTGTATTGTTCATCTGAAACGGATCCGACGGGCGCCTGGGTGGCTCAGTGGGTTAAAGCCTCTGCCTTCGGCTCAGGTCATGATCCCGGGGTCCTGGGATCGAGCCCCGCATCGGGCTCTCTGCTTGGCAGGGAGCCTGCTTCCTCCTCTCTCTCTCTCTCTGCCTGCCTCTCTCCCTACTTGTGATCTCTATCTGTCAAATAAATAAAAAATAAAATCTTAAAAAAAAAAAAAAGTTAAAGAAAAAAAGTTAAGTGAAACGGATCCGACTCTCTATGTAACTACCTGGCATTTAAATAAAAACCGAAGATTTAACGGGATAGGCACTTGCTCCTATAATGGGCCCATAGTAAATGCTCAATGAAATTTCAGAAAAAGGGGTGCCTGGTGGGTCAGCCTTAAACATCTGACTCCCGATTTCGGTCCAGGTCGTGATCTCAGCGTCTTGGGATCGAGCCCCACGTGGGCTCTGTGCTCAGCGGGGAGTGCGCTTGGGATGCTCTCTCCCTCTGCTCCTCCCCCCATGCACATGCTCTCAAATAAATAAATCTTTAAACAAGTTTGGCAGGCCTCCAGCTGCCGGTTTCTGTCCGTCATTTGGTCTGAGATGTCCGGTTGCTTCTCTCTCGAATAACATACACAGTCTTCTGTGAGAATTCTATTACTCATTGTTCCTCACCATCTCAACTGGTGGTGGGAATTTGGCTACTTTAGATTCTAGTCTAGAGGAGCGCTCGGTGGCTTTTGTTTCTGGAGGGCGGACATCACAATCAAGCCTTTTTGTTTATTTTCATTGCCGGCTGGTTTTGAAGTCCCAGGTGTGTTCGTTCTTTGTTGCTTCCAGTTGTAATTTCTTCCAAGATGAATACGATTGTTGAGTCACTCACCTTTACTTTTAATGACTCAGCCTTGTGCAGCAGACCGCCAGGACAGCTTTCTGGCTTCTCACCAGGCCAGTCCACTCAGCCCCAGGCCTGCTACAGCTACGTGAAGACCGTGTTCTTTTCCTTGAAGGAGAGTTTCTTGTGTTGCTCTTGTAGCCTTTCGAGTTTGCGGGTGTCTTTCTGTTAGCCTTGCTTTCTGTCCTTCCCTTGTTAACGTCGGCTGTGTCTGCCCTTCTCAAGGCCGCAGAGCCGCAAGTTGCCTTTTGGAGCCTGTAAATCTGTTTATGACAAATCGTCTGCTTAGCTTTGGGATAGGAAGCAGAATTTACCGTTTTTGTCACTGGAAGAAAGTCTGACCCCTCGTCCTACGGTAGTTGGGGAAACAACATTTACTTCTAGTAACCCGGTGCCAGGAGAGTGCATTCAGTGAGTAGTTTCTCTTGACTTTGCAATTGGAAACTTGTACATTATTTACAAAATATTTGTGGTCAGGATAGAAATCTTGGAACAGAAAGCACTTACATAAGAAATAGGAAGTTCTCTGGGTTTGCTGTTTGCTAAGTCCTCTGTGACCTTGGAGCTGGCTCTGGGCTTCTGTGAGATGTGGCCTGGCAATGACACGGGGTCTCGGGGGGTTCTGAGGTCAGTTGTTACAACGACTTTTACCCATCCTAGGTTCTTGACGATGCCTGACTTTGACGAAATATGAATCTTAAAGACATTTGTCAACTTTGTGGGTCGTCTTTGTCGCTGTAAAGTTAAGTAGCAGTCAGTGGAGAATTTCAGATGGACATGTTTCCTGGAATTTGCCCCATCTTCCAGTTATCACTCAAATGTTAATTTTACCTGTTACGTTTTAAAGATTAGCTAACTTTAAATTCATTTGCTAAGGCAGGGGTTGCAAGACTTTTCTGTCAAGGGCCAGATAGAAACTATTTCAGGCTCTGGGGCCATCGGTCTCTGTAGCAGTGACTCAGCCCTGGTCTTGTAGCGTGGAAGCCGCGTGCGCAGCACGTTGCGTTTTAAGGACTTCCCGCTCCCTGTGCTGGTGATCGGAAGTGAGAACTCCTCTCTTAAGAATCCTGGATCGGAGACCTCAGAAAGTTGTAGGTATGAATACGACCTCTGAACTGCTCTTAATAAACCGAGACGTAGATGACTAGTGAGTAGGTTTTGATATGTGTAAAAACTGTCCGGAGAACTGGAAAGGGTCGGCAAGTTTGGCTCATTCTGTGGCCGAAAGGAGGCTGAGGTAGTCCGACACGTGGGCATCCCTGCTCTTGTGGGCGATGGTCTAGTGCCGTCTTCTTGAACCTGGTGGCATGGCCCGGACTTTGAGAAAGCCATCGAGATACGGGGAGGCAAAGACTGTCTCTGCGTGCTTTGCCGGGCTGAGGCCCTCAGTCACGGGGGTGGGGTCACTTTCCCTGTCTGAACTGAGCGCTGACCCTGTCCCAGGCCCTGGGTCAGCCGCAGCACTGAGCAACCAGCTCTTTCGAGTGTGTGTGGCCTGCGCGGGCGCACATGCCACGGTTCGTTTCATCAGGCCCTTGTTAATGGCCTGAATCGCTATTATGGGTTTTCTTGTGCCTCAGGCTCCAGCGTGTCTCGGCATGACACTGTCCCTGATCCCATCTTGATTTAAAATTTTGATGTTTTGCTGATGGTGGCGTTGGGGAGGTAGTTTGGATTTTTTTAAAACTTGCTTTACAATACATTTTAAAGATCCTGGCTACCGAACGTTCTGGCACCCCTTACATTTGCCCCCAAAGCAGGTGTTTTACTCCCTGTGCCCCAGTGAGCCCTGCTGTAGGTCCTCCGTCGTACACTGGACGTTGCCCATCTGCGTTGGACTCCGGGCCTGTTATCTTTTCCTGGAGAGAACGAGTGTTTGGGTAGTTAGCTTTTCCGGGCTCTTAAACCCTGGCTTGCCTGAGGTGATCAACAGAGTCTGAGCCCGTCCTTGGTTTTCCAGCTCGCAGCCTCCACGGGGCGTCTTCGTGGCTGCCGTGAGGAGGCGTGGCCCCTGGCTATGGCCCTAGCCGCAGTCCCGCCTGTCTGGGCTCCCTCCTTCCCGCACCTGTGCTCTGCTCCTGCTCTGTTCCTTACCGGTCCTTACCTGCTGCTGCGTCGGTTTCCCTGAACTTTCACGGTGTTCAAGGTGTGATTGTTACACTTTCATTTCTTGTAAGTTCTTCTAGGTTCGCCTTTGGATGGGCTGAGCATTTATGTGCTCGCTAGCTCCCATCAGGTGAACGCAAACGTACCTGTTTTCTGTTGCACGATTGATCATTCTAGTATCTGACAATTCTCTTTTTAAATTTTGGTTCTCGTTGGTTCTTGATGCTGTTGCTTCTGGGCCTTGTCTTTCATGATTTTGTGATTTTTGTCATGAAGTCACATTAGTGCTGTATTTGTGGGGAGTCTTTGAAGATCAGGTTGACGGTCCTTTCCTTCTAGAGGATGTTTACTTTGGCCAGGGAGCCGGAGAAGCTCCTGTCCCAGCTCTCCTTTTCTTTTCTTTTTTTTGAAAGAGGAGGTCAGGAGGGACAGAGGGGGAGAGAGAGAATCTTTTTTTTTTTTTCTTTCTTTCTTAAAGATTTTATTTATTATTTGACAGAGAGAGACACAGCAAGAGAGGGAACATAAGCAGGGCAAGTGGGAGAGGGAGAAACAGGCTTCCTGCTGAGCAGGGAGCCTGATGCGGGGCTTGATCCCCGGGGTCCCAGGATCCCCCCTGGGATCGTGACCTGAGCTGAAGGTAGATGCCCAACAACTGAGCCACCCGGCACCCCAAGAGACAGAATCTTAAGCAGGCTCCATGCCTGAGATCGTGACCTGAGCCAAAACCAAGAGTCAGACCTTAACTGACTGAGCCCCCGAGGAGCCCCTCCCAGCTCTCCTTTGTGTTAAAATTACACGGCTTGTGGGTTTTCTGGCCGCACAGAAAGTATGGATTCGTACCAAGCTTGGAAGCTCACTGTTCCCTGGCTTTGGGTGGGGCTCTGTGATCAGAGTCTCTGTCTTGTGTTGGTCTGAGGCTTTTCCTTCTGTCTGTCTGTGCACAGCCACTCTGTCGGCCTGAAGCTGGGTGCTTCTGGAACCAACCCTCTTTAGCACACACCTGCTTGGAGTTGCACTTTCCTGCAGTTCCTCATCACGGATGTTTTCCCCACGCTTCATGTAAGCTCATTCGTTCTTTCAGGGTTTTGCGGATCTTCGTGTCGTCTTTTTAATAAAGATTGCTTTGCACTGTGAAATTTTGGGATCGTACTCTGCAGTGGTGTTAGAAACCTCGTCCGAGACTTTTTCTGGTTTCAGTAGACTCTGACTTGCCAGCTGTGCTCTGTTTGCAAGATAGCTTGTAGGATCCTGTTTAACTCAGGACACCGTCCTGTTGTGAGAGCTGGCTGGGGTTATGGTGCTCTTCGTGCTTTATCCATGGATTAAACACACTCGCGTGGCCTGCGCGGGCTGCCCAGACATCACGGACCGTGTTCCCTGAGTGCAAAGGCAGGGTTAGCTTGCAAGCCGCTGAGCCGAACCGTTGGAGCACAGTATCCTCACGAACTGGGGGTCGCCCGTGTGTAAGTGCGGGAGCCGTGACAGAAGAGAGGGCTCGCTCAGTCAGGCCTTGAGGTGTTCTGCGGGACCCTCTCTGCGGCTCTACCCCTTGATTGTGGACTTTGTCCAGGTGGGATTCTGTGGGCCTGTGGCCGCAGCTTCCGTTCTCCTGTAGCATCCCAGGGAGCCGTCCTGCTTCACATAAGTCCTGCCTGCGGTGCCCGTCCCCCGCCCGCAGAATGGGACATCGGAGCGGAGGAAAGCCTCAGTCGCAGCAGGAGTGTTGAGGGTGAGGCCTCGCATGGGGCGGCAGCTCAACCTGTCTTCTTTCCGTTCCAGGTTACTGCTGATGTCCCTGTACAACGTGAGCATCAACCTGAAAGGCTTGAAGTACATCAGCGAGAGCCCAGGATTCATCCCGCTGCTCTGGTGGCTTTTGAGTGGTGAGGACAGGGTGTCCCCGTGAATCTTCTCATAATGCCCGCACCCCTCTTCCCCTCTGGCCGGAGGAAGGTGTCGGGTGTTAGAAACATTGGGACTGATTGTCCTGAGGTGTTATCATTCTTCTCTAACTGTGGAGGACGCAGGGGTGTGCTGGGTTATTTCTAGCTCTGCTGCTCAGAGGCTCCTTAGGGTTAGGAGTTTGCGACATGAAGAAAAATTATCTTTAAACATTTATATTTATTTTCATTTTTAAAAAAGGTTTTATTAGAGAGAGCGCACAAGTGCAGGGGAGGGATAGAGGGAGAAGCAGGCTCCCCGCTGAGCAGGAAGCCTGATGCGGGGCTCAATCCCAGGACCCTGTGATCATGACCTGAGCCGAAGGCAGACGCTTTATTAACTGAGCCACCCAGGTGCCCCCAAAGAAAAATTCTCTTATAAAACAGCTGGTAAAGGGTGTTTACCCGCTCCTTTGTCTGTGGACAAAACAGTGCTGTGTGTTGTCTGGGCCCCTGAATGTCAGGTGGAGGCAGGTGGGGGAAAAAGAAATCTGAGATTACAGCTCTGACGTCACGTACGTGGTATGTGTACGTGGAGTTTTTGTTTTCTC
This sequence comes from Meles meles, assembly GCF_922984935.1. NCBI lineage: Eukaryota > Metazoa > Chordata > Mammalia > Carnivora > Mustelidae > Meles > Meles meles. Next base: position 162,350,875 of record NC_060069.1, on the reverse strand, counting down.
GGAAATAAAAGCTCTCTCTACTCTTTCTTTTTCTCTCTGACCACTAGTTTATTTATTTATTTTTATTCTATTTTACAAAGTTCTCGTTCCAGGGTGGTGAACATACAGTGTTACAGGAGTCTGTGGTGTGCACGGATGACACTTCTCTGTTACTCAGCGCTCATCGCGATACGTGCGCTCTTACTCCCCGTCCCGTTCCCCCATGCCCTGCCCTCCTCCCTTCTGGGGACCGTCTGTTTGTTCTCTGTAGTTGAGTCCGTTTCTTGGTTTGTCTCCTTTCTCCCCCTTTGCTCATTTGTGTTTTTCTTAAATCCCATATACGATGAAATCTTATGGTACTTGTCTTCCTCTGACTGACTGACTTCCTTAGCATGGTACCCTCTAGCTCCATCCGTGTTGTTTCAGATGGTAAGATTTCATTCCTTTTATGGCTGAGCAATATTCCATTCTGTATATACGACACCTTCTTTCTCTTCTTTGTGCACTCATCAGTCGATGGACACTTGGGCTGTTTCCATAATTTGGCTGTTGTAGATAATGCTGCTATAAATACAGAGTGCACATGTCTTTTCAACTTAGTGATTTTGTATCCTTTGGGTAAATACCCAGTACTGCAACTGCTGGATGGTAGCATAGTTCTGTTTTTAACTTCGGGGCTAGTCCATCCTGCATTCCAGAGCGGCTGCCCCACCTTGCATTCCCACCAGTAGTAGAGTTCCCCTTTCTCTGCACCCTCGCCAACACCTGTTGTTTCTTGTGTTGTCGACTTTAGCCATTCTGACAGGTGTGAGTTGGGATCTCATTGTACTTTTGATCTGTATTCCCTGATGATGAGTGATGCTGAGCATCTTTTCATGTGTCTGTTGGGACTCTGGGTATATTCTTCGGAGAAATGTCTGTTGATGTCTTCTGCCATTTTCAACTGGATTATTTGTGTTTTGGGTCATGAGTTGTATCTGTTCTTTATATATGTTGGATACTGACCCCTTAACAGATATGTTATTTGCAAATATCTTCTCCCATTCTATAGGTTGCCTTTTAGTTTTCTTGATGGTTTCCTTTGCTCTGCAGAAACTTTTTCTGTCACTTTTTTTTTTAAGTAGGCTCCGCGCTCAGCACGGAGCCCAGTGTGCAGCTTAAACTCATAACCCTAAGATCAAGACCTGAGCAGATATCGAGAATCAAACTCTTAATCGACCGAGTGACATAGATGCCCTGAGAAGCTTTTTATCTTGGTGAAGTCCCACCAGTTTTTTTTTTTTTTTTTTGCTTTTATTTCCTTTGCCTCAGGAGACGTACTGAGAAATATGTGACAGTCAATGTCTGACTATGAATTTAACCTAAGATTTTGTCCCAATTTATTCATCATAACTTTGAACGCTGTGTATTCAGGAGGTGCATATTTCACTCAGGTGCGTGACAAATGGACTTTCCCTATTTTTCCATAATTTAGATTGACCTCTGTTTGAGCTTCAGTTCTACTTGGTGGTGAATGCTTATTTTTTGTAACAGCTTTTTTCAGTTATAATTGATATGCAATAAGCTGCACACATTTGAGGCAGACGATTGAGAAGTTTTAACGTGAATATACACCTGTAAAATCACCGTGCGATAAAGAGTGAAGGTGGGCGTCACCTCCAAGAGGTACTTGTGTTCACTGGGGGTGCCTCCCTCCCACCCCTCGGATCCCCTCTTCCCAGATACATTCACCCTCTTCCTGCACTTGAAGTTGTTTTCATTTTCCATGAGTTTATGTACCTGCCGTCATAATCCTGCGCTCCGTTTACCTAGCTTCTCTCATCAACCTAATTGTTTGAGACCCGTCCATGTTATTGTTGTGGACTCGTAGTTGTTTGCTTTTTATGGCTAAGTAGCGTTCTATGCTGTGGGTTCACCACGACTACTTTATGCAGGTGTTGGTAGGTGCCTGGCTCGTCTCCAGGTTGCGACGATTACACGCGAAGCTGCTATGAATGTGATAATCTGTCCTTGCAAGGACATACACTCTCCTTTCTCTTGGGTGAACACTGTGGAGTGGCACGGCTGGGGGCGTGGAAGGTGGGTGCTACTGTTTTGCACGCCCCTGAGCAGCACGGCCGTGTTCGGCCCCTCGTCCTCGTGGCTGCTTGCGCATCTCTGCTTCACTCTAGACGATCCGGCAGGGCCATAGTGTGCCTCGCTGTGGTCTTAATCTGCAGTTTTATTATGACTGGTGACGCTGAGCGTCTTCTCATGTGCTTATTTCCCATCCATGTATCTTTTCCGATAAGGTATCTTTTCATATCTTCTGCCCATTTAAAACAACTGGGCTGTTTTAATTGAGCATCGAGAGTTCTTCTTGTATTCTGGATACAAATCCAAATACTGGATACAAATGCCGATATTTTCTCCTGGGCTGTGGCTTGTCTTTTTGTTTTCTTAAGAGCATCTTCAAAGAAGGTTGGAGGTTCTTAATATTTGTAAATAAAGATTTATGTATTTATTGTTTTAGAGTGAGAGAGTGAGAGTGAGAGCAGGGGGAGGGGCAGAGGGAGAGAGACTCCCAAGCAGGCTCCCTACTGAGCGTGGAGCCTGATGTGGATGTGAGACTTGATCTCATGACCTTGAGATCATGACCTAAGTCGAAATCGGGTCAGACACTTAACCGACTGAGCCACCCAGGCTCCCAAGAGTCTTAATTTTGATGAAGTTTAACTTACTCTTTTTCTTTTATGAATTGTGCTTTTTGGGGGGGAGGTGTAGAAATCTTTGCCTAAGTCAAGATCTTAAATATTTTAAGTTTGTTTCCCTTTAAGAGTTCTGTGGTTCTGCATTTTACATCAGGTCTCTGATCCATTTTGGATTATGACTGGCATGCTGCGAGAGGTGGGTGTCCCGGTTCTTGTGTTACGTAAGGCTGCCTGGCTGGCGTGAAGGCTCTTTTCCCCACTGGATGGCCCGTGCCCCTCTGCTGAAAGTCACGACAGCGGATGTGAGGGTGCGCTTTGGGGCTCGCTGTTCTCTTCTGTGGATGCATTTCTGTACTGTTATGCCACTACCACACTGTGTAATCTTAAAAGTCAGGTGCTGTAAATCCTCTAACAGTGTTCTCGTTTTTTCAAAGTTGTTTTGGCTATTTCTGAGTTCTTTGCATTTCTACCAAAAAAAATCCTCTGGAGATTTTTATGGGGATTATGTGGTGTTGACATTTCATTTGGGGAGAATTGATATTTTAGCGATACTGCTTCTTCCAAGCCACGAACACAGTGTAAATGTCTGTTTATTTAGATATTCTTGGGAGTCGGTCTCTCATGTTTCCTTATGTCGTGAGAGCAGACGAACTGACCTCCTTTGTCCCTGGCTGTCCTTGCAAGGACGCTAGTACAGCGAGCACCCTTGTTGGGAGAGAGAGCAAAGGGCGGTGTGTATGAGCACGCAGCTGGGGTAGTGCCTCCGGCCAGGTCAAAGGTCGGGCAGGCTTACCCCCATTCGGGCTCCTCTGTGTCACGCACCGCCTGGCCTGGCGTGGCCCTGTGGGACTGGGTCTCGCGGGACTGGCACACGTGTGCATATGGCGAGTAGTGTGATTCTTTTTCTTGGGCTCAGGAGGCTCGTGTCTCTCCTGCCCACACCTGTGAACCTACGGCATGTGGACTTGTTAGCTTCAGCACTCTCTGGCCTTTGTTTCCTACTGCCTGGTAACACCCACCCATCAGGGTTTCATGCTTGACTGAACAGCTTCTTTTCTTTTTTTTAAAAAAGATTTTATTTATTTATTTGACAGATAGAGATCACAAGTAGGGAGAGAGGTAGGCAGAGAGAGAGAGAGAGGAGGAAGCAGGCTCCCCGCTGAACAGAGAGCCCGATGCGGGACTCAATCCCAGGACACTGGGATCATGACCTGAGCCGAAGGCAGAGGCTTTAACCCACTGAGCCCCCAGGCGTCCCCACCAAACAGCTTGTCTTCTCTTGAGAACGTGAACGGAGGGACCCAGAGGATCAGAGGTGGTTGTCCGGGGCGCCCGAGGCACAGCGCGTCTGCGGGAGGGGAGGGGGCGGTGAGAGCGGGAGGAGATGCGGTGGGAGCACCTGCTCCTCCTTGAGGGCCAGTCGCTGTTTTAAGTGCGTTAATGGATTCACAGATTGATTTCTCCAAACTCCATGATACGGTAAAATCCTGTTTTATGGATGAGGCAGCAGGAGCATTAGGGGCACAGGAGCCTGCTTCCAGGTTATACCGCTGCTGAGCAGGAGCCCTGAGGGTTGGGCTCCAGACCCCACCTCCCGGCCTCTCTGTCGGCCTGCCCGGAAGCCCCTCAGACATGAGCCTTTGTCCCGGCCAGCTCCCCCCGCCCCCCCCCCCCCCCCCCCGCCGCCGCCGCCTGCCTGTAGGTCGGCTCAGCTTGCCTCGGGGATGGGTGTCCAGGAACCATAGGCCTCTCCGTCGCAGGAGCCTGCAGCCGGGGGTCCTTCAGCACCTTCGGCCAGCTGCTCACTCATCGGAACGGGGCTGTGGCTCCGTGTTCTGGGCAGCCCGTTTCAGCCGTGGTGCTCCGGAGACTGTCTGGGGCTGAGTGAAGATTGTTGCGAGTCTCCCTTTAATTTGTACAGCCTCTAGCTCCAAGCTGCCCGCGAGCGTCCGTTCCCGACTCTCCCCAGAGGTGGCGCTCTTCGACCAGGTGGTGGTTCCTGCGGACACCCTGGGTCACGCCCAGTAATGGAGGGACCAGGGTGAAGTGGCCTTAATGCCACTTTTCCCCACTGTGGCATCGGGCTTCCTTGCCCACGAAGACAACTGCTTGTTCTTCTGACACAGCGAGCACCGCCCGAACCCGACTGAATCTTCTGCGAGGCTGTTTTCCTGGTGTCTTTAGGGTTGTCACAGTCAAACAGACAAGGTCTCGGAAGCCCAGGATGTTCGACCTCTGAATTCCCTCTGGAATTACTTCAGCTTAAAAACTGAAACTTGTTACAGAATTTGGTGCATATTTTAGGAGGGTGAGTGTCTATTTTATTACAGAATAGGAAAATAGGAACAAAAGTAGTTTCCTGAAAAGTAATCGACGCTTCTCGGTGCTCGGCGGTGGTGGTGTGACGGCTTTCCGAATTCTAGACTCCTGTAACTGCTTAGAGCTAGGAGAGAATTTGAAAACCGGCTTCCTGTACCCCTTTGCTTTTAGGTAGATCTGCTTTGTGAAATACACTAGAGAAATAAAAATCTCTGGTTTTTTAGATGATCTAGGAAAAAGGATTTCATTGCTTCTGTCAATAACGGGGTCCTATTTTTATCAGTTCTCCGTCGGGAGATTTTTAAGCACATCAACTTTGGATGCATTTGACTCAGATTAAAACTGCAGGTTTTCTACTTGGGAATTCACCCAGCCTTTTAGAATCCCACTTTTCTGATCTGCAAAATGAAGCTTTCTCCCCCAGGCGTCTTAGTGTGTATGAGCATTCAGTCTCTGCAGTGAAAGCTCGTTTTCTGTTATTTCCTTTGACCTAAAGGTGGCAAGTTGTCCCACGTACCTGGAGTGCATGACCAGTTGCTGTGCATCGTCCCTGCCTTAACAACCTCATTTCCTGTAACGATCGTTGGATTTCACTTTCCTTCCCTTTGTTCAGCTCTGTGCCTGGCTTTCCCCCAGGCTTTCTCCGCATTCCTAACATTCCTCGTAGGCTGCAGAACTGGCAGAACTGGCGCAGAAGGCCAGTGAATGCTGACGAGGGCAGGGTGTGCTGGGATGGTGGCCACACGTTATGTAACTGCTCACGCAAACGAGTATTTCCATCACACTTTGCACTTTATGGCGCCGTGCTTCCTGCCACGGGACAGTGTTGCCTTCCGCCTTACAGTTACTCAGTTGGTGCAAGGGGTCTGAGACGTGTCAGTCCTGCCAGATTTGTGTCTTTAGCCCAGACCTCTGTCCTGAACTCCAGACTCACTCCTCCCACTATCAGCTTGCCGTCTCCATGTGGCTATCTGAGAGCCCTTCCAGCGTCTCCCCGTGCATGACCGCTAGCGGCATCCAGACGGCTCCGTGTGGACAGCTAACGGACGCTGAGGCTCCATGTGCTCAGATCCCGTGCCTCACCTTCCCCACGCTGACCTCTGACCGTGGCCTCCCCACGACAGCTCTGTTCTGATTTCTCAGGCCTTTGAAAACCTTAGAGGGAATCTCAGCTCCTTTTCCTTTCACACCCACATCCAATCTGTTAGGACATCTCGAGGGCTCCACTTTCAAAGTCTGCCCAGAATCTGACCGCCGTCTCCCACTCCCAGCTGGCTTTGGGCCACGCTCATCTTTCCTTCAGAGAGCTCCAGCGGCCTCCTGCAGCTCTCCCTCCTGGCCGCCTTCGCGGGGCATGAGTTGGGAGCCAAGGGTATGATGGCATGGATCCCAGACCGACTCTCTTAACTGAAAACGGTCAAGATGCTGAGTGAGATGAAAAAAAAAAAGTAAAAAAATTGCTCCTCTGAGCTAGAAAAAGGATAATTGTATCCAAAGCCCAAAAGCCAAACGAATGTGGAACAGAGAAGTTACGAGACCTGAGCTAATGCCTGCTTTGAGGACATTAGTCAAAATGCCCTTCAGTTTCCACAGCCTCACAGGGCGTGGGGACAGGAAACAAAGACCAGGTCCTCTCCCAGATGAGTACCCTCGTAGGGACCCCCAAAGGCATTGACCAGCATTGCGGGGGTAAACTGAAGCTGCTTCTCCAGCCCTTGGGGACTGCAGGAAAAGAAAACTGCTCTTGGGGAGGCCATTGAGAGCACAGGAGCGCTGGCTGAGACCAGCGAGCAGGATCCCAGCAGACGGAGGCTTCTCCCCGCTGCCCTCCGATCCTCGGAGCGTGCGCACTGCTTGTCTTCCCTGCTCCCATGAGCCGTCCCGAGGACATAGCCTTGAGATGCAGATGTGGTGTTGAGGCCATTTTAAGGGATACATGACTGAACCCCACTTAGGGCCTCTATGTAAACGTCCTCTTTTGGAGATAGAAGTGTTTTCGTTACTTTTTTTTTTTTTAAGATTTTACTTATTTCTTTATTTAACAGAGATCACAAGTAGGCAGAGAGGCAGGCGGCGGGGAGGTGGGGTGGGGAGAGCAGGCTCCCCGCTGAGCAGAGAGCCCGATGCAGGGCTCCATTCCAGGACCCTGAGATCATGACCTGAGCCAAAGGCAGAAGCTTTAACCCGCTGAGCCCCCCAGGTGCTCCATGTATTTATTTTTTAATTTGGTGAAGTTTTATTTCAGTTCTAGTCAGTTAACACACAGCGTTATACTAATTTCAGGCGGGGCAAGATAGCGGTTCAGCACTTGCGTACAGCACCCGATGCTCAGGACACGAGTGCGCTGACTCATCCCACCCTCTCTCCCGTTCCCCCCCTCCTCCCCTCTGGCGACCGTCAGGGTGTTCATCGTAGTTAAGAGTCCGTTTTTTAGCTTGTCTCTCTGTTTTTTACCCTTTGTTCGTTTGTGTTGTCTCCCAAATTGTACATATGCGTGAGTCGTACGGTATTGGTCTCTCTCTGATGCTCTTGTTCCATCCACGTTGTTGCAAGTGGCAAGAGTGTGTTCTGGTTTGTGGCTGGGTGACGCTCTGTCGTGTATATACCCGTGCCGCAGCGGGCGCGCACACAGGCTCTCTGCATAGTTGGGCCCTGCGGATAATGCTGCTGCGGACCTCAGGGTGCACGTGTCCCTTCGAATTCGTGTGTTCGTGTTCTCTGGGTAAAGAGCTGGTACGGCGACCGTGGGACTGAAAGGTAGCTCTGTCTCTGTTTTATTCTGGTGGGGGAGCGTGGGGACCCCGGGTCTCGGGGCCAACACAAGCCTTCTGTGTGCGCTCCCTTTGCTTACGCAACCTGCCAGCGGCCGTCCTAGAGCGGCCAGGCTTTTTCCCTGGTTCGTCTTCAGAGGCTGATCTCAGGTCCCAGCCCGGAAGCTCCGAGGAGGCTGTGAACCAGCAGTCGTCTGTTTGACCTTTGGCACTGAGTGTAGTGGAGGAAAATCTCTTCTGGAAATTTGCCACCCTCGGTTGCTGTTCAGGCAGCTTTGAGGCTTTAATTCAGACCCTGTGGTCGTCATTTAGAGAACAATCTTTTCTGGAGAATTCTTGGACTTCAACCAAGTCCTTAAAGAATTGTTAGAGCTAAGGTTTTAAGAACCTGAGCTCACATATTAAAAAGTCACAAAAAGCCTGGGACGCACCACTAGCAAGGTGACAGATAGTACAGGCTTGCAGAGGATTTCAGATGTGAGAATCATTGGGGCGGCGTAAAGTAAGTTTGTTTAATATGTTTCAAGAACTAAAGGAAGGGATTGATACATGAGTGAGGAGTCAGAGATTATAGAAAGGACCCGCAGATCCGAAAAAGGACCAGAGGCATTTCTGGAGACGAGCAGGGTAATGACTGGATATACAGTTATGAGATCGTTTAATAGCAGGTTGTAATAGTTGAAGAGCGAATTACATTGATAGGGACGCATCTGAAGATGTTCCTGAGAACGAAGCCCAGAGGGAGCAGGGCGGAGGGAGCAGGTAGGGGTGTGGAGGAGACGGAGAGTGTCACCCGTGATCAGCCAGAGTTCTGGGAGGAGAGCGGGTGGGACAGAAACCACATTGGAAGAGAGAGTAGCCCAGACGTTTGCCAAACTTGTTTCCTTAATGCGGGATGTCCACCTGCTTGTAAGCAGGACGAGTGCAAAGCGCTCTCCGCGGGCTGTAGTGAAGATCGCAGCATGTTAAGGACAGAGATGGTCTTAGAGGCAGGCGGCCAGGAAAGACATGGCTTCTGGCGGCGCACTTCGGAGGCTAGTGGCCCCCGGTGGCAGCAGCGTCCATCTTACCCTGGGACAGGAGCTGCCGACCCGAGTGCGTGGGGGCCCTCCGGCCACACACATTCTTCAGAGCAGGGGCGGGATGCAACTGCCACTGTCCCCACAGCCGTCCCCGGGTGTGCAGCGGGGGAGCGTGGGCTCAGAGCGCGGGTGTGTGAGAGAGAGTGAGGCCCGGAGGGAAAAGCAGATGTGTGGGGAAGTCTGAGTGGGTGTGGACCGTAGGAAGCCACCAGAACCAAAGCAACCGCTTAGAACGCTGGGAACAGGCAGCAGTAGGAGCACCGGGGGAGCGAGACAGGCGGCTGGTCTAGGAGTGCGGTCCTGCCCCGGGCTGGCAGGGGCCCGGGAGGAGCAGCGGGGACGGCTGACTGCAGACTTGCACGGCTCGGCGCAGGCCAACGCACGGATGACAGAAGCGGAACGTGCACCCGCGAGTCACCGGAACGCAGCCTGAGCTGCCGCGTGAAAGCTAATCCGGCGGCCGCTGAGAGAGAACAAGAAACAACAGGGTAGGAGAAGCGACCAGCGCAGGAATGTGAATGGGCGCCATGACCCATTTAAAACAGTGTCAGACAGTTGTCGACAGAGTACGTGTTGTTTATAGTGGTTCCAGCTAGGGCTGCAGAATGCGTACAGGCCGAGAGTGAAAAGAAAACACACTGGGCAGGTTCTTATCTGTTCATCAGAAGGACATACTGCTGTGGATTTATAGTGCACCTGTTAATACAGTCTCAAAATGAAACAAAAACTATAGAATTTTGGGTGCCTGGGTGGCTCGGTTGGGTGACTGCCTTCGGCTCAGGTCATGATCCTGGAGTCCTGGGATCGAGCCCTGCATCGGGCTCTCTGCTCAGCGGGGAGCCTGCTTCCCTCTGACCCTCCCCTTCTTGTGCGCTCTCTCTCTCTCTCTCTCATTCTCTCTTCCTCAAATAAATAAAATCTTTAAAAAAACTGTTGAGTTTTGGGTTATAAAGCAGGCCTCAACAGATTTCAGAGCACAATCATGAGGAATATCTTCTTGGACCACCGTACAGCAAAGCTGGAAATCAGTGACAAAAAAATAAGTGGATTCCCACATCTAGAAATTAAGTGACCCATAAGTGAAAGACGAAATCAGAACAGAAATCAGATATTTTGAAGTGAACAATAAAAATATTATATGTCAAAAATGATGAAATGCACCTAAGTAACTGTTTAGTAGAAGTTTTATTAGTTTAAGGAGGAAGGCAGGAAGGTGATGAGCTAAACATCTACCATAAAGATCTTTTTAAAAGTGGAGACCACCCAAATGAAGTCCAAAGAGGAAAAGAAGAAAGTAGAAACAAAGGGGCTGTGACTAGCAGGTTCCACGGCTGGTCTGCGCCGCTGGCCAAAGCGTCAGCAGAGCGAAGGCTGGACCCACGGAGACCATCTGAGCTGAGGGATGGAAACAGAAGAGCGTGCAGCATGTGCTGGGAGCTCCGAGGCCCGCGGGACCCTGGGGAGCACACCAACACGCGCAGGGAAGAGAGCAGAAACACTATTTGAGGGAGTGGGGTCTGAAAACTTCCTCCCTTTGAGGACGGAGAGTCCATACATGCGAGGAGTACCATGTGGGGTCCACAGAGACCCGCGTCTGGACGCATCGCAGTCGACCGTTCGCACTCGAGACAAAGAAGGCATCTCGGAATCAGCAAGGGACCACGACCAGGTGAACAGCTCTCCGCCCGCCGGAAACAGTGTTCGTGGCACGGGGGAGGATCTGTCCACGTTCTGAGTGGAAGGACGGTGTACCAAGAATTCCGTGTCCTCCTAAACCACCCTTCAGAAGTGGGGGCGAACTACACGCCTGGGTATATGAAGACGGGGGCGTTTTGTTGCGAGCAGAAAGGGCGTTCTTCAAGCTGGGAGGACACGATGGCAGGATATCGCCCCCATCCTTGCTGGGAGCTGCGGGGGTCACGAGGGGACGGCTGGGGTTTCAGAGCGGCTCTTGGTCCGAACTGCTGCTTGGAGAGATCTTCTCCCCGTGCCCGGTATTTACGGAAAAGAACTAAAAACAGGATCTTGAAGAGCTAGTCATATAGCCCTGTTCACCGCTGCATGGCTTACGAGAGCCAAGATACGGAAGTGAGCAGAATGCCTGTCGGCGGCTGAATGGACAGAGGGGAGGTGGGGTGTGTGCAGTGGGACGTTGCTCGGTCACAGAGCAGAAGGACATCCTGACCCCTGTGGCCACGTAACTGCAGCTTGAGGATCTTACGCTGCGCGAGGGAAGCCGGACCCAGACAGATTCTGCATGAGTCCGCTCATTCGAGGTACGCGAAGCAGTCACACACAGAAACCCGGAGTAGAGTGGTGGGCGCCGGGCCAGGGGGATGTCTCGCGGGGCCACGGTGTCAGATCTACAGGATGAACAGAGTCCTGGAGACGGGCGGACGGCGGGGAGGGTTGTGCAACAGTGTAGACGGACTTAGCATGACCCGTGCCCTTGAAAATGGTTAACAGCCCAAGTTTTATGTAAGTTTTAGCACAATAAGTAGAACATTCCACGTGTTGGCCGTGGAAGTCTAGTAACGCCACACGGGAGGAGAGTCGTAGGCGATCGCGGCCCAGAAAGCAGCTTCCCCAGATTGGAAACATGCCCCGATTTGTACGACACACACACACATGACATGACGTATTTAAACATCCCCCCGGCGGTGACTCCCCCTCCTCTGTCCACGTTCGTGTGCCTGTCGGCTCTGGAGGCTCAGCTCGGGTGCTGCCCCGTGGCAGTCTGCGTCCCGGCCCACAGCGCTCGCCCTCCTTTGGTTTCTGTTTCACCTGGAGACAATTGAACATTTTCTTGTTCTTTTGTTTCTCAAATGCCAGTTACCTCCAACTAGCCCCTACGGTGGGAGCCGGATCTTAGGTTTCTCTCGCATTCCTGTGACCACCGCCTGCCTCCCAGCGCCCCTCAGCCGTGGCCTCTGGCCCCCGAGCCGTGCAAACAGCCCCGCGCAGTGCAGCATCGCCGGCAGCTGCGGTCCGGCTCCCTCAGGCCGTGGCTGCGCTGCCCACAGGCCGCGTCCTGCCTCCCTCCAAGGTCTGCTCTCCAGCTCTGCATCGGCCCAAGCCCGGACTGGACCGCAGGCTCTTCTGGATTCCTGCCACCTTCTCCCCAGCCTCCGGGCTCTCTGCCCCCGCCTGCCAGCACTTAGCGCCCCACACGCGGCCCGGCCTCAGCTGCAGACGCCTCCGGCTCTGCACGCTCCTCAGGGGGACCCCACGGCCTAGACTGAGATCGGTGGTGGCATGGTTAGCCTCCGGGCGGGGAAGGCTCGCCCTAGATTTAGTTTCTCCGGGGCCGTCACCCTGGTTGCCCACCATGCTCCTGGCCCTTTTCCCTGGAGCGGGCCCTCTGCACTGGCCCCCGGTCAGCGAGGGACCCCGCAGTGCCCGGTGATGGTCTCTGTGGTGGGAGTGTGGGCGGAGCGGGATGGGATCTTCCTCGTAGGCTTCCCTGGCTAGAACTGCGAAGAAGGCCGCTGTGGGCCGCGGAACTACTAGGAGGCGCCTGTCTGTGCTGTCTGCGGCAGCGTCGCCAGCCACTGGAGCTGGGCCCCCTGTGCCGCCCGTGCCTGAAGCCGGGGGAGGCGCCGAGGCTGGAGATGCCGGCAGGAATCCCGCCATTGCTCAGCTTCATCCTGTCCGTCCCAGTCCTGGTTCTTGATTTTTTTCTCCAATTTCAAGGTACTCTGGAAGCTTCTGTGAATCACCCGTTTTGTTTTCCTTCAGTTAGTTCAAGGCTCGCTTCCTTTTGGTCAGGGTCGTGTTACCTCCCTCCTCCAGCCCACAGCCTGGTGCCACTTCGTCGTCTTCCGTGGCACCTGTCAGCCTTGACACACAGCACAGCTGCCCTCCTCATCCCGTTGGTGGCTTGTGTCTGTCTGCCACGCTGGCGCGAGCACTCCAGACAGCAGGGCTCTTCCCTTGGTTTGCAGAGGGAACCGGCACCTTGAACACGTACGAAGTGCTCGGAACTGTGTCTCAAATGAAGGACGAAAGACCAGTTGGTTTGAAGGTGTATCCTCTCAGGGGTGAAAATCACTGTTTATGGCTTGTTATATCACAGAGGAGGTGGACGGCTGCTTTGTATGTCTCTGGGCTGTGTAATGAGGGAGGCCGAGAGGTTTGGAGGCTGGGGAGAGTTAGGCCGTGTGACCTCAGTGTCCCTGTTGGCCCAGGACTGTGGCATTTCAGGAGAACTGTCTGCTGCGGGTCTGGCGAGCGGCGACTCTCTCAGTGAGCAGTGGTGATGACTGTGTGAGCAGAAAGTGAACTGACCTTTATTTACAGAGGGTTTTTTTTAAGATGCATTTTTATTTTTAAAGATTTTATTTTTTTTTGAGAGCAGGAGCAAGAGTATAAATGGGGGGGCGGGGCAGAGACAGAGGGAGAAGGAGAAGCAGACTCCGACTGAGCAGGGAGCCCGGCACAGGGTTCGATCCCAGGACCCCGAGATCATGACCTGAGCCGAAGGCAGATGCTTAGCCCACTGAGCCACCCAGGTGCCCCAAGATTCTTAATTTTTTTAAAAGTGATCTGTATACCCAGTGTAGGACTTGAACTCAGCCCGGAGGTTGAGAGTTACAAGGTCAATGGGCTGAGCCACCCAAGTGCCTCTGTTTAGAAAGATTTTTGATATAAATGTTTTATTATGTTGGCTAAATATTCCTCCTAATACTTTTGCATTAGCCCCGTGTTCAGACTGGCAGTGCAGTAGGTGTGGCTCCTGTCTCAAAGAAAAACAGCCCAAAACTCTCCAACAATTGACGTGACACTTGGCCTGCAGGAGGTCTTACAGGCCAAGGCAGTCAGCCTTTCTGTGGGAGATGGTGGGGCCTGTTCTCTTTCATTAATCAAAACTTACATAACTCTTTCTTTTTAAGAAAAGATTTTATTTATTTATTTGAGAGAGCTTGAGGAGGGGGAGGGACGGGGGAGAAGCAGACTCCCACTGAGCAGGGAGCCAGAGACAGGACTCGATCCCAGGACCCTGAGATCCTGACCTGAGCCGAAGGCAGAGGCTTCCCTGACTGAGCCCCCCAGTGCCCCCACGTAACACTTAATAAGAAACATAACTTACACACTGGATGTGCAGCCCCTGGCGGACAGATGACCACTTCATATCTTGAAGCGTGGCAGGAAACGTTTGGCTCTGCACGTTGGACCCATCAAGATGGAAGCCGTCCAAGATTTACTGTCGTCTGATCAAGGTGTGACTGACTCTCACAGTGTGGAAGGGGGAGCTCGAGGACGTGGGGAGATGAGTTTGGTGTGGGAGGTGCTGTGTGAAGTCACGGTGGAAACTACATATCCACGTGGAACTCTCCAGAAGGCGAGGAGAAACTTGGGCGTCTGTGTGATCGGCCAGAGGCTTGGGGTGTGGGGTGGTGTGAGCTGCGCAGGTTGTCATGCACACAACGGAAGGGCAGGTGCTGCGCCTGTCTGCCTCAAAGGGAGGCCGTGACAGCCCAGTGCAGGAGTCCATGGAATGGCCGAACTTAAAATAAGGAGGAACAGTTCTCTGAGAAAGAGAGAGTCTAATAGGGTCAGAGGCTCAAGGCAAGAGGGATGGAGACAAGGCTTTGACGGTGCGGGCTCGCTGGTGATCTGCGGCGGAGCCTCTGTGGGGACGCGGGCAGGAGCCGCAGCCGTCAGGAGGCAGAAGAGGTGGGCGCTGCTCGGGCCAGGCTGGCGGGACGGTGTTTCGGGTGTTTGTGCCGCGGGCAGTCGGATTCTGACTCCAGAGAGAAAAGTCGCTAAAAACTGAACATGAGTGCGCCTCACTTCGAACACACGCAACTTAGCGTCTTGGACTAGCAGTTGTCTTCTCACGCTTTGTCTTTGCATGGCGACTTCCTTTCTGGCTTAAAAGTAGGTTCCTGAAATGGGAAATCAGCTTCATTTTTAGTGGTTGGTTTTTATAGCGGCCCCTACTGCTGCAGTCATTTTCATGATCATCCTCTCTGTTCATCTTTAAGAAAAGACATCCCTTGGGGTGGCCTGGGGGTGGTCAGTGGGTTAAGTCTCTGCCTTCAACTCAGGTCATGATCTCAGGGTCCTGGGATCCAGTCCCGCATCGGGCTCTCTGCTCAGCGGGGAACCTGCTTCCTCCTCTCTCTGCCTGCCTCTCTGCCTACTTGTGATCTCTGTCTGTCAGATAAATAAATAAAATCTTAAAAAAGAAGAAAGAGAAGACAAGACATCCCTGAGTGGTCTTCATCAGCTCGCTAATGAGGGATCTGGAGCTTAGGGTCATCGCTCTTTATCCGACTGTTGAGGCCTTGGCCGGGAGTGCCCACCTGAGTAGCAGGCCTGCCGGCTGTGGCCACTCTGCTGAGGACATTAGTCATGTGGCCTCTCCGAAGCCCAAGGAGACCCTCAGAGGTAAAACTGGGCAGGTAGCATCTGCCACATGTTTGTTGGGTTCTGTTTCTGGGACACAAATACAACATTGTAAGTGCCCCGGTTGTGGAGTTGTAGAAACGCTTGTGTCCGAAGGTTGTACGGTCCCAGTAGAGGGAGGTCCTGGCTGGACCAGCAGACACCAGGCAGTGTGCCCTCTAGCCTTGTGGACATCACACCCCCGGCCAGAGTGTCTGGCCACAGAGGCCCGTGTAGGGTGGAGTGTTGTCAGGGCACCAGGGGCCCTTGTGACTTCAACCCAGGAACGGCCCAGAAGGCAGGGAGGTTTAACCCAGGAAGGTGCCCGTTAGCGCTCTGCTCGTGTCGCCGCAGGTCCCAGGACCCTTCAAAGTCGTCTCTCATGCTGGGTCAGGTCATAGCACGCCGACATTTCTGTCCCTCTTGTGCATGACGTAAAACTGGGCACCGGGCTGGGAAGGGTAACCCAGCTCCCAGCCCCGTGCAGCTGGGGATTGGACCCACATCACCCTTCTTCCCTGTGGTTCTAGCTCGTGTCTGGGTTTCCAGGACTCTGTGGACAGTTTATCCAGCACCTTCGTCTTCTTCCTCATATCTAACCATTCAAGGCTTCAATCTCCCTTTTTCTTTCTTTCTTTTTTTTTTTTTTTAAAGATTTTATTTATTTATTTGACAGAGTGAGTGCAAGCAGGGGGAGGAGCGGAGGGGGAGGGAAAACCCGCCTCCCCACCGAGCAGGGAGCCCGACGTGGGGCTCGATCCCAAGACCCTGGGATCATGACCTGAGCCGAAGGCAGATGCCTAGTGACTGAGCCCCCGAGACGCCCCTTCAGCCTCTCTTTTATGGACCACATGACGAGATCCTAAACTCCAGTAAGGACTTTGTCAAACAAACACCCCCCCCCCCACACTCCGCTGTGCCCGGATAGTCATGCTTGGCTCTCTGTCCCTAAAGGTTGTGATGTAGGTGATGGGGAGTGGGGCACAGGCGTCTGGGTTTTCACACCTGCCCAGTTCCCTTTAGTGTGTGGGCAGGTTGGAGGGGTCATTGCCGATGCTGTCGTGCAATCCTGTTGTCTTGCCAGTGACTGGCTCCAGCTTCGGGGCCTCAGCTGGTCTGTGCCTGGCACCCGTCTGTCCGCAGTCGCTGGTCCGCAGGTGGGCACAGGACCAAAGTAGGTCCATCTGGACCCTGAGGGTGGAGGCGGGGCTTCTCTCTCCCTGGATAGTAACAGGGACGTGCACGGTAGCCTGGTGGGAGCGGGGAGGGCAGCCTGTAGGCGATTCTCAGGAGGGCAAGATAGAGAGAAGAGCCGACCCAGGCCCTTGATCACGGCAGCGAGCCATTGAACGCAGCCCAGCCTCTGCACTCTCCGAGAGATGACGGGCTCTTCCTGCTCAAACCAGTCTGAGCCGCAGTCTCGTACTTTCGGCCAAACTGTTCCGATGCACTCTTCTGTTGCAAATCCAGGAAGGGTTCCTGAAGCGGGTCCAAGTTTCCCCATACGCAGGGTGAGGGCGTGTGCAGGAGGTGTGAGGGTTGGAGGTCATGGACACATGTGCCTGAAGACTCGCCCCGCCAGCTCCGTCCTCCCTGCCTTTCTGTTCTGGACCGGATGTGCGGCTCGGGCTCCCGCAATGAAGCCTGCAGCGCGCTGCGTGTGCGACGCCAAGGGGGCGGATGCCGTGCAAATCCTACCTGTTAGCTGGGTCTCGAGCCAAGCTGGCTGAGTCGTCTGTGCTCCCGGGCTCCACCGTAGAACGTAGAACGGTGACACCGATGTGAGCTTCGGCGCCCGCAAGAGCGCAGTCAGCCGCAGACCTTGGGCAGACTGTGTGACCTGGGCGAGGAGGCAGGGCCCCGCGGAGTCACCAGCACTTGTCCAGTTTTGACCTGCGGGAATGGTAGCTGTTACGGTCTCAGTAGCGAGTGAAAATTGGGAATGAGGATGTCATCAGGATAATTAAAACATTATTTTGGCCTCAAATAACATTCAGCGAAGTTTCCTTTTCAGCCGAGTTAGCTGTGTTTCACTTCACTTTGCACGACTGTAAACATCGGCCAAAACAGTAGCTTACGTGTGTTCTCACGGCTGGGCACAGAAGGCTCCGCTCTTACGTCATTCTTCCAGGAGGCCAGCTTCACTGGGGCGAGGCTGTCCGTGACGTGGGGTAGTGGAAGGTTGTTATTTGAATTTGTTTTTTTTTTTTTTTCAAGATTTTATTTATTTGACAGAAAGACACAGTGAGAGAGGGAACACAAGTAGTGGGAGTGGGAGAGGGGGAAGCAGGCTTCCTGCCAAGCAGGGAACCCGATGTGGGGCTTGATCCCAGGACCCTGGGATCATGACCGAGCTGAAGGCAGACGCCCAACGCCTGAGCCACCCAGGCGCTCCGCCTTCTGTATGACATTGTGAGATATGTGTGACTGGCTTAATTTTTAATCCCCGGTAGCCCACGTCTTGTCTGTGTCATGAACCACAGCGACCGCCAGTACGAACTCGACCGGCCCCCGAGCGCTTGCCGGTGGCGGCCGCCAGACTGAGGCCCGCGCTCACCACGTGTGGGCGCTGCCCACAGCACGCCTGCTCTACACAGACGGACACTAGGTCTCACGGAGGGGTGCAGGCGCCCCAGGGCCCCACGACCCGGGAGCGAGCTGCCTGAGCAGCGCTGACTCCGAGGCGTGGTGTGGCCGTGGGCAGGGTGAGCGCTGGGGACAGTCACGCAGGTAGAAAGCAAGTGGCAGACCCTCAGCTTCTTGTCCACGTTGGAACGGAGCCCATGGGGGCCCAGGAGGACGGTGGCCCGCGTCCGACATTGCTGTCCTTCCCTGAAACAGGTCGTGGGAATCCGGAAGTGACTTCTGAGTTACGACCCAAATCCCCGGGGCCCTGCTCCTGGCTTCCAGCTTGCCCTCATCTCGGCGGCTCTTTCGACTGTCGAGGGGGGAGACGTGCCTCTAGGAGTTTTCTTCCTCCGCAGCAGGACCCAGCAGTCCGTCCCTATCGTCCCTCCTGAGTCAGCGGAGGGGACTTCTCGCTTACTTGGCGGATCGCTTGCCAGCAGTGTTCCCTTTCCTTCTGGCCCGGAGAGAGCTGTCCCGTGGTGGGACTGCCGTGACGTGTGTGGGAGCGCCGGGAGCGCCTGCGGTGTGGCCCACCGTCCCCCGGGGAAGCCGTCGGCCTCCGGTGGCGGCGCCGTGGTTGTCCTGCGGCAGTCGGCAGTTCGTGGCCGCTCCTCCCACCTTGCTGCTGGACACACGCGGCCTTCTCTGCAGTTCCGAAGGGTCCAGAGCCAGAGGACGGGCTCACGTCTCACGGCAGGCTTAGGACTCCTCCAACGAAGTGCGCAGGCCCTGAGCTCCGTTGGGAAGGCTGGGACTGCTGCCCCGAGGAGAGAGAGGCGCGCACCTGTGCGAACGAGGCCTTGTGTGTCCGTGAGCTTTGACCTTTGTCTGTGGCCGACTGCCGGCGACCAGGATCACGGTATAAATACATGGTAGCATTTGAAAAATACCAAACGCTAGAGGTCTGGATGGTCTGAGTTCCAGTTGTCAAAGCAGAAGCCGATAGAACATTCTGTTTTACAGGATAGCGGGAACTCTGTTAGAGGCCAGGAGGGGAGGGAGGGCCTCGCGCTCCTGCGTTTCTGCCCCCTCCCCCCCGGGGCACCGCGGGCCCTGCAGGCCTGCGAGCAGAGGGAGCGAGAGCCCACCGGAGCTGTGTGTGTGCTGGCTGGTCTGGCCGGCTCTCCTCAGCACCCCTCGGCGGGAGAGGAGGGGCAGCAGCTCTGATCGGGGCACGTTGCAGCGGTCCCCAGGGTGAGGCGAGGCAGTGGGGACCGAAGTCTGTCCAGCGCATTGCTGGCTTGGCCCCCAGATCTTGTATCTGCGGGATCCTTGAGCGATGGGTATGTGTCTGTCGGGCTGCAGGGGGCTGGAGAACCGGGGCTCTTGAGGTAAAGAGCCGACCGGCCCATCTTTGGGGTGTCTTCAGAGCCGTCAGCGGGGCATGCAAGCTGACCAATAGGGCTGGATCGGTTTCTGTCACATCCCCATGCCGACTGGATCGATGGCTTGAAAGGTCAGAACAGTGCCCGCAACGTTCCCCAGGGGAAGGCTTGCTGATGGCGGTCTGCTAAGAAAGCTGCCCGGCCCACAGTCTGGGCCTCCTCCCTTCGCGGCCCCGGAATGATCCAGATGCTGGAAAGCTGCCTCGGGGTATTCCCCGTCGCAGAAGCTGAGGTTTGCAGGCCAAGGGGGTAATGGAGTCCTTGATCTCTGGGGAGTCAGTGCTGGTGATAGGACCATTTTGTCCCCATCCAGAGCATCTTCCTCATTTCTGACGCCAGCAAACCAAACTACCCGTCGCAGAGTTGCCTCAAAGGCATGGGAACGGAGCCGAGGGAAGGACGGGCAGAGCGCGGGCAGAGGACCCGAGAAGCCAGCGGCGTCTCCTTTGTCCCTCAGCTCGCTGTTTGGCTCCAGCGGTAGCCCGTATCCTGTGCCTTCCGAGCACACTCCTCGGCACTGCCTGTCTGCGACCTCTTGCCCTGCAGGAGCTCAGACAGCCCTGCAGTCGCACAGTCCGCCTCACCAGGGAGGTCGTGCCGTCTGCCCCATCCCTGCTTCACGCGCAGCCATGACGTGCGGTTCGGGGCCCATTGTGTCCCGTCGGCATCTGTCAGATGAATGAAGGAGCTCTGTTGGGCAGCTGGGTACTGCGGCAGGGTTTCCAACCTCCCAGCTGCACGTTTTCAGTTCGGTTCCTAACGTGTACATCTGAAGGACGTGGGTTTGCCTCGTTTTACCCCGAGCAGCCAGCTGGGTGCCCCTGCTCTGCCCGTTGCACGGCCGGTCTGTGGTGTGTGTGTGTGCAGGAGCCCTGCGCCCATGCGCTGGGCTGTGGTTGCCCGCCCATCTGTCTGCGGAGCAGCGGCATTCAGAAAATGCTATATCTAGGACCACAGTGCCCGCAAGGGGGGGAGCCAGGATCAAACCCAGCTCTGCTCACCCGTGCGGGAGTGTGGCCGGTGACTTACTGGGAAGACACTCACTGTTACGTTCTCTGTGGATTCATTTCATTTTCCCTGCACACCAGTGAGCCCGGGAGGAACCAGGCGTGCAGCTGGCGTCCTCGGAGGGGAGGGCTGGGTATCCGAGCTGCTCTAGCGCGGGGCGGCTGGGCCAGAGAAGCAGGACCGAGGGGCTGAAGGCTGGGGTAGCAGGAGTGTGGTGCGTAGCAGTGGACGATGGGAGGAGAGCGGGCCAGCTCAGGCAGGAGGCAGCGTCTGTGAGCGCATTTAAGACAGGAGTGGCCCGGAGCTTCACAGGGTGGGACGGACTTCGTGGGTCGTCGAGGGTCTGCATGTGTATCAGGTGGTGTCTTGAGCATCCCTGGGTGTTTGCGGCGAAGAATGTGTTTACGCATCATTCTGTTTTGAATACACGTGAATTTTTGTGAAATACGAAATTATTACCCATGACCGATCCAGCATGCAACATAACGTTTATAAAGTATTTCTGACTTCTGGGGACCAGTGACACCGTCCGTGCATCTGCTCTGTGACACCACCGTACTCTGTGATGCAGTGTGCGGCACCTGTTCTCGAGATTGGCTTTAATTTCCAAGTATTGGAAGACTTTCCAGACATACTTTATTGATTTTTTTGTAAGTAGGCTCCTCACCCAGTGTGGAGCCCAATGCAGGGCGTGGATTCATGACCCTGAGATTCAGACCTGAGCTGAGATGAAGGGTCGGACGACTGAGTCACCATGCGACTTGAATTCTAATTTATTTCCGCTGTGGTTAGAGAACATTCTAGTCCTCCTAAACTCACAGATGTTTTATAGCCGAGCATCGTCTGTCTTGCAGATGTTCCTCGTGCTCTCGAAAAGATCATGTGTTCTTCTGTCGTCGGGTGGCGCGCTGTCCTTTGAAGGTGGTTGAAGCTGCTGCCCAGGTCTCCTCTGCCTTCCTGGTTTTCTGTCTCCTCATCTGTCAGTTACCAGGAGAGGGGTGTCAAATCTGTGGCATCTCTGTGGCCTTCGTGCTCCTTTCGCCCCTGTCAGTTTTCACGCCATGCGTTCTGTGTTAGTAGGCGCATGCGTGTCTACGGCTGTCGTATCTGCTTACGGAATCGACCCTTCGATCGTTCCGCAGTGTCCTTCCTTGTCCCTGGTCACGGCCCCTCCTCTGAACGCGACTTTGCTGAGGTCCATACAGCCACTGCATCCTCCTTCTAATTAGTAATATTTACCTAGTTATGGGTATGGATGTACAAAATATGCTTCTAACGGTACACAGCATAGATTAAAAGTATATGTACATCAAAAGCATATTTCCATTTTTTAACCTACCCTGACTTTATATTTAGTGAGTCTTCCTTGTGTTGACCTTAAAAATAAAACTGCCAGTTAACTTACCAACCAAAATGGGTTTATTTGGGGATAACAGAGAATTGCAGCCTGGCTAAGGCAACACCGTGGACAGGTCAGGAGAACAGCAGAAGAGGCTGTTTCTTTGTTTTTTTTTTTTAGAGATTTTATTTATTTGTTTGACAGACAGAGATCACAACTAGGCAGAGAGGCAGGCAGAGAGAGAGGGAGAAGCAGGCTCCCCGCTGAGCAGAGAGCCCGATGCGGGGCTCGATCCCAGGACCCTGAGACCATGACCTGAGCTGAAGGCAGAGGTTTAACCTGCTGAGCCCCCAGGTGCCCTGAGGAGGCTGTTTTATAGAGGAAGGGGCTGGGCTGTGGGGACAGGAAGCATGGCAGCCAGTGGGAGTTCCGGTCCCATTCCTCGCCCGCCGCTTACATGCTACTCTCTGCACTCCGTACAGACTGCGGTGGCCGCGTGCTCTTGGTTGCTGACAAGGAAACCGAGGCTCAGAGAACGCGACTGTCTTGTCACAGCCTGCCACTTCGGAAGGACCGCAGCTGCTGTTTGCGTCCTGGCCTTTTGCCTGCAGACCCTCTGCTGAGCGCATGTGTTTTCTGCTGGGCCATGCTGTCCATAAACTCGCCCAACATGGAATGTGGACTGAAAAAATTACGTGTTGCCATCATCTAATAGACGCTACGCCCTTCTGAGACTTCGTGTCTGCCAGGGGTGTTTCTGTTATGCTCGCTGGCATCGGCTGTGTTTTGGCGTGTGTTGAAGCGGGACTGATTCGGTTGTGGTGCAGGCTCTGCCCGTGTACCGGAGCTGAGCCGTCTGCCGCCCAAGAGTATTTTAGAAAAGGAGCAAATTCCTACTTGGGCTAAGTAACACCTTCCCCCCTTCCCTCTGTGTGTGATCTGTTGTCTAAAGTGTCACGTTGAAAAAGTCGAGGAGTGATTTTGGAAAGAGGGAGCGAGGAATCTGTTGCTGGAGTGTGATTCCGAGCAGATGAGCTCGCGGAAGAAGCCAAGATGTTCACATCCGTTATGAGGGCATGTTAATTCAGAAAGGTTGAAGTTATAATATCTCTTTGGATTTTTAAAGAAAAACTTCAACACAAACAAAGTAGCTACCACATAAAGTTCTGCTAATCCACGTCCTAGTCATCTAATGGTTGATGCGTTCGGTTCCCAGATGGTCAAAACCCACTGGAAAGCACTGTCCGGGAGCCTTTCCAGATGCCCATCCCCACGTCTGATCGTTCCTTCTAGAGTGTTCCGTGCTAAGTATTACAAACGGAGTCATATTTGCGTTTTCTGCTCTCTTGCTTGTTAATGGCCGGGAACTATTCTAATTTAAGAAAAAATCTCTAGGTCAGAGAGACTAGAGGTTGTATTTCTTTGTGTCCCATGAAGTACATGTTGGGCTCAGCATCCCGTCTGTAGTCCCTGCTGTCGAGCTACGGGTTTACCTGTCCCCATGGTGGCTGGTGCCCAGGCCCGGGCGCCCTGCAGCTTGCTGCCCACGGGGAGCTCACTTAGAACAGGCCCTCCGTGAGCTCCAGTTTGTCCTCGCAGCCGCAGGCTCAGAAGTGAGCAAGACGGAATTCTTCCCCGGGCAGCCTACACTCGGGTGGAGAGATGTGACAACAGACTGAATGGCTTATGTCACGTGATGTGGATGGGAGGCAGCACCAGGGGCTGGTGGGTGATGGCGTGGGGCTGCTCTCCAGGCATCTGCGCGAGGCCTGCATGAACCGAAGGGCAGCCACGCGGAGGTGTGAGAGCACAGCCTCGCAGGCCGAGGACGGGCACAAAGGCCCTGTGGCAGGTCCAGGCAATGAGAACGTGGGAGTGGAAAAGGCTGGCCAGGGTCGGGGAGTGTCAGGAGAGCCAGAAAGAGCTTGGGAAACTGCCGTCAGACCAGGGCCGGCCCCTGCTCCGAGCACTGCCCAAGGTCTTCACGGCTGTCTCCAGACCTTGACCATCTCAGTGCAGGAGGAAGAGGGGGAGGGGGGAGAGGGAACAGAAAGAAGCGAGACGGGCGGAAAACCAGGAGGATGTGGTGTCCTTGAGGCCCAGGGAAGGCGGCATTGCCCAAAGCAGCACTGCCTGCGCCCCGCGCTCCCGAGCTACCAAGCTGTTGGCGGGGAGGCAGGGGCTTAGCTGTTGGGGGGTAGGTGGCCAGGGGCCTAAAGCCCAGCCTCGAGGTCCCTCCCTTGGTCCGTGGTGCGTGGACGAAGGTCAGATACGCTGCCGGTTTGATGCGGCATGACCGTGCGAGGACGCACTCAGCACTGGACGCCGACCAACGACGTGGGGTTGAACTAAGGCAGTGACGCTGGTGTCCGCGTGTGGCTCACAGACGGGCTCTGCAGGCGGCTTCAGGAGAGGCCCCGACGACGTTCTGCGCAGTGGCCATGCCACCGACTCTGGTGGCAGGGCGGGAACTCAGCTGGAAGGGCTCCTCTCACCACCGGAAGTGCCCGGAAGACCCCCACCCCCGGCTGTTTCTGCTTCCCACGCTGACCCCCTGGCAGGGCCCTGCAGGCTGCAGAGCCCTTTCCTGGAGCAGCAGCACAGGCAGCTGCCGACCCGCGGCCTCTCCCGCTGGAGCCAGCTGTTGACCGGGTGACCGTTTGCTTCCGTTCGGATACGTTTCATTTAGTAGATTGTGATTTTTGTGAGGAGAAGTTAAAAATTAAATTATATTTTAATTGTTCTTGTAATTTAGCAGCATTCTGTTGTCAAACCTTTTGTAGTCGCCTTGAACTTCATGGGTCTTGTCAGTCTCTGTGTCCTTTAGTCCAGGCAGGTTCAAGTGGGCTCGCCCTCCCTTTCCCACGCTCGTGTGTCAAGATGACTGCTACATTCCCAGACGTGTTGCCTTTTTGGGTTGGTTTCGTCTTTCATCAGCTCTTTGAGAGACGGTAAGGCTTATCTCTGAGTGGCCCCGGTGGCCGAAGAGCTCGGCTGCTGGCCGAGGGGCCGTTCGTAGATGGCCGACGAGATGCTTGGCCGGGATTAGATGCAACCCGTGAAAGTGTGCGCGCACCGGCTTTATACTGAAATGCTAAATTCACTCAGACCGTTATTTTCATACAAGGGCTTCCGTGGCAGTATCAAACATCGTGAACGTGTCTGTCTTAATGCTTGAGGCTCAGTAGTGTGTCCTGGTTAGGGAATGAGAGAATCAGGCATGGTTGGTCTGTGAAGACGGATTTTGGTTTTATTTTAATGGGATTTTTTAAAAATGAATTTTTCCTCCACCATAGCACAGAAAAGTAATTTTAGAGACATCTTCTGTGGTGTTTCAGGAGTAACATGCATTTACATTTAGTGTAAGGGCACGTGGGGGCCTCTGTAACCTGAAACAGTCACATGTCATCGTTGTGCTCTTGGCATAGGTGGGAAAGTGTGTTCTCTCCAGAGGGACCGGCAGGGCAAGAGCCCTGGGGCCGGAGTGTCCTGCTTTGCTGGAAGGACACCGAAGGCCGCGTGGCACGCACGGGTCGCCGGTGGAGAGGGGGCTGAGGTTTGTTCCCTGTGGTGTGGAGGTTGCTGTTTGTGGAACGCCAGCCCCGTGCCGAGCATCTCGGAAGACGCTTTGATACGTCTCCTCGTTTGGTCTTGACGGTAACGATGTGGGTGATTTAACAACCAGCGCCTAGCGAGCCTTTGTTTCGGTAATTTTGCTGAGATGGCGCTAGCGAATGGCTCTGGAGGACGTGTGTCCCCTCCATAGGCTGCTGCCGTCTGTCCTGGAGGAGGCTGCCTGCTCGCCTCAGGTTCTCGTCTCCGCCGTCAGTGTAGGAATTTGCAAAGACGAGGGCGGTCACCAGAGAAGTCAAGGGAGGGAGCTGCGTTTGTTTTTATTTCAGGCCTGACTGCCGACAAAAGGACCCTCTGAGCATGTGTGGGAACGTGTGTGTGTCAGAAGCATGTGTGTGTGCATGTGTGTGTCGGTAGATGTGTGTGTGAGCATGTGTGTCCGCGTGTGTGAGCGTGTGACTGACCATGTGTGTCAGGAGCATGTGTGAGTGAGTGTGAGTGTGTGTGAGCATGTGTGTGAGTGTGTGTCAGGAACATGTGTGTGAGCGTGAGTGTGCCTGTGTTGGGAGCGTGTGTGAGTGTGAGTGTGTGTGAGCATGTGTGTGTGAGCCGTACTTTAAGGAGCCAGTTCAGCCATCAGGAAATCCATCGGGCTCGGTCTGGTGAGTTGTCCTTGTGTCCGTGTGAGTGCCTGTGCCTGGGAAGTGTGGCACTGGGAGTCGGCGTCTGTGACGAGCTCTGATAGGGTGTGTGGGTGTCGGTGACGCGTCCTTGTCCTCTCGTCCTCATTTAGCTGCGGCCTGATTCCCAGAGTGCTGTTTTGCCACGTCCTTCCTTCTCCTGCCCCGTGGGGCGTGTGTGGGGTAGATGGAAACACCTGTCATCGTCTGGGGAACCAGGGTCCCGGGGGGCCCACTTGGGGACGCGTGGAGCTAGTGTGACAGTGATGATGAATGTGTGTGGGGAAAGGGAGGGGGTAGCGAGGGGGTCGGCAGGCAAGGGGAGTTGTTCGACCTTCCTTCCTGTCGGGCAGGTGTGCCTGTCCTGGGGCTCCTTTCTAAGGAACCTGGGTCTGCACGTACCAGCTTCGGGGTAAAACATTTCAGTTCTGCTTGTGTTCAAAGAAATGCAATTAAGAATTCCTTATCCTTTGATTGAAATCTGGTTACATCCTGGCCTTCCAGTTCGAATTTTCCCCCAAATCCCTACAGATAATAATAGGGAAGTTGCCTGCCACTGAGTCTGTGGCCAGCAGTCGGTCCTCTGTCCCAGCAGCTGGCCCATGGGGTCGGCGTACCTTGCAGAGCTGAGCTGGTTGTGGGTGCGACGTGTTCCTTAAGCCTGCCTGCAGGCACGGCTCCTTCCAGATGCTGCTGCTGGGCACAGATGTGGCCGTGTGAGCTGAGTGCTTCTCAGAGGCGTCTGTGACAGACACCAGTGACAGGAGAGCTCAGAGCCCTGAAGGGTGTCACCCAGCGAAGTCGCGGCTGACTTCGAATTGCCGGTGGCTCTCCTAGCCCACTTCTGTCATCCTCCGTACTCCGCAATGTAAAAACGTTTACAAAGAGATCTGTGTACTGTTTTGGAGGAAACACGGTATGGTGCAGTGATTTCCTGCCCCTCTAAGTGCTCAGCAGAACTTTATGAGAAGAAAACATCCCCAGAATGTCAGGAGGGAACTAAACGGATAGGAATGGAGAAAAAAGCCAAGCAGGCTGTTACTTCATTTGTTTCGAGTTGCCAGAGCTTTAATAACGAGATAATGCTTAGGAAAATAGCGTGGGCTCACATGTCTGATTTTCAACAAGAGGCAAAGTGACCCTGAGTCCATAGGAACCAGGACGTCGGTTGTGTAAGGACAGGGATTGACTGGAAGGGAAGGGGCATGAGGGAGCTTCGTGGTGACGGAAGTGCTCCGTATCCCATCAGGATTACGGTTCAGATGGGTGTGTACACGTGTCAAAACTTTCTGAGTTGTGCAGGTAAGATCTGTGCAGTTGATGTAAAATTTAACTTCATTTTGACAGGACCATCCAAGAAAAATGTTTTTTTTTTCCACATAATTTTACACTCTGTAGTAATTAAGAAGCAGAGCTTACTGTATGTGTCCTTCTTTTTATTCTTTTCGTGCTTCATATTTTCTTGGTGTTCCAGGATTATTTCTTTCATCACTTTTCTCCTGCTTAGGGAATGTCCTTTAGCAGCTCTCTCCCCAGTTTATTCCTTCAGACTTAGAGAAACTTTGCAGAGGTGGTGCCTGTAAGATCGCACAAAGAAAAAAAAAAATATTGAAAGCTGTGTGAGAGAAACGGCACGTCAGCCACGGGAGAAAAGTGATTCAGTGATACCCTGCTTCCCTGACGTTAGCGCCTTCTGGAGCCGCGCACGAGTTACTGACACAGGAGAGCCACGTCGGTGCCTGTTGGAGCCTCGCCTGTAGCGCTCATCAGAATCTTGACACTCTTCCTACTAGTCTTCTGTGTCTGAAAACAGGTGGAACTCACAAACAATGAAATTCAACTCCTTACAGTGTCGATCCCGTCGTTCTCAGTATGTTAGTTGTGCAGGCACGACCACGGTCTGTCTAATTTCAGAGCATTTTCATCACTGGTAGACGTCTCCAGCCTGTTAGCGGCCGCTCCCGTTCCCTTCCCCCAGCCCCTGCAAACTGCACGTCTGCTTTCTCTGTCTACGCGTGTCCTTTCATCTGGGCCATTCCCGAAGCTGGAGTCTTGTCATTTGTGCGTTCTTTCGTGGAGCGCGTTTTCGCGGGTCGTCCGTGCTGTGCTGTGTGTCAGTACGTCCTGCTGCTGCCAGTGTTCTCCTGCGTGGATGCCCCACGTGGTGTTTGTCCATTTGTCACGTGATGGGCACGTGGGGGACCCCATCCTGGGGCCCTGTTGAAGGTAGCACTGGTGAGGTGCAGCGAGGCTGCCCTGGCGGCCAGCGGTGGCTCAACAGCAGACCACCAGAGGGATTGGAAAAGAGGTCCTGGAGGGGCCCATGAGGGCCACACGGGGAGGGAGGGCAGAGTGCAGACACAGGGCGGCAGGACATGGGCCGGGTGCCTCTATCAGGGTCTGTGGGTGAGTGCTCTGGGCTCCTGGGTGAGGGCTGGACAGAGGAGTAGGGCTCTGGGAAGTCCCACGGGCCTGCATCGAAGACGCACATCAGGGGAAGGTACTGGGAGGTGGGGCGGGGCTGGTCCTCAGGGCTGCGGGAGGAGTCCTGCCGGGAGCTGCGTTTGCTTGGGACTCGCTGGGCTGTTTTCTAGGGCACCTGTGTGCTTGAGCGCCTGCCATCGGTTCCTGGTCCCTTCAGGCCACTTCACCAAACGGAATGGACGGTGCAGCGGAGCTGCGCACCCAGCAGGGACGTCACTGAGCGGGGCTGCAGTCTCAGTGGGGACATCACTGAGCGGGGCTGTGGTCTCAGCAGGGACGTCACTGAGTGGGGCTGTGGTCTCAGCGGGGACGTCATTGAGCGGGGCTGCGGTCTCAGCAGGGACGTCACTGAGCGGGGCTGTGGTCTCAGCGGGGACGTCACTGAGCGGGGCTGCAGTGAATGGTCCCGGATGTGTTTTTGTGTGGTGCAGCCTTGCGGTGAGGGTAGTCTGCTGGTGACAGAGCATCTTAGTTCTCTTTCATCTGAGGACGTCTGGAGTTCCTCTTCATTTCTGAAGGACATTTTCACTGGGTATAGGATTCTGGGTTGATGATTCTTTTCTTTTGACACATGGGAAGTGTTGTGTCACTTTGTTCTGGTGCCTGTGGTTCCTGGTGAGGGATCCAATATCATTGGATTGTTTTTCCTCCCATAGGCAACGTGTCAGTTCTCTCTTGCGGCTTTCAAGATTTGTTTTCTTTGTTTTCAGTTTTCAGAAGTTTGGCTATGATGTGTCTTGGCATAGATATCTTTTTTGTGTGTGTGTGATTTTATTATTTTTTTCAGTGTTCCCAGAGTCTTTGTTTACGTACCACACACCATGCCTCACGCAATACATAGATTTCTTGAGGTCCGTCCCAATTTGAGTTTGCTCAGCTTTTTAGATCGATAGGTTTGTGTTCTGCCGAATAGGGTAAGACTCAGCCGTTGTTTCTTAGACTATTTTCCAGCCCTGCGATGAGACGAATGTTGGATCTTCTTTATGGTCCCACTGGACCCAGGGGCTCTGTGTTTTTTTTTTCTCTTTTTTCTCTCTGTTATTCAGATTGGGTAATTTCTGTGGTGCTATCTTCCAGTTCACTGATCTTTCCTCTGTCCCTTCCTCTTTCTCTATCAAGTTTTTAATTTCACTTATTGTATTTTTCAGTTCTAATGTTTCCCCTTTGTTCTTCTTTATATCTTTGATTTCTTTGCTGAGATTTTTTTTTCATTTGCTTCCAGCAGGTTACAGTATCTCATTGAATAACTTTTATATTGGCTGCTTAAAAACTCTCGTCCGATAATCTTCATATTTACATTGTTTTTGTGTTGGAGTCAGGAGCCATCTCTCTGGTTGATTCACTCATCTCCCAGCTCGTAACCAAGCCATCTTAGGAATGTTTTCTGTCTCAAGTAATAAGTCTCCTGTGATTATTTTAAAAGATAAAGTGAGTAGTTAAAGCTCAGAATTTGCTAACTGGCCTGAACAGACCTAAGTTCTGCGTTATTTCCTCCTGTAGAGTACATAAAGTGATTGCCTTTCTCTTCGTCTGTGTTCCCCCCCAAGCAGATTCTCTCCTTCATGTGTGTTGGCCTTCCTGATTATGTCTGTGTACCCGTGCCATCTTCTCTCTTGGTATAATTCCTTGCTAGGCAGAGCATGTCCTGCCAGGTCTCCAGAGAATGGGTGTGTGGGAGACAAAGCTTCTGAGATAGTATGTGTTTGAATGATCTTTATTTTACCCTCACCTAAAATAGTCATAGTTTGGCTGGGTATAGAATCCCAGGTTAGAATTATTTTTTTATTTCCGAATTTTGAAGACTATTACTTCTAGTGTCCAGTGTTGAGCAGTTTTGACTCCTAACTCTTTGTATCTGATCTGTTTTTTTCCTCTAGAAGCATATAGAGTCTTCTGTTTCATTTTTTGAGCTGAAATTTTATGCTGATTTGACTAGGGTATTACATGTATATTTTATTAATGTTGATAGAAACTAAAAGGGCCCCTTTCAGTTTGGAAACTTGGGTTTTTTATTTCTAGTAATCTTTTTTCAATTATTTTGAATTATTGAGTCATTACTGAGTGATTCCCTTTCTTTGTTGACTCAGTTTTCTCTTTTTGGACTATCTGTGATTTGAATGTTGAGCCTCCTATTCTAGTCCTCTTTTTCTTCTGTTCTCCATCTTTTTGTATTTTTTTAGCACCACTTAAAAATTTTTTTAATTTATTTTTTAAATTTCTTTTCAGTGTTCTAGAATTCATTGTTTATGCACCATACCCAGTGCTCCATGCAATCCGTGCCCTCCTTAATACTCACCACCAGGCTTACCCAACCCCCCACCCCCTCTCCTCTAAAACCCTCAGTTTGTTTCTCAGAGTCCACAGTCTCTCATGGTTCATCTCCCCCTCCGATTTCCCCTGACTCCCTTCTCTCCATCTCCCCATGTCCTCCGTGTTATTCCTTATGCTCCACAGTAAGCGAGACCATATGATAGTTGACTCTCTCTGCTTGACTTATTTCACTCAGCATAATCTCCTCCAGTCCCGTCCATGCTGCTACAAAAGTTGGGGATTCATCCTTTCTGATGGAGGCATAATACTCCATCGTCTATATGGACCACATCTTCCTTACCCATTCATCCGTTGAAGGGCGTCTTTCCACAGTTTAGCAGCTGTGGCCATTGTTGCTATGAACGTTGGGGTACAGATGGCCCTTCTTTTCACTACCTCTGTATCTTTGAGGTAAATACCCAGTAGTTAGCACCACTTTTAAGAGATTTCTGCAACTTTATTTTCCATCCTTCCTATTGAGATCTTCATCTCTACTATCATGCATTTAATTTCTAGTTGCTTTTTTTTGGGGAATTAAAAAATATAACATCTCATTCTTGAATAATGGATGATGTAACTTCTTTTATCTCCTTGAGGAAGGTATTAATATTTTTTAAAATTTTTCTTCTCATTGCACACTCTTTTCTTTTTCCTCCTTTTGTTTCTTTTGAAAACGATGACCATCTTTTTCTCAGAGATCTGGTGATGTGCATTCTCTTCTCATGTTTAAGGATGAGATTCATAGTACAACACCCATTCACAACAAAAACCCTCAACAAAGTAGGTCTAGAGGGAACTTATCTCAACATAATAAAGGCCATATATAAAAAACCCACAGCAAACATCATAGTGGGAAAGACTGGGAGCTTGTCCCCTTTGGTCAAGGTCAAGACAAGGATGTCTACTCTCATCACTTTTATTCAGCGTAGTGCTGGAAGTCCTAGCCACGGCAGTCAGACAACACAAAGAAATAAAATCATGCAAATTGGCAAGGAAGAGGGAAGACGTTCCCTATTTGCAGATGACACAATACACTATATAGAGAACCGCAAAGACTCTACTAAAAACACTATTGGACCTGATACATGAATTCAGTAAAGTCACAGGATACAAAAATCAGTAAAGAGAAACATGTTGCATTTGTATACACTAATAACCAAGCAGTAAAAAGTGAAATTAAGAAAACAATCCCATTTACAGTTGTCCCAAAAATAATAAAATGCCTAGGAATAAACCTAACCAAGGAGGTGAACGATCCATACTCTGAAAACTATAAAGCATGGATGAGAGAAATTGAAGGTGACACAAAGAAATGGGACGACATTCCGTATTCATGGATCAGAAGAACAGATACTGTTAAAATGCCCATATGCCCAATGGAATCTGCAGATTTAACGCAATCCCTATCAGAATGCATGTTTCACAGAACGAGAATAAATAATCCTTAAATTTTTTTTTAAAGATTTATTTATTTATTTGACAGAGAGAGATCAAAGGAGGCAGAGAGGCAGGCAGAGAGAGAGAGGAAGAGAAGCAGGCTCCCCACTGAGCAGAGAGCCCGACGCGGGGCTCGATCCCAGGACCCTGGGATCATGACCTGAGCCGAAGGCAGAGGCTTTAACCCACTGAGCCACCCAGGTGCCCCAATAATCCTTAAATTTATATGGAACCATGAAAGACCCCGAATAGCCAAAGCAACCCTGAAAAAGAAAAAGCAAAACAAAACTGGAGGTTTCACAGTTCCAGACTTCAATTTCTATTACAGAGTTGTAGTAATCAAAATACTATGGTACTGGCACAAAAAGAGACACACAGACCGATAGAACAGAAATAAACCCACAATTATATGGTCAATTGATCTTTGACGAAGGAGGAAAGAATATGCAATAGGAAAAAGACAATTTCTTCAACAAATGGTGTTGGGAAAAGTGGACAGCCACACGCAGAAGAATGAAACTGGACCACTCTCTTACACCACACACAACAATAAATGAAGACCTAAATGTGAGACCTGAAAACATAGAAATCCTAGAGGAGAACACATGCAGTACTTTCTCTAACATCAGCCATAGCAACATAGCAGCATTTTTCTAGATAACATTTTCCCAAAGCAAGGGAAATAAAAACAAAAATAAATTATCAGGACTTCTTCAAGAAAAAAAAAATTTCTGCACAGCCAAGGAGACATCAATAAAACGAACAACAACTTACAGAATGGGAGAAGACATTTGCAAATGACCTATCCAATGAAGGGTTAGTATCCAAAATACATAAAGACTTGATACAACCCAACACGGAAACCCCAGATAATCCAACTTAAAAAATGGCCAGAAGACCTGAATGGGCAGTTCTCCAAAGAAGACATTGAAATGGCTAAAAGACAAATGAAAAGATGCTTAACATCATTCATCAGCAGAGAGATGCAGATCCAAACCCCAGTGAGATCCCACCTCACACCCGTCAGGATGACGAAAATCAGCAACACGAGAAACGACAGGTGCTGGCGAGGACGTGGAGAAGGGGAACCTCGTGCACTACTTCTGGGAATGCAGGCTGGGGCGGCCGCTCTGGAACACAGCACCGAGTGTCCTCAAGAGGTTAAAAATGGAGCTGCCCTATGACCCAGTATTTGCAGTACTGGATATTTACCCCAAAATACAAGAGCACTAATTCAAAGGGATACGGACACCCCTATGTGAGAAGCACTATTATTTACAGTGGCCAAACTGTGGAAGCAGCCCAGGTGTTCAGTGACTGATGAGTGGATGAAGATGTGGGGTGTGTGTGTGTGTGTGTGTGTGTGTGTGAGAGAGACACATATACATACATACATATATACACATGTATATAAAATGGAATATCAGCCACCAAAAAGAATGAAATCTTGCCATTTTCAGTGATGTGAATGGAGTTACAGAGTACAGTGCTAAGCAAAAGGAGTCAGAGAAAGACAAACACCGTATGATTTCACTCGTGCGGAATTCAAGAAACAGAAACGAGACACATGACCAAGGGATAAAGAGGCAAACCAAGAGACAGACCCTTCACTGAACAAACTGACGGTCAGCGGAGGGGAGGTGGGCGGCGGGACGGGTGCGATGGGCGGTGGGGATTCCAGAGTGTGCGTGTGCTGATGAGCGCTGAGTGACGCGTCGGAGTCCTGGATCGCTGCACGGCACACCTGAAACGAGCACAGCACTGTGCGTCACCTCCGCTAGAAGGGACGGCGGGAGGGGTTTCTGCCGCCGGAAGCTCCGCTTGCGGTGCAGTCGGGAGCTGGATCGCGGTGAGAGCCGGCGCAGCCGCTCCCCGGGAACCTACAGGCCGGCACCTTCGTGCTTTCTCAGATTGGCCGCAGAGGACTCATGTAGTCTCCTGTCTGCAGGGCAGAGGCCTTCGGACTCTGGAAACACAGTAGGGAGGACGGGGTGTCTTGGAATTTATGGGTACGTTTTTGCACAATTCATGTGCTCTGCAGGGAGAGCATCCTTTTCCACTTGTGCCTGAGGTCCCTGCCCCAAGATTATTAGAAAATAGATAACCAGGGGCGCCTGGGTGGCTCAGTGGATTAAGCCTCTGCCTTCGGCTCAGGTCATGATCTCAGGGTCCTGGGATCGAGCCCTGCATCAGGCTCTCTGCTCAGTGGGGAGCCTGCGTCCTCCTTTCTCTCTGCCTACTTGTGACCTCTCCCTGTCAAATAAATGAATAAGATCTTAAAAAAAAAAATATATATATATATATATATAGAAAGAAAGTAGATAACCCGTTCTCAAGGGAAAAAGCAGTTGCTTAGGGGCAGGGAGTAAGGAAGAGGGTCCAGAGATGTAATGTTTTCCCTTTTTTAAAGGTCAGTGTTACTGAGTTACAGTTTTACGTGGGGGTGAAACCCACTTACCAGTACAGAGTTCTAAGAGTTGTGACATCCGCGTCACATACACGTAAACCGTAGTCAGTACCCGGGACGGTTTCGTCTCCGCAGAGTCGTCTCTATGCCACGGTGCGGTCACCCCCTCCTCACCCCCAGGCCTTGGCAACTGCAGCTCTCTTCTCTTCCTGTGGCTTTGACATTTCCAGAGGCGCATATAGGCAGTCGTGACGTGTGCGGATTTTAAAGTCCAGCTTGTTTCTCGGCATAATTCGAGATTTATCATGTTTTTGTGTGTATCAGTTGTTTTAATGTATTTTATTGCTATTTACATTTTTACTCTACGGAGATGCCATAGTCTCTTTTTATCTGTTCATCAGTTGAAAGATGTTTGGGTTATTTTCAGATTTTCTCAACGATGAGTAAAGACACTGTGAATAAAATATTTGAAAATATATTTAACCAAAGTAGATACATGAATGGGAAGTGGGCACGTGAAAAGATGTGTCTTTTCCAATATTTGACAATTCTTATTGGGTGGTTTGTTTTACTATTAGTAATTATTATTTTTGAGTTTATACTCTGTATTCAGTTTTTTCTTTTAATAAATCAGATACATGTTTTACAAGTATTTTTTCCTGGCCTACTGGTTCATCTTTTCATTTCCTAATTATATCTTTGGAAGAGCAGATGTTTTTAATTTTAATAGTGCTTACTCATTTTTTTCTTGTATGGATTGTGCTTTTGGTTTTATATCTGAGAAATTCTTACCAAACTGAAGGTTACAAAGATTTTCTCTTATTTAGTTCTAGAAGTTCTTGGTGTTTTAGGTTTTATATTTAAGTCTATTATTAATTTTCATGTCAGTTTTGCATGTGAGGCAAGATATGGATTCAAGTTCTCTGTTTTTACATATGAGTGTTCAGTTTTTTCCAGCACTGATTGTTGAAAAGGCTATTATTTTTCAAATTAATTAATTTTTTTATGGTACAAAAGGTGCTTTAATTATAGCACAGGTCCATAGACGAGAAGAGTTGCACTGGGTTTGGTGAGGAGCATCTGATTATACATACTTTTAAGCTTGTGGAGGGAGGGGCCGGGGTAGAGACAATGTAAATTTCTAAGGAATTTCTGTTTGCTGAAAGCAGGGGGTACTGGTACCTGAAGGCCTGGCTATTTGCCAAGATAAAGTTGTATTTAGTCTTTGATGAAATATCTACATTAAGACAGCCATGAGTTACTTGAGGAATCCTTTTTTTTTTTTTTTAAAGATTTTATTTATTCATTTGACAGAGAGATCACAAGTAGGCAGAGAGTCAGGCGGGGGTGGGGAGGGAAGCAGGCTCCCCACTGAGCAGAGAGCCTGATGCCGGGCTCGATCCCAGGACCCTGAAATCATGACCTGAGCCAGAGGCAGAGGCTTAACCCACTGAGCCATGCAGGCTCCCCTCCTTTTAAATTAATTAATTTAAGTAATCTCTACATCTAGCATGGGACTTGCACTCACAACCCCGAGATCAAAATTCCTACTCTCTACTAACGGAACCAAGACAGGTAACCTGAAAAGGCCTTTTTTTTTTTTTTTAAATTAAAATGCATTTCTTAAAAAAATATAAAATGGGGGCGCCTGGGTGGCTCAGTGGGTTAAAGCCTCTGCCTTCGGCTCAGGTCATGATCCTAGAGTCCTGGGATTGAGCCCCACATCGGGCTCTCTGCTCCGCAGGGAGCCTGCCTCCTCCTCTCTCTCTCTGCCTGCCTCTCTGCCTAGTTGTGATTTCTCTCTGTCAAATAAATAAAATATTAAAAAATATATATATAAAATGGCATTTATATGTTTGTTGAGACTTTACAAAACTTTGGTGTGTTCCAGCGTTTTCTAATCCTGTTTCTTTTTTTTTTTTTTAATATTTTATTTATTTGCGAGAGAGAGCGTGAGAGGGGAGAGGTCAGAGGGAGCAGCAGGCTCCCCACCAAGCAGGAAGCTCGATGTGGGATGCGATCCTGGGACTCCAAGATCATGAGCTGAGCTGAAGGCTGTCGCCCAACCAATGAGCCCCCCAGGCTAATCCTGTTTCATTTATCTTTGTCCCTTCACCAGGATCACACTGTCTTGATAACTCTTAAGTCTTGAAATCAAGTACTCTGAGTCTTTCACGGTTTTTCTAAACTGTTTTGGCTGTCCTAATTCCTTTACTTTTCCAAGGAAATTTGAGAATCAGTTTGTTGATTCTACAAACAAGCTTATGGGGACTCTGGCTGGAGTGCCTGGGTGCGGATCACTGGCAGGTGGCCAGAACAGTATGGGGTCCTTTCTGTCAGTTTACTTACATCGTCGTTAATTTCTTACATCGGTGTTTTATGGTTTTTAGCATACAGATCTTGCACATATTTTGTGAGATCTATACCTAAATGTTTTATGTTTTTGGTGCTATTGTGAATGATAGTCTTTTAAAAAAATTCCGTTTCCAAAGTATTGTTACTGACACGTGGATACAGTTGGTGGTCGCCGGCTGACCTTGCTCAACTCAGTTCTTCATGGCTTCTGTGTTTTTACTGATTTTCTTTCCCTTACTTTTTAAAATCAGTAATGGAAATAACATTCAGGTTTTCAGCTCTGAGAATCCATTTGCCCGTAGAGTTCTATCCTATTTTGCTGTGTCCTTTGACGCTCTGCCATTCGGTACGTCCATACAAAATTGAGACTTTTCTGTCTTCTTGGTGTGCAACTGCTCTGTAATTAGGCGGTGTTCCTCTGTGGTCCTGGTAACATTTCCTGCTCCAAAGTCTACTTTGGTAATAATACAGGCTCTGTAGCCGTCTTTAAGTAGTTTGGTGTATTTTAAATATTTGTTTGTACTTTTAACCTTTGTCTTTGTAGCGCTCTTGAGTGTCGTGTAGGCCACGTATAGTGAAGTCTTGCTGTTTTACGCATCCTCTGGCTTCTAACTGGTGTTTTTTTAAATTTTATTTCTTTTCAGTGTCATCGGTTGCTGATACTGTTTGCATTTAATGTATAGAGAAAAATACAAAAATATCTCTAGTTTCTTTTGTCCTCTTTTTTCTTTGCTGTTAGATTATTTTAATGGTCCTATTTTATGGTCCTGTTGGCTTATCATTTATACTTTAAACACTTTTTTTATGACTTGCCCCAGGGTTTACATTACAATCAGATGTACTCCAGGAACGTACATCGGTGTTTCCCATCTGTGAATCCTGTTTGGTTCAGGTTCGTTTTCTAGCTGTTCCTGTAGCCGGGTCCTGGCTCTGTGGGTTCCTTCGTCACTCCTCCGTGGGCCTTGTCTTTCCCCTGCTTTGTCGTAATTTCTGATTGGACGTTGGACATTGTGTGCAGGGCAGAAAAGCGAACTTTTTCTGTAACGGGCTGGATAGTAAATATCTTTCGGGCCGTATGTGGTTTCTGCTGCACATTCTTCCCCCTCTTTTAAAAAAGTGTCCCTTTAAGATGTAAAAACCACTCTTAGCTCACAGCCTGCACGGAAATGGCTCGTGCGTGGCATTTGGTCTCCAGGCTGTAGTGAGCCCGCCTGTCTGCAGCAGGGAGTGAGGTTAGCATGGCCGTGGACATGGCCGTGGACATGGCCGAGCATCCTCTCCTGCTGGGCTGTCGGTGTGCGGTGAGATGGCTGTGGGTTTTGTGCTTGCCTTCTGTGCACCGCGGGCTTCCAAGCCTCCTCTCTTCCTCCTGCGGAGTGAGGTAAGAGGGGAGCTGTGCGAGTGTCCCTGCGAGGCTGGCCCTCCCTTTGCACCTGTGTTCAGGGGGTCACCTTCCTGCCTCTCGCTCCTTTCCCGGCCGTAGACACTGTTACTGGCTGCTGGGAGTTTGCTGCGCTGACGCTGGTGGACGAGGGAAGTTCTTTGTTGTTTTGGGGCAACTCCGTCCATCTGTGTCGGGGCGCTGGGGCCTTCCCAGCGATCCTGTGCTCCTCCCTGTGGCAGCACACTCCACCGCGGGTCTCTGGCCGGCCCGTACTGGGGGAAGTTGCCTTGTCCTCCCGCAGAGTAGGAGGACTCAAATGGTCCAGGCCCAGGACGTCCTGCCATCTGTCCTGGATGGAGCGCAGCCGTCTTCACTGGGCCCTGGAGGCCCGGCTCAGCGCGAGGCCTCCGGCAGCATCTGCACGGGCCAGTCCTCACTGGGGACTTCCCGAGTCTGCTCTCATGATCCACTCACTTGCTCAGAGAGTTAAGCATCACGCTAAGAAAGAGGGCCGGATTTTGAGCCTGGTTCCGGTCACAACACCTGGCCGAGAGTGGACGGACGGCGCGCTGACGCTTCCCGGTCGGCAGGCGCGAGCAGCAGGAGCGGGAGCCTCCTGGTTGCGCCTGTGGCTCCGCGCCGGGCTGTTCGCGGCCAGCCGTGCTGCGGCGATGCTAGGTGTGTGCCCGCCACTAGGTTCCCGGACTCCAGAGAGCCTTCCTCGGGAACGGGGCGGCACTGTGCGTCCTGCTGCCCATGACTCAGGGGCCGCGGGGGCCCCAGGGAGCTGCCGAGCCTGTGCGGGGCCCGGGGGGACCGATGCTCTGAGCACAGACAGGGCAGTACCTCTTCCACAGTCTCCCGTGGGCGCAGCCGCGGCGGCTCTGCGAGCGACTGGGCAGCACGAAGCCCTCTTATTTTTAGTTCCGTGTCTTCGGACTATCCGAGCGAGTGGTATTTGAGGACGGACGTCCCTAAATTGATGGTCATTGAGTTCTTTTGTGTCGCTCTTAGGAGCTAAGCCTTTAGCTCAAGAAGTGACAGTGTCTCGGTCGGCTGGTGGTCACCGAGCCGTCAGACCTGTCGTTCAGAAAGGCCGAGGGCTCCTGAGGGTTCCTGCAGAGTCTCCTTCTAACCAGAAGCGTTCCCTCTCTCCCCCAGACCCGGACGCAGAGGTGTGTCTCCACGCGCTGCGACTCGTCCAGTCTGTGGTCCTGGAGCCAGAAGTCTTCTCCAAGTCGGCCTCCGAGTTCCGGAGCTCCCTGCCCCTGCAGCGCATCGTGGCCATGGCCAAGAGCCGCAACCCGCACCTGCAGACCGCAGCCCAGGAGCTCCTGGAGGACCTCCGCGCCCTGGAGCGTGACGCGTAGGGGCGCTCGGTGTGTCCCTTTCCCTCCCCCAGGCCCCCACTTTGTGTTCCGAAACCGTCACCGAGCGCCATGTGTTATAGACGGTAGAATGTGAGTGACTCGAGAGGGACGTGAATGCGTATGTGTCTACACCACTTCCTCCTGCAAGCCAGCGTACCTGTGGGCGGCTGCTCGACCCGGCGGGGTGGCCTGAGCAAGACCCATCCTTCTGGTGAGGCCCACGTCCCGGACCTGGAGGAGCGCCGTCTTAGAGCAGCTCTCGCGACTCAAGGGACTTCCCGAGACCTCTGGGTTCCCCCGCATAAAGGGGATGAGATAGCCACGTGCCCCGCTGGTCAGCATTTTCCTGAGATACATGGTTTGAAAAACAATTCATTCTCTCTCTAGTAATGATAATTAATACCCTAAAATGCAAGTTCACCTTTCAGCCTTTGGTGAACCTGCCAGTTCAGGTGACATTGGACGTTTCAGTTCTGTTTTTTGTGCCTGTTTTACTTTTAAATAAAGAAAGCCAGAAGAGCCACGGGTGTGCACGACTCCTGTGTTCTGGAACACTGTGCGCTCGCTGTCGGGAAGTCGCTTGTTAAGGTGCAGATACTTGGTCGGTGGGAAACACTGTCCTTACGCTGTCTGGGCATTTGTACACTCGGAAGTCCCACTTCCCATGCAGGAGAGATCGGGAGCAGGGGCCTCCCCGACGAGCGCCCCTCCCGCTGGGCGAGTTCTTCAGATGACGTCTGCCGGCGTGTCCCAGGGTGCCCGCGGCTCACAGATCCTCCCCAGCTGCGCCTGGGCCGCTGGCAGAGCGCATGGAAGCGGGCGCGTGAGAGGGGACGTTCCGTCTGGGTCACCCCAGAGAGTCACATCAGGCAGCACGTTCGCTCCTTTCTTGGGCTGCTTCCCTTATAGAGACTCCGTGGGCGCTCGGGCTCGGGGCACCTCTCGGGGTAAAGGTGCTGGGGGCCTCGTCCGCGTCTGTAAGCTGCGTCTGCTGCGTGGCGCGCGCCGAGAGCTTCATCTTTCTAGGCCCCGAGCAGCTACGGCTGCAGCAGAGGCCAGGAGTGGGGAGGACGGACCGGGGAACGCCGCCAGCTCGGCGGAAGTGGAGAGCCGTGCTGGGAGGCAGTTTGAGACCCGGGGGTGCAGACGTTGGTCCATCTGTGCGCGCTGGCTCGGGAGGTCTGACCGCGGGCGGGTAAAATCGAGGACGCTGTGTGTTTGGACTCTTTCTAGCGTGGAGTTTTCTGTTTGGGTGTTTGTTTGTTAAGGTAATGGGAGAGAAACCTGTGTAATTCGCTCGCGCTGCCTTTAGAACGCAGGGTCTTTTCCTGCCAAAGATGGGATCGCAGCGCAGAGGGATGCGGAACTGGGCCAAAGCCCGAGTTTTGTGCCGTTTCGCTAATTAGTAGATGGATGTGATAAAGGATTCTCCTCCTCCTAGTTACGAAGCTCGGTAGAGATAACAAGACTCTCATGAAAACGCGCTCAGGGACAAACGATGGCATATGTTTTGAGCATATATCTCCGGAAAAGTACTTACGGCCAGTTTTAAGGAGTGGCTTAGCCTTTCTAATATTTCTGTTTTTCACGTGAAGGTCAAGGAGACACTTGAGTTCTGGTGAATTATGACCAAAAGCGCGTGCTTGGCAGCGTTTGGGGTCTCTTGTAAATTAAAAAATCAGAAACAAAAGCAGGAAAATGGTACATGTATTTTTAAATTTGTTATTTTTTTAAGATTTATTTATTATTTATTTATTTGACAGAGATCACAAGCAGGCAGAGAAGCAGGCAGAGAGAGAGGGGGAAGCAGGCTCCCTGCTGAGCAGAGAGTCCGACGCGGGGCTCCCTGAGATCATGACCTGAGTGGAAGGCAGAGGCTTTAACCCACTGAGCCACCCAGGTGCCCCTTAAATTTATTTTTTATTTTATTTTATTTTTTTTAAAGATTTTATTTATTTGACAGAGGGAAACACAGCAAGAGAGGGAACACAAGCAGGGGGAGTGGGAGAGGGAGAAGCAGGCTTCCCGTGGAGCAGAGAGCCCGACGCAGGGCTTGATCCCAGGACACTGGGATCACGACCCAAGCCGAAGGCAGACACCCAATGACTGAGCCACCCAGGCGCCCCATTAAATTTATTTTTTAAAGAATTCCTCTTAAAGGCGTGGAGCCTGCCAGGCCAACAGCCAGGCCTCACGCCACCCCGGCCTGCTCCCAAGGGTGCTCGGAGCTGACCTCTTGCTCCTTGAGCTGGGGGAGCCTGACTCCAGAGCAGACCCGGGCTGCGGCTTTGAGGCTGTGCGTAGCTGGGTCTGTGCATGGTGCCGGGCGGGGTGGAGAAGGCCTCGTCCCGGATGCGAACTTTTTCTTAGTTCAGAGGACTTTAAAGTTAATGAGAGTACCAAGCAGAGCACCACAAGGCCGGGGCTTGAAACCAGGGACAAGAAAGGTGTGAATGAGAGTGGTTGATACGCACTCTTGCAGACTTACTAAGCTCCCGAGGAGTCTTCCAAGACAGTCTTCGCTCCGTTTTCTCCTATGGTGCAGATGCGGACCCCTGGCTGTAGGTCTTGCTGTAGTGGGGGACACAGCATAGGCGATAGCACCCCGTAGGGAGGCTGTGGGGTCAGAAGGCGGGGCGAACCCGGCAGAAGCTCTTTGCTACTGTTCCAGGCCAGACTTAGGTGTGGGGGGGGGGGTGGTCAAGGGACCGGTCGTACGCAGAACTCTCCTGTCATGCTCACGGCTGTCCGTCTGCTCTGAGACTGCACGCTAAGAATTGTGTCCAGATGTAGACTAAGTGTGGGATTCAGTGCATTACGTACATTCACGGTGTTGTGTAACCACAGCCACTGTCTATGTCCAGAACTTTCTATCCTACCAAGCAGAAACTCTGTACCCATTAAACAGGATCTCCTCATTCCCCCAGTTGCCCTCTTCCCAGCCCCTGGTGTCCTCTGTCCTGCTTCTGTCCATGGATTCGGCTGCTCTACGAACCTCCTCTGAGTGGGATCGTAAAACATCTGTCCTTCAGGCCCAGCTTGTCTGTAGGGCTCAGCTGTGTTATGTCCCGTGTTAGTTTCATCCCCTTTCATGGCTAAGTCACACTGCATTGTACCTGCTCACAGGCGCACCTCAGAGATACTGCGGGCCCGTTCCAGACCCCCACACGGAACGGTATGGCAGTGAAGGGAGTCTCCTGTCCTGGTTTCCCTGTCACGTGTGCAGGAGCGTCGTGTCGAAAAGCCACAGTGTCCATGTCCTCGTGGTGAGATTCTTTATTGCTAGAAAACGCTCGCCATCGTCTGAGCTTTTGGGGAGTTGCGATCCTTTTGCTGGTGGGAGGTTCCCCTCGACGTTGACGGCGGCTGACTGATCGGGGGTGGCGGCGGCGGCAGGCTGGAGAGGCCATGGCGACCTCGTAGAATCAGACGGGAATGACACGTGCCCCACCCGCTGGCTCTTCCTTCCGTGAATGATTTCTCGGCAGCACGCAGCCTTTTGGCCGTTTGGTGCAAGAGGGAGGCCCAGCTTTCCGCCTAGCTCAGGCTTTGACAGGCTTCCTTACTAAGCTTAATCATAGCTTGCTTTTGATTCAGTGTGAGAGACATTCAACTCTTCCTTTCACTTGAACAGTCAGAGGCCATTGCAGGGGCATTAATGGGTCTGATTTCAGTTTTGTGGCTCAGGGAACAGGGAGGCCGAGGAGAGAGGGAGAGAGACGGGGGAAGAGCCAGTCGGCGAGGCAGTCGGAACGCACACGACGCTTCTGAGTCAAGTTTGTCCTCTTACGTGGGTGCAGTCAGGGCACCCCAAACGCGGACAGTAGTAACATCGAGGATCGCTGGTCACAGGTCACCATAACCAACGTAGAAAAAATGAAAAAGTGGAATATTGCCAGAATGACCAAAATGTGACACACGGACGTGACGTGAGCAATGCTGTTGGAAATACAGATACAGAGCCGACGGAGGCCATCAACCTTCAATTTGTTAAAAAACAGAAAACAAAAAAAAGCGGCACCTGTGAAACACAGGACAGCAAAGGACGGTAAGACACGGTGTGCCTGGCCGCATCTGTTTGGGTGGACACCGGGTGCTTCCGCCTCTTGACGGTTTGCCTGCTGCGGCTGCGCGCACGGGAGCACCGGCGTCTGTCTCTGCGCTCACACCTGCTGGGCGTACACTCAGATGTGACTCTGTATCACACGAGACGCCTGCGTGTCTGCCGGAGGCGCTGCCAAGCTTTTTCACACCAGCTGCTCAATTCTGCATTCCCACCCGCGTCCCTGCGTGAGGACTCCCGTTGCTCCACGGCCCTGCCCCCACGGCTTGTTTCCCGTTTGTTTCATTAGAGCCGCCCTTGTGGGAGTGACGTGGCATCTCATGGTGCTTTGCATGTGGGTGTCCCTGATGACCAGTGACGCTGAGCATCTTGTCATGTGCTTATGGGCCTCTGGCACGTCTCCTGTAGGAGAAATGTCTGTTCGCGTCTTTTATCTGTTTTTGAATTGGGTTGTTTGCTTCTTCATGTTGACTTCCAGGAGCTCTTTATATATTCCGGATACCAACCCGTTATCCGACAGGTGATTTGCCAATGTTCACTCCATTCTGTGGTTGTCTTTCCACTCTGTTGATAGTGTCCTTCGATGTGTAAGAGTTAAGTTTTTATCAAGTCTAACTTAATCTGTTTTTCTCCCGTTGTGTGTGCTTTTGACATTATGTCT
The DNA here is from genome assembly GCF_922984935.1 of Meles meles. Classification (NCBI taxonomy): domain Eukaryota; kingdom Metazoa; phylum Chordata; class Mammalia; order Carnivora; family Mustelidae; genus Meles; species Meles meles. The sequence goes on along the minus strand of NC_060069.1, from coordinate 162,306,560 downwards.
AAGAAATCATCGCCAAATTCATGGTCATGAAGATCTTCCCCTCTGCTTTCTTCTTAGAGTTTTATTGTTTTCTCTCTGCAGTTTAGGTGAATCCATTTTGAATTAATTTCTGGATATGGTGTGAGGTAAGGGTCTGGCTTTATGCTTTTTCCTGTGGATTTCCAGTTTCCCCAACCATTTGTTGAATTTTGTGATTGTTATTTGGAAATATTATTAAGTGTATGATTTTCAAAACACAAAGATTCCTGTATCTTATCGTATTTTAGAAATCTTTGAATCTTTGGTATTTTGCATGAGTAGCTTTTATTGGAAGGATTTTAAGTTCAAGTTGGAGCTCCCTCAGCTGCTCGTTTCCCACCAGGAACACCTATTTAACATTCTTAGAACATACTAGCCCAAAAAAAATGCAAAAAAAAAAAAGGACTGACTCTCGGTCATATAGTTTAGTTACAGTTTTTGATTAAAGATGTGTTTGTAGCTCAGCTTTTTAGAATAAATGGTCTTACGCAAACAGTTGCTCTTGGACGTCTGAGGGAGTAGCCCAGGGAGCAGGAAGAGTGGGTTCGGGGACCCGGAGCACGAGTTTGGGGCGAGTTGGGAGATAGCAGGGAGTGTGTGGGTACCAGCATGGGGCAGACGTCATGGTTTGCCCTGTGTGATGGCGTATTGGTGGAGGGCCGGGGGCAGGAGCAATACCTCAGGTCAGAGGCTCTTGGTGATGCTGGTATTCTGGGGTGCTCAGCCGATCCGGGAAGCTTCTCTCCACAGACGTGCACGGAAGCACACGCATGGCACCTCCTTACAACGCCTGGCATCTGTGGGGACCCTACTGTGGCTGGGAAGGGACCCCCGGCCCTGGGCGTGAGAATCGTGTGGCCCCGGGGTAGGGCCAGGCCCGTGGTGAGGCGCTCTGGCACGACAAGCACTGGTCGTACCATGATTTCTGTGAGACGCTGAGGCCTCGCACGTGCACGTGGGCCCCGGAGCCGGACACAAGGCGTTGGTCTCCTGGTGGCAGTCAGGGCTTGTGTCCACGCTGCTTCAGCTCAGCCCTCGCACTCGCGGTCTGCAGGGAGGGGACAAGCCAGGGCCGCCACGTGGCGGCCTGTGCGGCGGAGCTGTGATCATGGCCTGACGTCCCCTCCTCCCTTCAGTGTGCGTCCCTCCTCATCTGGGCTCACTCCTTCCGCAGACCAGGGTCGGTCCTGCTGTTGGTCTTTCGCAGTTCTGGTGACCAGTGGTTGCTGTCCCTCGGCCCCCCTCTGGCCAGCGTGCTCTGGGTGCCCGCAGTAGGTCCCTGAGGGCGCGGAGGGAGGCACGGGAGGAAGAGGACAGCAGCAGGTGTCCACCGCTTACCCCTTCTGCCCGCCCACCCGAGTGGCATTGGCACGGCACATGTGGACACGTGACAGGCTCCCGTGGCTGCCTGATCCCACGGTAGCACGTGGCTAACACCAAGGGAGACACCCGGATTCATCATCAGTATTAAAAACCTTGATTTTTAAAAGATTCTGTTCGGATCTGCAGGTCAGTTTACAAAATTATTTCCTTCTGTCCACTGTGATCTGTCTTACCTTTGCCTGGGAAAAATGGAGTGTTCCTCTGTGTCTTTCTTTGTCTGCGTCCCCGAGAGCTGAGACAAACGGGCCAGGAGCAGAGAGACACTCCTGCCCACTCTGGGCCAGTGAGCCACCCCGGGAGGCCAGGCTTGGGCTGGGTTGGGGCCGACTGGGCAGGGCGGTGGGGCCGGAGGGAGAGGCGGCCCCGTGCGAAAGGGCCAGCGCTTGGCTTTGCTTTCCCGTCTTTTACCAGATGCCCATGGAGACCCAAGGACGGTGGCGGCTGGGAAGGTACCGCTTAGGGCAGAGCGGGGCGAGGCGGTCCTGTGGGCACAGAGCTCAGACCTCCTCCCCTGAACGGAAGCTCACCTCGCAGGCATCCAAGCTGCTTCTGTGAGGGGAACCGTTGCCGTGGCAATCTTTGTAAACGCGTGGCACACGGCTGCCTTTCTGCGTTGTTCTTGGCCGCTGCTCCGCGGGATGAATCAGTGTTTCCCCCGCCTGCCACCGGCCGGGGGAATCTGGGAGCGGCGCTGGGGCGTGTGAACGCACTTCGTCCCGCTGGGAGCGTGGGAGGCGGTTTCTCCTGTTGAGATGAGCTCCTCGCCCACGTGCACCGCCTGCTTACGGGGTGGGGGCAGGGCACATGCGGTGGCCGGGTCTCTGCCGTCAGAGCTGCTTTCCGTTTGGTTCTGGCTGGGCACAGGGTGGCGGGGCAGAAGGCCAAGCTGTGAGCCCGCCAGGATAGCCGCCCGGGGCGTGCGGGAGCAAGACCTTGGGGCTCTCTGCTCGGTTCCTCCTGGTCTGCAAGAGGGTGCCTTTGAGAAGCATTGCCTTGCTCTGCCTGCCTCTGGCGGAGCCCGTCCCCCGTGGCTGTGCTGGCAGGCCTGCCCTTGGGGGAAACAGGCAGCTGGAGCCCCCGCCCCCACTGGTGAGGCTCAGCCCCTCGTTGCTTCTGTCCCATCGTGACGTCTTGACCCTGTCGGAGTCCAGGCTCCCCGTGAGTAAGGAGGGAGAGGTCTTTCCAGGGCAGCGGTGAGGCCCTGAATTCCTGGGCTCTACCCTCCCCCGGAGCACATGAGCTCGAGGATGGCCTGAGAGGCCTCCGGCTATCGCCACACTGTCCCTCTCCTGCAGCCCCGTGCCTCCCTCCCTGCCTCCCCATGCGCACAGCGCCACGGCGCCTTCCCACAAGCCCTGCCCTCACACCAAACACTGACTCAGGTGCGGACACAGGTCAAGCCTTTGTCATGATGTCCCCGACGTCCGTGAGTGGATACGGCCACAGATCTGGTGTGCGAGCGTGCAGCTGTGCATGTCTGTCAGCAGGCGTGTGCGTGAGGGCACGCGTGTGCATGTCGGGGGGAGGCGGATTCTGTCATGCCTTCATGGCCAAGCCTGTGTCTCGGCCCTTGTCCAGCGGTTACCCTGTCAGGTCTCTTCTCCGAGCCTGTGAAACCCTGGTGGGAGTTTGGCTGCAAATAGGAAAACCCAAGCCTCCGTGTGTAGCTTTCTTTCTTGGAGAGCGAGGGAAGCACGTCAAAGAGTAAAAATCCAGAAGCAGCAGCCTCCTGAGGGATCGTCCTTCCGGGCACGGCCTTGGCCACATTGTCAAGCAAGCAGCAGGGCGGAGAGGGCTGGGTCTTGGGGCTGGCCTGGGGCCGCCTTTCCTGACCTGTCTTGCCAGAAGAGACGGTCCCAAGGGGGACGATTTTCTGTCCTATGCTGTGTGCCAGCATTTTGTGCACGGAACTGAGGAAATCCATACTATGGTTTTCCCAGACACATGTGGCCTCCCACGGAGGGGGCTGGGCTATAGTTCAGAGTGGACATGTCTTCTCTCCCCCTCATTTTGAGTCCCCGTGTTGGATGGAGTCTAGGGTTCATGTGGGTGCATGGAGGCACTTAGATCCCACATTTCTGGGGGCGCGTATCTGTTTATTTTTGGCCGTAGGCCCAGTGTACTTGTGGTCTGACGTTGGGTTAAGCCTAAGGAGATGGTGACAAGTGACAGAGGCCATCTCTGAGCTCAGCAGGACAAACCTGAAACACCCCTCATCTGGGGCCCGCTCATGTCAGGCTTGCATTTCCTCTTACAACCAGCCAAGCTTCTGCGCAGCAAAGGAAACAGTCAACACAACAAAGAGGCAACCCACGGAATGGGAGAAGACATTCGCAAATGACAGTACAGACAAAAGGTTGATATCCAGGATCTATAAAGAACTTCTCAAACTCAACACACAAAACACAGATAATCGCGTCAAAAAATGGGCAGAAGATATGAACAGACACTTCTCCAATGAAGACATACAAACGGCTATCAGACACATGAAAAAATGTTCATCATCACTAGCCATCAGGGAGACTCAAATTAAAACCACATTGAGATACCACCTGACACCAGTTAGAATGGCCAAAATTAGCAAGACAGGAAACAACGTGTACTGGAGAGGATGTGGAGAAAGGGGAACCCTCTTCCACTGTTGGTGGGAATGCAAGTTGGTGCAGCCACTTTGGAGAACAGTGTGGAGATTCCTCAAGAAATTAAAAATAGAGCTTCCCTATGACCCTGCCATTGCACTGCTGGGTATTTACCCCAAAGATACAGATGTAGTGAAAAGAAGGGCCATCTGTACCCCAATGTTCATAGCAGCAATGGCCACGGTCGCCAAACTGTGGAAAGAACCAAGATGCCCTTCAACGGACGAATGGATAAGGAAGATGTGGTCCATATACACGATGGAGTATTATGCCTCCATCAGAAAGGATGAATACCCAACTTTTGTAGCAACATGGACGGGACTGGAAGAGATTATGCTGAGCGAAATAAGTCAAGCAGAGAGAGTCAAGTATCATATGGTCTCACTTATTTGGGGAGCATAACAAAGAACATGGAGGACATGGGGAGATGGAGAGGAGAAGGGAGCTGGGGGGAAATCGGAAGGGGAGATGAGCCATGAGAGACTGTGGACTCAGAAACAATCTGAGGGTTTTGAAGGGGCGGGGGGTGGGAGGTTGGGGGAGCCTGCTGATGGGTATCAAGGAGGGCACCTACTGCATGGAGCACTGGGTGTGGTGCATAAACAGTAAATCTTGGAACACTGAAAAGAAAAAAAAATTAAAAATAAAAAACCAGCAACAGGGGCTCCGGTTGGGGCAGAGCTCTGTCTGTTCGGCGTTGGACTCTTGGTTTCTGCTCAGGTCATGACCTCGGGGTCCTGGGATCGAGCCCGAGTGGGGCTCCGTGCTCAGGGCAGAGTCTGCTTCAGATTCTCCCCCTCCCCTCCTGCCCCTCCCCGTCGCACTTGCCTGTGCGTGCTCTCAAATACACAGAAATCTTTATAGAATAAAGAAACGGCAACAGAATGACCGGGGACCCGAGGCTCCCGCTCCCCCTGCCCCCCGCCATCCTGCGACTTTATCCTGTTTTTCTCTGCTGCACTGGGAAAAAATGCCGTTCCTGGAAGTCGCCAGGAGAGAAGCCCTCCCTTCTCTCCAGCCCGCACCCCAGCTTGGGGCTGAGCGTGCCTGTCCTGCAGGCCCCGATGCCGGCTGCCAGCTCCCTCCCCCACGCACCCCTGCGGGCCGGGCATTGCCTTGTGCCCTGCTGACGTCACCAGCACGAGAAGCTCCGGGCGAGGAACAGAACTGCCTGTTCTCCGGGGCTCCTGATGCTATCGTCTGGTAGGAAACCCTGACTGAGCTCTGGGCAGGTGAAAAGCCTTCCTGTTTGTCGAGCAATTAGTCACGCGGTTCTGGGCCAAGACGCGTCCTCCGGGCCAGGGCTAGTCCCCGGGCCAGAGACTCGGGCCAGCGGCAGCCCACGGGATGGGGGGGGCGGCTTCAGGCGGCCTGACGCCCGCTTCCCCGTCTGGGCCATTGCCGGCCTGCTCAGCACGTGCCTGTGCGTTTCCAAGCCCTTCTGGAAGCCTGTGCTCTGGGCTGCGCTTTGCCCGGCTGGGGAGAGGCAGCCTTCCCCTGCACAGAGGGAAGCTGTGGTCCGTGCTGGGAGGGCTCGGGGCTGCTGCTCCGGCCGGGCGATGGGGGCCGGGCGGCTCCCAGACGCTCCTCCTCCAGAAGGTGCCGGGCCGCACGGCCTGAGTGGCTGGCGGGGTGGAGGGGCCCCGCTTGGGCTTCGGGGTTCCCAGGGACTGGAGGAGGGGTGCACCAAGAACACCCGCCACGTTTCCCCCGTCTCTGTTGTTTTCGAATCTGCAGGGCTGGGATCCATTACCCATCACCAAACTCTGCGAAGACACTGGCCACGCAGCAGGCCGGTCTCGCTCCAGACTGGCTGCTGGCGGTCAGGGCGAGCAGGCGGCCCTCGGGACCAGAAAGCACCTGTCTCGCCGAGGCGTGGCCTTCAGAGCCATGGGAGGCAGGGAGACTGGGGTCCCGGGCCGGTACCGGATCACAGGGCAGGAGAGCGTGTGCCCACGGTGACAGGCCTCCGTGGGCCCTCGTCCTTCCGCGATCCCGCCGTAGTTCACCCTTAGAGCATCGTCCGCTCCTGGAGCCGCGCAGCGGGAAGGGGCAGGGCCGCACAGAAAACCCCAAGCGTGGTTCCAACCCAAATCAGCTTTCGCTTTTGACTTTGGATCGCGTCCCACGGTTTTGGCCCTAGTGTTCGTTTTTTCCGGATTGCATTTGGTTTGGGCTCCTGTTGGGATCTGCGTTTCCCGAGCACGCCTCCAGCGCATGCGGTGGGAGGTAGGGACGCAGGCATTCCTGCAGACGGGGCCCAGCAGAAGCAGGTCATGCTGCTGGGACGAGCCTGTCCTGATGCAGGTCTCCGGGAGGCCAGCTGGGGTGGCCTGGCCCCCAGCCCCACACCCCTGGCGGTACCGCTGGCCCACAATGGCTCCGGAGGGGACACAGGACAGGATGCTGGGCTCAGCATTCGGTCTCCTGCTGGGGTCCCCCTTTCCTTCCTGCCTCTGACAGTGTCGAAGCTGCGTTTGATGATGTGGCCAGTGACTGCTCTGGGGAGGCTGAATCTTGGGGGTTGATTATTGGGCCCACAGGGGCTGTGTGCTGTGCAATGACGCTGCATTGCCGGGGACCGTCATTTTGGGGAGGTCAGGCCTGTAAGGGGAGGTCCCCTTGTCACAGAGTTCACACTCCCGAAGCTAAAGCCTGCCTGAGAACAGCCCCTCCCCCGCGCTTCCTGTGGGGTGGCCTGGGGGCCCCGGCTGGCATACCCCGACAGTGTTGGTGTGACGGGAGGGACGAGAATGGGCCCCCGAGGCCGTTCTTTCTTGGCAAAGTCTCCTTAGCACCAGCGCTTTTCCTGCTGGTGCAGCCAGGTGTGGAGTGGCCCATGGTGCAGCCCAGGCAGGGCGGACATGGCATGGGGCCCTCGGGCCTTGCGGGGTCAGAGGGCAGAGAGCGCTGGAACGAAGGATGCCATCTCACCGAGCATGCCCAGGGCCGGCCTGCTCCCTGGCCGCAGAATGTTCCAGCAACGTACTACCCTTGACCAGCTGCTCCCTGAGCTCCGTCCTTCCTGGAGATTGTCCTCCCCACCCCACCACCCGCCACTTCTTAGAAAGCTGGTTACTAGAATTTTCCTGCAGGCCAGGTCCCTTCTTGGGAAACACTTGGGAGGGCTGAGTGTGTGCGGGTAAACATCCCAGTGCCGGCCTCGGGGCTCCCGTGTGGGGTTGCAGACCTGCTCTGAGCTGGGCAAGGAAGCACGATGGCAACGTCTTGGGGCCCCGTCCCAATCCCCTTTTCACGGGCCCCAATTCAGTCCTGCTTGGCCCCGCACACCAGGGCAGGGCCCCCGAGCTGGAGGAAGCTGGTTGGGGGATGTCAGTGGCCGGGGGGGGGGCCCGGAGAGCGGGTGTGGGTACGTGGATGGCTCAGCACCGAGCAGGAGGGAGCGGGAGGGAGGGCCCTGTCCCCGGGAGCTCCTGCGGCCAGCGGGCCGTGCACGTGTGTTGACCGGAGTCCCGCGGGGAGAGAAGCCCTGGCTTCACAGACCTCGCTCTGGCGTCTTCTGTCCAACCGTTCCTGCCCCTTCCCCGCTTCCTCTTCGTGGCTCGGCCATCGAAACCACCAGCCCTGGTTCCTGCGCAGCAAGCAGCAGCCCAGCGTGTCACCCAGGTCCCCAGACCCTCAGCTGTGCCGTCCCTCTGCAGGACCGGTCCCCCGGGCGTCGCTGCCCGCCCTCACCCACACTGCGCCTCCTCTGCTCTGGGCCCCTCTCTGGGCAGCAGGGACTGGCCCCGAGCTTGCCGCAGCCTGCCCCACCTCCCTTCTTAGGAAGCCCCCTCCGTTGGCATGGCGTTGGCATCGCCCCCTTGCAAACCCTTGCCCGCGGGCCCACGGCCATACATCCTGGCAGAGCTGGACCCCAAGGACAGAAACAGCTCGGGGGCCCTGGGCTGCTCCCGTGCAGCCGGACGGTGCCAGGAAGAGCGGCTGTGCCCCTCGGAACGCCGGGGGCAGCCTTGGGCCGAGAAGCGGGTGCTGTGGCCTGACCCGGGGCCCTGCACGGACCACTGTCAGGGTCAAAGTGGGCCTCTTGGTTCCCTCCTCGGTGTGCCTCATCTTACGAAGCTCTGGCCTCCGTGCCCAGGGTGTTCTCCACTCAGCAGCCAGCTGGGTCTTTGGAAACGTAAACCCGGCCGCGTCATTCCGTTGCTTTGACTTTCCGGTGCTGTCCCGTGGCCCGTGGAGCGGGTGCGCAGAGCCTGCCCGTCGTGCCCCAGCCAGCGCGGCTCGTGCTGCTGGCTTGGCCTTTGCCTTCGGTGTGCGAGAAGGGGGTCTGGAGGTCCGCCGGACTGAGAACATGCCTGGGATGCAGAGACGCAGGAAACAGTAGGTGAGCGAACCCTGGGGGGGGCAGGGCCCCTAATCATGGGGCTACGCCTCCCACAGACTCCCCCCCTTGTCTCGCCTCTCCAGACCTGTCCCTTCTGTGCCATAGCAGGGACAGGCTTGGTTGTGGAGGGCGGTGGACTGAGTGGCTGGCAGGTCCGAATGCCCAGCCAGGGCCGCCCCTGCCTGGCCCCTCTCGGCTGTGGGGCCTCACCCAGGCTCGCACATTAGCTGCCCTTGTGTTCTGCACACTCTCCCCCCCCCGCCTCCCCGCCATGTGCCTTCTAGAGGAGGCTGCGGACCAGCCTATAGGCTGAGCCCTGGATGGCCACCAGGGTGGCAAGGCAGCTTCCTGGCTTTGGCTAAGAATGAGAGGGACACCGTCCCCCAGAGCTTCGTGCCCGGGCAGAGCATCCAGAGAGGGCTCTAGCCTGCCTGGAGCTGGTGGAGTTCGCCCTGACGGGGCCGTGGCGAGGCTGGCTGGAGGTGGACGCTGCTCACAAGGAGGACAAGGTGGGAGCAGGACCCCTGCCCTGCTCAGCTTTCCCCCCGAGCTCACACGCTCTGCTGGACACACATGCTCGGAGCTGGGAAGGAGGGCAGGCTTCGGCCCCGCAGAGGGGGCCGTGCTCGATCCCTGCGTTCTGCCGCGCCAGCTGAGGGGCTGGGAGGGACCGTGAGTGAGAGCAGGGGCCGCAGCCACAGCCCTGCGTGGCCCCACGGGCGCGGCTCCCTCCCTCTGCGCCCAGCGGGCGGCGGCCCACTCGCGGGTGGTGGGAGGCAGCGGGAAGGGGCGCCCCTGCTGGATTGCGTTTCCTCCCGGCGGCTCTGGCTCTCAGTGCGGTGCTGTGTCTGAGGACTGAAACTGGAAAGCCCCACGGGGGGGGGTGCCCAGAGCCCCACATTTCCTACGCCGTCTGTCCAGGGCTTTGCTCCGACCCTCCCCCCTGTTGTCCTGGGCACCAAGGGGACTTGCACTTCAGTAGCTTTGCCGTAAGGGGCTGATGCCTGGTGTTCCTTAAAGATTCCTGTGCATGGGGGCGCCTGGGTGGCTCAGTGGGTTAAAGCCTCTGCCTTCGGCTCAGGTCATGATCTCGGGGTCCTGGGATCGAGCCCCACATCGGGCTCTCTGCTCAGCAGGGAGCCTGCTTCCTCCTCTCTCTCTGCCTGTCTCTCTGCCTATTTGTGATCTCTGTCAAATAAATAAATAAAATCTTAAAAAAAAAAAAAAAGACTCCTCTGCAGGGACCCTGGGCCACTCGGTGACCAGCTCAGAGCTCCCAGGAAGTGTTGGTGACAGGGACGATGTCATGTCCCCCAAATTCCTATGTTGGACCTCTAGCCCCCAGCGCCTCAAGATGTGCGTATATGGAGACGGGCCTTTGGAGAGTTGATTAAGGTAGGACAGGGTCACGAGGGCAGCCCCCAAGCTATCTGACCAATGTCCCCATGAGAGGAGGAGATCGGGACATGCACAGAGGGAAAGTGCGTGAGGTTCCGGGGCCAAGACGGTGTCCACATGCCCAGGAGAGAGGCGGGAGGAGCCAGTCCTGCGCATGCCTGGATCTGGGACCTCCCGATTCCGGCACGGGGACAGTGAACTGTAGTCGGAGCACCTGGTCTGGGTCTCTGTCGCAGCGGCCAGAGCCGACAAGACCGCGAGCGAGCCGGATCATGCAGGCACACCCAGGTGGTGCTGTGTGCCCGGCCTGAGCTGGACACCTGCCTGCCCATGGGACACCGTGCACTGATGCAGCCAGGCCCGCCCTGTGATGCCAACATTGGCCGGCGTCCTGGCCCCGTCGCCGTGCTGGGATGGGGAGGGGGTCGTCCGTGGAGGCCGTCAACCTTGCTCTCACCGGCTGCTTCCTAACAGCTGTCTCCTCCCCGTCGTGCCCATCTCGCTCCCAGCCACAAGGTCACGACTCAAAGCCTGCGGCTGCCGGACCCCGTGTGGTTGAGAAGGTATGTTTCACTGTGGGGGTGGGGGGAGCTAGGCAGGGACTCCCTTCCCACCGGTCTGACCACAGGGGCCGCTGGAACCCCCAGCTCTGAGGCCAGCGCACATCTGTGGGCGATCGGCCCCAAACCCCTTTCCCCGTCCTAGCTGTTCCCGGGCAGCTGGGTCCCTCGCGGCTTGTGGTCTGTCCAGAAGACAGCAGCGAAGCCAGGGGCCGCCTCCTGGTGACCCTCTGCCAAGGACTGGCTTTTCCCCAGGAGGACAGCTCTGCCCTCCGCTCTCAGGGCTGGTGGAGAACATCCTGGGTGAGTCTCTATAGATCCCGGGTCGGGGTCCGTAAACCAGATCAGAGCAGTCTAAGCGCAGAAGCTGGGATGGGCACACTGGACACCGGTTAAGAACAAACGTTCACCAAAACCACCTTAAGGGAGATGTGCGAGCCAGCCACACCCCGGGACAAGTGCTGTAGCGCTTTGAACCGGCGGGATCGTTGCATAGAAAATAGAGAAATCCTAGAACCGGAGAGAACAGGGCCAGCAGGCTGATGGACAAACGGGCAGCGGTCACCAGCAGACGTTCTGCGGCTGTTGGGCCGTCAGCGTGGGAAGCGGTGGTCATTCACCCGGCGGGGGACAGCTCCGTGCGGGGGGCTGACCTGCCTCCGGGGCTGGCGGGGGAGCGGCGGCCACGGCTCTGCCTGCGGCAGCCACGCATCTTGGGAACACGCGGGTGAAGAGAATGAGTCGGGAGACCACGCGCAGGGATCCTTCCAGCATAGAAAACCCAGAACCAGACCTATGTTGTGTAGGTGCTTAGGCATCGAGGGACCTGCGTGGGGACCTCGATGATAAGAGAGAGCGAGTGATGAACAGGGCATGGGGAAGGGGCTCCTGGCTCGCGAGGGCATCGTGGTGAGAGCGGCAGGGGGCCTGCATGGGCAGATGGAGAATGCGTGGCCGAAGCGAGGGTCTGTGCCCCTGGTGCCAGGAGAAAGGGAGGGAGGAGGGAGGTGGAGGGACAGCCCGACCCACGGGCCACCACCACGGGCCACCACCCCCCTCGGCGCCATACCCGGTCACCTGCTGTTACCACGAGAGGGCACAGTGCTGTCCTCTGTCTTCCGTCCTCTTTCTTCCGTCCTGAGTCCCCGGGACTCCCGAAGGGGGTGGACGCCCCGCTGGGACCTGAGCGCCTGCCTGCCACACCGTGCATCCTGAACGCCGCTGTGGGGCTGGGACGGAGGGAGGCTGTGGACAGCGTCTGCACTCACGCGGCCCTGGCCTGAAGTCTGCCCTCCTGCTTCTCTGCCCCCGACCCCCCGTCCAGGCCTAGCCTTGTGACAAGAGGCTGCAGAGACCACGCGGGCTCCGTGAGCTCTTGGCTGTTCTCTCTGGAAGGTTTCGGGACCGCAGGAAGGACACCGCGGTGCCGCCTTTGGGTCCTCGGCAGGATTCAGGAGGGAAGGGGAGACTCGTCCCCGTTTGTAGTTGTGGGAACGGAGGTGTGGCGGGGCCGGGCTTGCCCTGAGCTGTCCGCGTGGCCCCGGCTGCTGGAGAAGGCCCATGCCGCTGGGCTCCCTGCCCGTTCTGGGAACTAGGGAAATGGGGTCGCTCGCCACGCTTCCTGAGGAAGCTTCGCCAGGAAACAGGCCAGGCCCCGGGTCGCTCGGGTCCAAAGCTGGGAGCAGACCTCGGGAGCCTGGGCCGGGGCTGCCACGGAGCAGAGAGCAGGCAGCCAGGCCCTCGGCCCCCACGGTCTCGCAGCCACGGCTGGGGGCAGCTTCCGTGCACACATCAGGCCCCGAGGAGCTGGCCGGGCCCAGGGACCAGGCTTCCAGGAACCGGCCCAGGGAGGGGGCTCCGGTCGGGGGTCGGGGCCGTGCCAGAGCCGGGGGCGGTACGCCTCCAGCCGGAGTCTGCCCCCCAGGGAGATGCTCGGGCCTTCCCGAGAATGCCAGCTCACCGCGGCTCGCTGAGTATTGGTTTCCGAAGCCCGGCTCAAACTCAGGCTCCGGCCCTGGGGCCTCAGGCTGCTGGATCAGCATCTCTCGGAAGCGCTGGGTGGGGTCAGAATGGGTTTCTTGGCCTGGCCTCTCCCCCGCGGCCCAGGGGTGTTTGGGTCCCTGGCTCTTGGGGCCCCTTCCCAGGATGGTGCTGTGTCTGAGTGCTGGTGGCCCCGAGCATGGGCCCGGCGGGGCTCAGGGGGAGGGGTTGGGACCATGTGGGCCATGGAGGGAGGACGACTTTGAGACACTGACCCTGACATTGGTCTTTGCTGTATGTGGTGCCTGTTGTCCCCAGGTAGATTGTGTCCTCTGGTCACTGGGGGACCCCGGGGAGGGCAAGGGGCATCTGGCAGCTGTGAGTTTCCACCTGCTCAAGGCCCAGACTGGAGAGAACCAGGCTTGGATGAAGGTGGGAGCCTGGGGACACAGTGAGGCTGTGGTGGGGGGACGCAGGAGTGAGGGGAGTCCCGGGGGCACAGGGCCTTCCCTGTCCTGGCTCTGATGACCGAGAGCAGCCCCGCTCCCGCCCTTCGGTGGTGGTGTTGCCCTCGGGTAGCTGGGCTGTTGGCTCTCTGCAGAGCAGCCCGGAGTCTCACTTTCTGGGGGTGCGTCTGCTACTCCGACCGGTGTCCCACTTCCCATTCGCCTTCCCGGTCCTTTCTCAGCTTGGCCCATGTGAGCACTGGGAAGGGGCAGGGCACGGCAGATGTGGACTGGGGGGACAGGGAGCGAGTCATTACGTAAGACCCTGCCGCTGGGTGAAAGCTAGGAAGGGCACCGACAGTCAGCACAGGGGACAGCTCCCGCTAAGACCAGCCGGGAGCACTTGCAAAGGCCCTGAGGCAGGAGAGAGCCAGGCGCATGGAGACCAAGCACAGAGGCCAACAGGTCTGGAGGAGCTCTGGGGGAAGGTACAGGATTCCGGTCTCTCTGGGATGAAGACCAGAGCTCACCGCTGGCCCCACTTCTCAGTGAGCCGGTGGTCAGTGACCCACGATGGGCAGTGATGCCCAGGAGAGCAGTCAGTGGCAGGTGAAGGCGGCTGTTCTCCGAATGGAAGACCAGTGCCAAGCAGACCCGCCTTCCTGGCTCCCAGGCTCCCAGGAATGAGGGTGTGGGGAGGGCTGTCGGTCCCCGCAGGAGTTATAAATGGACGAGAGGTCGCCATGGTGACCAAAGTGACTGCTCGTGGGCAGCCCCAGTCGGCGCCCCCATGGCCCCTGCTCTCCCCCTGGGAACAGGAGCCTGGCCGGCCTCGGCCTCTGAAGGGCATTTCTGGGCCAGCACCTGCGTTAGCCGTCTTCGGCCCGGCTGAAATGTGATCTCGCCGGAGCCCAGCTTTCCGCAGGGCACGAAGCTCTTCCTGGCTGGGCGGACGGCCAGCACTGCCTGTCCGTGCAGGCGCCCCTACGTGCCGCCTCCACTGGATGGGGAGGGGACGCGCAAACATCCCCCCGGAGCTGCTCTGCTGGCCCAGGTGGTCGGCCGCGGCGGGGAGACTGGCTGCAGGGAACCCGGGCTTCCAGGGGGAAGGGTCCCTGGTGGGTGAGAGCCAGGGTCCCGGGACCCTCTGCACCACGTTGCCTCTTACCTTGCCTGGCTTTGGGCTACTTCCCAAACCAGCAGCATGTAGCCCTGCAGGAGGCAGGAGGTGAGCGTAGGGGTCCCCAGGCTGGGATGACCTGGGGTCTCAGGTCGGGTGTGTGTGCACGGGGCCCAGATTCTAGGAGGCAAGCTGAGATTTCCGGAAGCCTGGACGAGCGGCCCCTCCACCTGGTGAGGCTTCCCTGGTGTCTCCCAGCCAGGCTCCACCAGGGTCAGGGCGAAATGGGTGCTTGGGCGTGGAGAGGGGCCACCCCTGGACTCTGGCACGCTGCGGCCCCCTGGGGTGCTCTCAAGGTCAGCTGTGCAGCTGCCTGGGCAGGCAGGAGTGGCCTCAGAGAGCGTCCTCAGACCCCTGGTGCAGCGGGCAATGCAGGCTCTCGACCCCAGAGCTGGCCGCTCAGGCTCTCTGGGTCCCCCGGGCTCATTCCCTGCCCACCGCGGCCCCCCATACCATGATCACGGCTCCCCGGGCCTGGCTGCTCCCTCTGCCCAGCCTCGATGTGTTCTCAGCAAGTGCCTGCTGCTTGTCGACTGGCCGCACTCAGCTGGAGGGGCAGACGGCAACCCGAGTCTGTGTGCGGGTCTGCCTGTCCAGACGGCAGACAGGTGAGCCGGCTGCGTGCCACAGAGAGCTTACAGCCGGGGAGCCTCCCCGGCTTGTCGAAGCTGGCAGCAGGGGCCAGGGGGCTCCTCGAGGCCTGGCAGGCTTATGCCCCGGCATCTGCGCGGAGTGGCTGCTGGCGGGGTCCCGTGGAGGGGGCGTGGCAGCACCCGGAGGGGTCGCTGCAGACTGCTCTGTCCGGGCTCTGGTGGAATGAGCGCACCGACGACGCCATGCTGCCCGGACGTGGATTAGCGCCACTTTAAATTCAACCAATTTAATTAATAATTGTATTTATTCGTTTATTTGCGAGTGCAAGGGTTTCAAACAGATAAAGGGCATCTCTGAAAAATCCACAGCTGGTGTCCCCTCACTGGTGCAAGTCAGGGCGCTTCAGTCACAAAGCCCCGGGGCCTGGACGGCTTAGACAGGAGGGAGGGATTGTCTCACAGTCTGGAGGCTGGACGCTTAGAATCCAGGGGTCGGCAGGGTGGGCCCCTTCTGAGACGGAAGGAGACTCTGTGCTAAGCCTCCCCGCCAGCTTTTGGCATTTGCTGGCATCTCTCGTGTGCCTTGGCCTGGAGGTCTTCACCGGCAACTCTGTCCTCTCCCTTTCTCCCTGTGTGCACGTCTGTGTCCCTGTTCCCCGTTTTACACAGACACGGTTGTGCTAGATGGGGGCCCTGCCCACCGGTGTGACCTCATCGTCACTCATGAAATCTGCCACAAGCCTCCTTCCAAATAAGGTCACCTTCTGAGGTGCCGTGGGTTAGAGCTTCAACTTAATAGGAATTGTTAGGGGACACGCTTCAGCGCAGAAGGTCAGGAACAGTCAAGGACTGTTGTTGGCGGTTTGGGGCCATGGCCAATGAAGCTGCTAGAATGCTTGTGCGCACGGCTTCCCGTTGACCCACGCTTTCCTTCCCCGCACTTCCCGCAGGAGTGTGATGGCCGGGTCACGGCTTTTCAGGACACTTGCAGACTGATTCTCTAAAGGGGCGTCGATTCGTCCTCTCAGCAGCAGGGACTGCGAATTCCTGTTCATTCCCAACTCGTTCCCCCTCGGGACGGCCTGTCGCTTACATTACAGACTTTCTGATCGCTGCACAGCAGCATCTCTCCGCGGTTTTCACCGGCATTTCCCTGACGACAAGTGAGGGGAACTTACTTGCTTATTTGCGATCGGTGTGAGAACGTCAGTTCTCACCACTTTGATCCGACAGCATTCTGAGCATCCGACCCAGGGCCACAGGGGCAGGAAAACAAAAACACGGCATCCAGCTCGGGCAGGAAGTAGTAAGTCGTCTTTCCGCACCGATGACAGAATCCGCTGTGTGGGCAATCTTAGGAAAATGTCCAAAAATCTCCTAGAACTAGTAAACGTAGTGAGGTTTGTACGAGATCATGGTGCAGAAATAAAGTGTATTGTTTACAAGCAACACGCACAATCCCAAGTTTAAATAAGAAATAACACCCAAAATATGAGATATTTAGGGAGAGATCTTACCCAAAGTGTGCATGTTCTGACTGTAAATTACAAAATATCGCTGAAGGGAATTAAGATGAATGAAATAAATGAAGAGATGAACCATGTTCATGGATCGGAATACGCAGCTCTGTTCCTTCGAAGCAATCAAAGTCCGACCAAACGCTCTTGCAGAAGCCGACGAGCTGAGTGCCGAGTTCATGTGGAGATGGGAAAGGCCTGGGATAGTCCAAATGGGATAAAGAAGCCCGAGTGTGGACAGATGTTACCTGGATTCGAGACTATCGTAATCAAGACAGTGCGGTGTCCACATTAGGGAAGACAGCACATGAAGGGAATAGGGTAGAGAGTCCGGAAACAGACCCAGAAAACACGGACAGTTTCCAACAAAGGTGCGGGGACAATTTGGTGGAGGTCGGGGGTCCATGGGCACACGAGTGGAACTTTGACCCACGCCTCTGACCGTACAGTAAATAACTCAAAATCATAGACCTAAATATATAGCCTCAAACTGTAACATTTCTAGAAGGAAATGGGAGCCAATCTTCGTAAGCTTGCGCTAAGGAGAGATTTCTTACTACGACACCAAGAGCACGAGCCATAAAAGAATGTGCGTAATTGGACTGCATCGAAATGAAGAACTTCTGCTTTTCCAGAAGTGGTACTGAGAAGCGGAGGACGAGCCGCAGACCGGGAGAAAAGTCTTTGCCAAGCTCTTACCTGAAGAATTTACATCCAGAATACATAGAGAACTCCCTAAACCCCAAACAGGAAAACAAACCACCCAGTTTAAAAAATGGGCAAAAAACGTGAATAGACATTTCACCAAAGAAGGCACACCGATCACAAATAAGCGAGTAAGTTCCCCACACTTGTCGTCAGGGAAATGCTGGTGAAAACTGCGGGAAGGGCCTATTTGCAGACCAGCTCACTGCCTCCAGCTGCCACAGGACACTTGCATTGAGCTGGACCCCCCCCCCCACTCTGGTGAAAGCACAGCGACCCGCCGTTTGAAGCTGGGCTGCCTGTCCCTCAGGAATGCCCCGGGGCGGGTGAGCCCTTGAGTGGGACGGGCCTGCCCCTGCCTGCCCTGCCCCCACCTGACCCAAGGGGCTTCGGGTGAGAGATGCGGTGGCTCCGGTCGCATTGACCCCGTCCTTCGGATCGCCTCCTGACGCTTAGCCAGACTGTTCTAAGGGGCCCACTTAGGGGCAAGGCTGGGGCTCAGCCTGCGGCCGCCGGTACACTAAAGGGCATAAGTCTGGGGGCGTTGGCGGTGCGAGGGTTGGGAGCTGATGGTCGAGGTCAGCCAGCAGAGAGGCCCCAGGGGGACAGCTGGGGTGGGCACCTGAGGGTCACTGCCAGTCAGCATCCAGACTCACCCTGACCCCTCACATGTGTCCCTAATGACCCAGGGGTCATTACTGGGTTGTGTCCATCCTACAGCCAAGACTTCCCGTACGTGGACTGAGAGGCCGAGAGCAGCGGGCGGGTGCTGACCACTCGGGGCAGCTCCGGGTCCCTTTGAAGGTCCAAACAAGTCCTGGGTCTGGCCTGGCCGTTGGAACTTGGAACCAGAAGGAAAGCCCCACCCGCGGGCCAAGGTTTTCCTGCTCTTTGAAAGGATCTTGGTTCCAGGGTCCGGCGCTCAGAAGCTTCCGGAATCAGTCCATCCCCCTCCTGCGGCAGAAGTAGCCAAGGCGGCGGCGGGCGGCGGTGGGGGGAGGCACAAGCAAGGGCGGTCGGTGGCGGGTCGGCCTCCGGGAAGCTCTGCCAACCCAGCGCGTGGGACCGCCTCGCAGGCCACCGCTCGTGTTGCAGGACAGGGAGCCGGGGCGGCTCCAGGTCTCCTGGCCTGGGGAGCACCGGCCCACTGGGCCCTCCCCTGGACTCCTGCCTGCACTGGGTTTGGAACCCCTGGGACACCCTGGCCCAATGCGGGTCAGAGAGCGGCTGGTGCCCCAACCCGCAGCCGGTACACGGGGACACGGAGTTCTGCTCTGACCAGCCGTGCGGAGCCTTCTGCGCACATGGTGGGAGTGCCCGGGCCGCCCCAGGGCCCTGCAGCGCTCTGCCCTTCCTTGCTGGAGCCGCGCGGGGCTCACTTTCCCCCTGGCAAGGAGGGGATGGGCGCCGAGCTGCGGGGAGCCCGTGCCGGGGAGCTGTGTCTCCTGCTCTGAGCTCGGCCCAGGGGTAGGCACCACCCCAGGCTGCCTTCCCACCTTCCAGGGCCCCCTGGGCATCTGTGGACGTCTTCTGTGGAACATGCGCGGGACTGTGTTCCGGCAGCTTCCACACATCCTGGCCCTCTGAGCCAGCGGCCCTCGGGCTGCACAGCCCACGTCTGTGGGTGAGTCCAGAGAGGGCCGGCTCACCACCTCCCACCCCTGCCCTGGAGTGTGCGGTGGCCCGAGGTGGACCCACATCGGGGGGCACCCTGCCCCTCCCACCTTGGAGCTATTTGAACCTCTCATCAGGCCCTGATGGCAGCCTCTGCCCGTCCCTGCTCCTGCCCCTGGGAACAGCACCGGTCCCGCTGTCACGGCTTCCCAGTTCTGAGCCCACGGGTGACCACAGGCCCAGGTATGGGTGTCTCAGGCCTGGCCGCCTCCTCGTCCAGGCACCAAGGGACAGTCTCTGAGAGAGACGGAGGCCTGTACCTCCTAATGTCACAGGGCCGTCACAGGGGGCCTGATCGTCCCCTCCCCCTCGACTGAGGCTGGACCCTCCGCTGGGACGGACGCTGGAGGCCATCCTTGCCCAGCACGGCCGGCTCGCAGCTCCCACCAGCTGCTGCGCACGCCCGCCTGGCCCTGCAGGAAAGGTGGAGAGGAGACGGGAAGGCGCGGTGGCCACCAGGCGGGGCCCTGAGTTCCCACATCGCGGCGCTGGCTCTGGGAAGCCGAAGGCCGTTCCACACACTTGCACACACGTGTCCGAGCACACACACCCGCGTGGACCTGCGACGTGTGCTCCGTGCATGCAGCCATGCCGGGCACACACTCAGGCCGCTCCCACACCCCCCCGGGCACCCGTGCCTGCGTCGATGCACTTGCAGGCGTGAACCCGCTTGCACAAGCTGAGGACCCCAGCCCGGGGCGCAGACCGCGGTTCAGAGGTAACGAGCGGCACTCGCTGGGCGTCAAGCTTGGGCCCTGGTGGGGTGGGCAGGCTTCTCCGAGCTGGCTGTCCCACGGGGCAGTGCCTGGGGTCCCCGCTCGCAGCCCCCGCACCCCGATTTCTGACCGCTGGACCGAGCAGCGACCGCGTCTTGGCTCACCTTTTCTCCGTGCTCGTACTTTATTTAAGCCCGACATTCCTGCAGGGTCCCTTACAAAATGCTTAGTATCACCCCAAAACTCAGTCCTTCCACCTCCGCCCGGCAGCCTCCCTCTGTCTGCAGCAAAGCATCCGCGACAGACCCAGGCAGGGCGCGTCTGGGGCCGAGGACCCGCTCACCGCAGCCTGCCCTTCACACCCTTTACCCCTCACCGTGTCCCCCGGCGACGGGTCATGGCTTTCGTGTCGGGACGTGGGAGTGAGTGTCTGGCTCATCCTTTGTGCCCACGACTGGCGTCCCGAGTGTGCGTGCGCCACGGGTCTCTCCAGCCGTCCCCGTGCACGGACATTTAGACCACAGACAGGCCGCGGGGTCGTCCTTGCCAGTGACCTGGTGCGGGACTCCTGTCATGGGCGCGGGCTCGCTGTTCGAGAGACACTGGCACAGGGCCTTCCGACGCGCCGTCCGAGCTGTGCCCCGCCGAGCCGTGGGGACAGACACTCCGGTCCCCACTTTGGGGACAGCTGCAAGGACTGCCATTTCCCCCGCGGGCGGGACAGGGCCTGGCACTCGGGATGACCTTGGAGAAGGGCACGCGGCTGCCGTAGGCGGCGTGTGTGCCCGAGCACCAGGGGGCTGGGGACGCGGATGCCTGGGCCATGCGGCTGGACGGGCTGCCTGGGAGGGGGACCCTGGAGCAGTCCCAGGACCCCCGGCAGCCCCTTCCTGCGTCCCTCACGGTGCTCTTAGCACCCGGGCCCGGCTGTCCCGAGTCCCGACAGTTACAGACCAGAGACAAGGGGGAAGGCCCTCGCTCGCGCTCTGGCGTGTGTCCCGTGCTGGTGGGAAGGCCCACATGACCCTGGCTGGGGGTGCGGTGAGGGAGACCCCCGGGGTGTGGGGTGCAGCCGTTGGCCTTGACCCTGACCCCCAACCATCACTGCACACAAGGTTCGGTGGGGGAGGCTAAAACCAGGGGGTGGGGGCCTGATAGAGGGGGGTGGAGGGGGCAGGGGGTGTGTGTGCGAGTGTGTGTGTGAGTGTGTGTGAGTGTAACCGGGGTGGGAAGGGGAGAGGCCTGAGCTCTGAGGCCGGCAGGGCAGGTGGGACGGCAGCGTCACGGGCTGCTGAAGACACTGGGCTGCCCGTCCAGGCAGATGCACCCTGCGTCTGTCCGAGCGGGTGGCATCTGTCCCCTCCCCCACCTTCTGGCTTCACTGTCCCCCCCCAGCCTGGTCATGCCCGGAGCTGCCCCTTGAGCTCTGTGGGCACAGGGACCACAGGGTGAGCACGTGGCCACCAAGAAAAGCCACTCGTGTTTAGAGTGCAGCCGCCTCTGGACTTGTGGCCGGTCCTCCCAGGCCGTCGGCGGGGGGCTGGCCATTTGCCCCGAGTCCCCTCCTGTGTCCTTTTAGAGACAAGGCCTTCGGTCCCTCCCAGGCCTGTGGCTGGAGCTGAGGGTCGCAGCCGGGCTCCCCCTCCCTCCCAGGGGCCTTCCCTGCCGCCCAGGACTCACGTGACCGGGCGCCCCTCGCACAGGGGGGCACGCCCAGCGGCTTGAGCTCTCCGTGACTGCTGTATGGCCCTGTCCCCACGAGCCAAGTCCTCAGTCACGCCGACAGCAGCAGATACAAATCCTGTACGTCCACGCGCTGACCCAGTGACCCTGAGGGTGACTTCCTAGTACCAGCTGAGAGTCCACACTGTGAGTCTGAGTGATCACAGGACGCTGGGACGTGAGCCACTCCGGGGAGGACCGTGCCGGCCCCCTAAGGGAGAGCAGGGGCGTGGGGACTAGGGCCCCAGCTGGCTCTCCTCTGCCCCCTCGTCCGGCCCCGGGAGCCAGGGTGGGGGACAGGGAGGCCTGGCTGCCCCTGGGGGCCGGGCCTACCCCTGCCTGTCGACCCGTGTTCCAGAAAGTTCCTCTCCTGCTCGTGGCTGCCCTCATCCAGGGAGCCCTGTCTCACTTCTGAGGCTCTGCCTGAGACTCTGCTCTGGGGCTGCAGGCTGTCCCAGTAGCCGACAGGCAGAGAGCCTGATGCGGGGCTCCATCCCAGTAGCCGACGGGAGCTCGGGGGGACCCGGCAGCGTCTCGTCAGGCTCAGCCCCTCCACGGCCAGGGAGGCCCCGCCGAGGTGCCTCCGAGCACACGCAGCAGGCCGGCTGGGGCTGTCCCTCGTTCTGGCACGGGCTGCAGGGCCCCGAGCCCCCAGATCCCTTGGGCTCTCTCTGTCCTGCTAGAGCACAAGAAACATCCAGTTACCCGTGTAACCTCTGCGGCGTGCGGTCCGGGGCACTCAGCACGCGCGCCGCTGTGCACCATCCCCTCCGCACCTCCCCAGACGGACACTCGTCCCCACTACACACGGCCTCCGCGGCCCCTCCCCCGCGCCCCGTGCCCCCCAGTCTGTCTCGGGATCCGCCTGCCCCAGGGACCCCACACGCACACAGTCGCGTGGTGCTGGTCTGCCTGTGTCTGGCTGGTGTCACTGAACACGACGTCCCCAAGGTGCATCCACGGGGCAGCAGGGTCGGAACGACCTTCCTTCCTAAGTCACGTACTGCTCCCCCGTCCTCCACTGCGTGGAGGTTGGCACTTCTCCACGCTTCTCGCTCACCTCCTAACCCCACCGTGGCGGTGTTCTGCGGGGGAGGGGCCTCCGGGAGGTGATCGGTCCCGGGCAGGGGGACGGCTCGGTGGGCTCAGCTGGGAAGCGAGGAGGGGCCTCGGCAGCCAGACACGGAATCTGGGCGGTGACAGACCCGCCCGACTGTGGTGTGTCTGTGCGCTGCCCGGCCGGACTGGGGCGCAGGCGTCGGTGACATCTTGTTTGTGCGCTCGCTCGGGGACACGTCCACGTGCGACCGCGTGTCTGCGCTCCCGGGTCTGGCGGCGCGAACGTGAGTTTACCCCTCAGCGGGTTTCAGCGAGCGAGCGCTCGGGCTCCTGGCAGGCCCATCGGGTGATTCTGTCCGTGGCAGGGTCGTTCCTCACGCTCCTGGCCACACCGGTCACTGTGTGCGCAGAAGCGCGGCTGGGCTCTGCGTGTGGATTTTCGTCCTGCCCTTTGCAGAGTTCATTTATCTGCTCTGGTGTGTGCGCGGGACCTGTGACAGCGTGACCCCTGCGTGCGGAGGTGACTTGACCCTCCCTGCTCGGAGGCCTGCGGTTCCTGCCTGTGGCCCTGCCGCTGCCGTGGGTGCCCCGCGCCCTGTGGACGAGCGCTGCCGCGGGCGGGAACCCTCTCTTGCTGGTTCCCTTGAGAGCGGCGGTCGTTGTGCGCCTGACTGCTCGGCCAGCGCGATCCCCTGGCAACATTACTGGGGCCTGACCTTGAAGGAGGCGTGATCCCCCGAACCTGGGAGGGGGTCCTGAGCAGCCGACCTCCCTCCTCTGTCTCGCTGCCCTGTGAGCACCCCCAGCCGGGACCAGAGGCTCCAGCTGGTGGCAGGCAACCCCCTCGGGACACCGGCCGTCTCCCAGGGCTCTCTCTCCAGCCGGGTCTCTGTGAGCGCCTAGAACCACGGGGCCTTCCACTAGGAGCACCGCCGGTGAGGGCCGGGTCGTCTGGTGTGGGGGGACGATGTGTCCGCAGTGGCGCGGGGGCGAGCCAGCCCTCCCTGAGGAGGACCCTTGGGTGGGGGACCCTGAGCAGGCCAGTGTCGGGGTGTGGGGCCGCGACACACAGGCCCACCGTGGGCGGAGCAGCCGCCTCCCCTCTGCCCCTGCCGGCAGCAGGGAGTGGGGAGGGGGGTCCTGGGGGCCGTGCGGGGCTGGGGGGCGGCAGGGGGGCGAGGGGTCACCATCCAGAAGGGCTGCGGGCACCCTGGCCGGGAGTGCTGCTCCTTCCCTGTGTATTGATCTGTTATTGATCCGTTATTGATCCGTTATCAGCCAGTGCTTACGGGGTCGGGGAACCTGGAGCTTGCGGGGTGGAGGGCGCCCTCCTGCCCTGGGGAGACTGTCTGCAGGGAGCCCCAGGCTGGGTCCCAGAGCCCGAGCCGTGGCTGGAATGAGGGCAGTGCACACGGCACGGGCCTCGCATCCAGCCCCTGTGAGCGGGCCTGGGAGGCCAGGGCCTCGGGAGGGGAGCATGGAGATGGGAGCCCCAGCCCGACCCTGCCGCACCCCTGCCCACCGCACACACCAGCTGCCCCGACCGTCAGCGGGGGCGGCCCCGCGTTCCGGAAGCCCTGGCCAGTGAGGGCGAGAGCTCTGGCCTGGCGGTTGCTCGAGACCCCACACGGCACCGAGCACCTGTCATCCGGGCGGGGGGAGCAGCGCTGAGGGCCCCCACCTGTTCGCTCCCCCCCCACCCGCTCCCACAGCCGCTTGGCTGGAGCCTGCACTCTAGGTGGGGTGCGCAGCCTCAGGACCCAGACGCCACCCCAGGCCCGGGCTCCCGCTCGGGGGAGGACACTGGGGGACAGTGGGGACCCTGGGGACAGCTGGGAGGCTGCCCTCCTGCATGTGCGAGCTCACGTGTGCACGCGTGTGGGAGTGCGGGTGCGGACAGTGTGGCGTGCGTGTGCACGAGCACGCATGTGTGGGAGGGGCGAGGACAGCCCTGGGACCCTCTGATCCAGGGGACAGGCCGGCTGGAGCTGGTCTTGGAGTGGCTTTCAGAGCTTCTGGACTTCAGTAGCCAACCCCAGCCAAGGACACCGGGGGCAGCTTTGACATGATTTCATGTGTCTCCCCGGTGGCCGGGCTCCCGGGCCGCGCAGAGACAACACCGGCTTCAGCCTGGCCGCGGGCTCGGCTCAGCCCCCCAAGAGAAGCGTCTGCCTGCCTCCTGCTCAGTCCGTCTGTGAGGAGGGGTCGGCGAGGCTGACGGGCATCCTGCTTGGGACCAAGGTCTCCTCCTGCAAGACACTGTCGGCCTCTCCACCGGTCCAGCCCCCGAGGGCCCCGAGAGCCGGCAGGTCACCACGAGCGCCGCGATCACACAGGAGGGCGCAGGGGGCCAGTGAAGTGGGTGGGGGCCTGCGGACATCCACCTGCCCCCTCGGCAGCCGGGCAGGTCGGAGATGTCAGTAAGTGGGGACGTCACCCGGCTCACACCCGGGCTGTGGGGAGAATTAAACGGCAACTTTGTGTGCCAAGGAGTTCCACTGAGCCACTAATTTCCATCTCCTCCCAGGGCCAGGGTGTGAGGCACGCTCTGCCGGAGTCCCGGGGCCCGCTGTGGGCGGGTGGGAACCCCAGGATCCTGACCCACATCTGCTCTCTGCTCCCCAACCAGGCCAGCAGTGGCCGCGTGGCCCAACCTTCCCGCTCCCTCCCCGTAGTCCCTGTGGGGGACCGTGACTTCCACAGAACCCTCCTTCCCGAGGTCGAGCTCTGCCCTGAATGCTACGGGGACCTGGCCGGTGACTCAGGCCATCATGTCCCCCTTCCTCGTGCCTGATGTGAGAGGAAACACGGAGTCCTTTCCCACACGGGAAGGTCTGTCGTTTTTGGAATTCTGTACTCTGTGCGTGGGAGAGACAGAGACAGTGACGGAGAGAGAGGGCACAGGGGGAGAGGCACAGGGGGCACCTGGAGAGCTGGGAGGGTCCCGGACAGGTGAGATGTCCTCTGGGGGTGTGGTCAGCCCCTGTGGCCTGGCTTGGGACCCCAGCCCTGGTGTGTGACCTGCCGCTGGCCCTTCCTGGGCTGAGACAGGACAAGCTGGGTGGTCTTCCTGGAGGTGGTGGGGGGTGGTGTCTGGGGATATCCGAAGAGAGGCAGTGGGACAGGACACCCAGGAGGCATCTCACAGGTCCCTCCAGACCGTCCGCTTCGCCCCTTACCACTCAAGGTGGGAGCAGAGCTGGCCTTCCGGGGAGGGGACCGCCCTGTCCCTGGCAGTCCTGCACCCCAGGCTAGGGAACAACAAGGGCCAAGCCACGTCTGCTAATTCTGCCCAGAGGAAGGTCAGTCCCTGGGGTCCCTCTGAAGCTCTTTTAGCCGTGCTCTGGCGGCCCTGCCCCCACTCTGAGTCACAGGACGGCCGGCCCGAGGTGGTAGGGGTGCGGGCAGGGGGCTAACAAGGGGTGGGATGGCCCCAGAGTCCCCCCGGCCTGGCCTCTGCCGCAGGGGCGCCTGCTGCTCACGTGGACCTGGGGGCCTCCATGCTCACCACGCCCTGCGGGGTCCTGGGAAGTTGCGCCACCTCTGGCCTCAGTCTTCCAGACAACGGGGACTCCTCGGTCAGGGACCCGTGCAGGCGCCCCGCGAGGAGCTGCTGGGGATAGGAGAGCTGCTCTCGCTTAGGGACCTCCCTCGAGGTGCTCAGTTACACACGCATGTTGCCCACCCCAGCTGCGGCATCAGGAGGCCTGTGGTCCGGCAGGGTCATGGGACACAGCGATCAGGACTGGACAGGCTCAGGAAAGATGGGCCTCAGTGGCCCCTCCGAGGGGACTCTGCCATTCAGGGCGCCACGAAGCCACCCCCCACTGTCGTCTCCCCCCTCCCTCTGCCCCTTGGAGCTGCCCAGGGGGCTCCCCAGGCCTCCGTCACCCCTTCCTTCCTTCCTGGAACTGGACCCTGCTCAGTCCTCCACTCGGGGTCACAGAGTGGCCTCAGGACCTTTGCACATGATACCTGTTTTCCGGACGTGATATCCCGGATTCTCACAAGGTTCACATCCTCACTTCATTTGGTCCATTTGGCCTCACTCCGGTGTTGCGAGGTGAGATGTCCCGTCCTGTGTGCCCTCAGCAGCTCACGGGGCGCGCATGCACCGTCATTCTGCCTCATGCCCCTCCTTCGTGGCCCCTGCCAGGGCTGTCGTCCTGGTTATTTTTCTTTCAAGTAATTACTCAGCCCTTCAGCTTGGCAGGATGCTAGGAAACGGACCCCTTATCTGGCAACTGATACGGGGGCAGAATCAAGAATTTTTTTTTAAAGATTTTATTTATTTATTTGACAAAAAGAGATTACAAGTAGGCAGAGAGGCAGGCAGAGAGAGAGAGGAGGAATCAGGCCGTCCGTGGAGCAGAGAGCCCGATGCGGGGCTCGATCCCAGGACCCTGGGATCATGACCTGAGCTGAAAGCAGAGGCTTCACCCACTGAGCCACCCAGGCGCCCCCAGAATCAAGAATTTATCTGTCTTTCCCGGCAAACAAAACGTTGACAAGGGAGAATTCTTTCTAAGCAGCCAGCTAACGTACGTGAGCCTGATGAACGTAAATGATCGTAAATGACATGGATTTAGTATGAACGTGAATGAACGGAAGGAAGACATCGCCATTCTGCACCTTCCTGTGAAATATGGATACGGCGTACGGTCCGAGCGGCTCCTGGAGTGAGGGGGTGACCGGGCTGTGGGGGCCTCACAGTGGATTAGGTCACAGAGACCCCATCCGGACCCCCACCCGGCCAGTCGCAGGGAGAGGGTGGCCAGACGCCGTGCACCGCGGGACGGCACAGACCCCACTCCCACCCCGGGGCCGACCAGACCGAGACGGAGCCTGCGGGTCACCCACAGCTCCCAGAAGCTCAGAGGAGGGAGGGCCGTCCTGGGCCCCCTGCAGCCCTGCGCGCTGACCCGGCGTGGTCCAGCCGAGCGAGCCCCGCGGAGCAGCACAGCGACGGTCTCCGGGAGCATCTTGGCACAGAGGGGAGCTGGGAACCCCAAAGTCGCCCACCGATGCTCATTTCATTTTCGGGTGTGATCATTTGTGAAGGGAGACCTGTCAGGAGGCTCAGGCAGCGCTGGGGACACCCGCCCAGTGTGTGGGATTTCTGGCCGTGGGTCACTGGTCGCTGCTGACAGCGGCTGGGGATGACGGGTTCTCATCTCCACGTTAGTCTCCGTCAGACGGTTTCCTAACAAGCCAGACATCAGTCAGTCACTCCCTTGTCACTGTTGGTTGAGGACGCGGTCGTGTCCTGTGGGTCCCCAGGAAGGCTCAGCCTAGCATCAGCAGACTTCTGGGAAGACGTTGAACACTAGCAGAGGTTAAGGGTTAAGCACGAGGCCAGAGAGCAAGACAAAGCGAGAGGCAATGTTGGTGTTTTCCAAACTGTTTCGGGCAACCGAAGCCACAGTCCTGGCGAAGTCGACAGGTGTGTGCGTCCTGTCCGCCACGCAAGGCCGCTTGACCGGTTCGGCCGCCTCGCTCGCGCCCAGCCCGTACCAGCCGTATGACCGCGCGAGGGGACCCGCTGACGCTCATTCCCAAACCGGGAATGGCTGGGACAACTCTAAGTGCCCTTGACTTTTCTATTAAGTTGGAGAAGTGAGGCATTAAGAGAATAGAAGGTGCCACTTAGCGCTCCTGCCTGACGCTTCTCCGCGTGCTTCTGGTCGCCGGGCTCTTAATCCTCTGTTGTTTGGGGCGCTGGGCCGCTGCGGTGGGTGCCGCTGGGTCGCCAGCGGTCAGGTCGGAGGAGGGGGGCCTTCCCTGGGCGCTTCCTCTAGCCCAGCGAGCGGGCAGGGAGGTGCAGGAAGATGCCTGGTGCCTGGTGGCCCTGGGGTCACGGCCCCTCGGAGGGGGGCTGGAGCCCGAGGGGCAGGATGGCAGCGGCGGGTGCTGGAACAGAGCCGCGGGGGCCCAGACAGTGTCCCCACCCCAGCCGGGAAGCCCGTGGGCCTAGGCCGCCCCCGTTGCTCCTGTCGTTTGTTTAGAGTTTTCTTGTTTGAGCTGCAGAACCGAGCTGGAGAAGGAGAGCCTGCGGCAGGGGTGACGGCGGGCGGGTCACCGAGCAGGGGCAGCTGCACCAGGCGCAGCCGCACCAGGCAGGCCGGGCCTGCCAGCCCCCCTGCCGCCCCCATGGGCTGCCCCCCTGCTTGAACTTCTGGCCTGTTGTGGACGTTTTGTCCAAAACCAACCTCATCGGGTAGAACTCACGTCCCACAGAATCCAGCTGTGTTCAGGGCGTCGTGGGTCCGTTTTAGTAACTTCGCCAAGTTGCGCAGCCACAGCCGGGACCCATGTTTGGACCTTCGCCGTCACGTTTTCTGTGAAAGAGACGGATCTTCGTTTGCGGTCCGGATGGCAGAGCTGGGGACAGGGACCTGGGTGCGGGGTGTGGCCTTCCTACAGGGGAAAGCCCCAAGCTGGGGACACAGAGAGCCCGCGAGACGCTGGCGTGCGGGGTCTGTCCACTCTGCTTCCTCCTGCACAGCTGAGGGCCCAGCAGACGCGCAGCCGGGGGAGATCTCAAATCGGGGGAAGGACCCATGGGGCGGGGGTGGCCCGTGCGTAGGCCCCGCTGGCCCGCTGGAAGCACGGAGAGGTGCAGACGTAGCCCGAGACCCTTCCTGGACCCGACCCAGGCCTTCTCAGAGGGTCCGCCCCCACGCTGGGTCCCGCCAGCGTTCCCGCTGGGGACAGGGCCTCGCCGCTGTGCCACTCTGGCAGGGACTCTTTGTCCCCGTGGGGAGCCGCTCACCCACATACAGGGGCTGGCTTCTGCTCACGGCAGGCCTCTGGGGTCCAGGCACGGGGGCTGCCCCCGGGGAGGCTGGCAGGACAGGTGAGCTGCGGGTCCTGCCCGCTTCCTGGCCCACCGTCGTGTCTGGGCGCCGGATGGTGTGGGCCTCCCTCAGCATCTCTCGGGCCCTAGGAAGCGCGTGGCCTGGTGCGGCTGATTCTGCAAGGTGGTGGTCGGTTTTCGGGCTGAGCGAGTGGAGTGAAGAGAGAGAACATGGCGGGGTGCACCGGGTAGACGTCGGCCTCCCCCGTGGTGGCCGTGGCTGCAGCAGGAAGGGGCGGTGGGGAGGGGCCACTGTAGTGACACCCTCCGGTGCCCGGGCCAGCCTGGGTGAGGACAGCCGGGGTGCTCGCTGGAGACGGACCAGTCGGCCAACCAGGGCTGTTGGGTACCCCGGGATACGGCTGGGTGTGTGGGGTGCCCACCGAGAGGGGGCGTGGAGCTGGGCCCCCGAGGACGGTCAGGGACGCTGGCAGGGGCATGCCGGGCGGGGGGGCTGGAGGCACGAGGGTCACATGGGCCGCGCGGCTTTCCAGGTGTGCCTGTCGGGGGGCGGCTGCCGAGGGGGCCAAGCTCTGACCAGTTGCATCAGCCCCCCACCAGGATGTGGGGCTCGGAGGGCTGGGCTGGGCTTCCGAGCTGGACTTTTCCCCCGGAATCAAATTCCCCTCCCGGCCCGTGTATGGGGGGCCCAGGGCGCAGGAGGAAGCCATCTGTCACCCGACGCGGGTCCCCAGTGGGAGGGAGATGGGGCGTTTCCGGGCTGGCGGGGTGACAGCCGGATGCCTCAGATGCCGCCAGTCCGAGAAACGTGGGCAAGGCCGTGCGACAAGGCGGGACCAATCAGAGAGACACGTGGGGCTTGGTGTTGGCTGAAAAGGTGGAACAAAATTTCTAGGGTCCTCGGTGCGGGGGCTGGGGGGGTGGGGCACGCACTGTCCACCCTCCGGCTTGGGCCGTCTCCCTGGGCCATGCTGCCCGCTGCAGCGTGGATTCTGTCCCCCACCACGTGCGTGACAAGGATTCACCCCAGGTGGCGAATCAGCCTGCCCGTGGCCCCCGAGTGCCTGATCCCAAAGGCTGGGCCATCCCTGTCCGGTCTGGGCTA
The DNA here is from genome assembly GCF_922984935.1 of Meles meles. Classification (NCBI taxonomy): domain Eukaryota; kingdom Metazoa; phylum Chordata; class Mammalia; order Carnivora; family Mustelidae; genus Meles; species Meles meles. Next base: position 162,276,700 of record NC_060069.1, on the reverse strand, counting down.
ATGGGGGACGTTTCTGCTGGGATCGGGTGTCCTGTTGTCCACGGAGGCCCAGCGGAGGAAGGAGCCAGCTCCCGGGCCCTGTGGCAGCTGGGGAAGCCCTTCAACGTTCCCCTAGCCCAGCACGGGGACCAGCGCCCTGGGCCTAAAGCCCCCGGCATGCGGGGGGGCTGCCCAGGGTGGGGGCTCCGAGTCCAGGGTGCCGCTCCCTCCCCGGGAACGCAGGCAGCCGGGCGCAGGCCAGGGCTTGTCTTCGGGGAAGGCCAGGCACGGAGTGTACCCTGGGTGTGGGCATTTCCATGCGAGGCTGGGGCTTCTCTCCTTGGAAACCGCGTCAGCCTCCTATAATCCGGGCCTGGCTCCGGGGACGGTGACTCACGAGGTCACACCAGTGGCCTGGCACGTTTGCCCTTGGGCTGTTGGGGATCGGCCTGGGTCTGGAGCTGACCTCCCCCCTCCGCCTTCCCTGGGCCCTGGGAGTGACATGGCCGGCCAGAGCTCACGTGGATGGTCAGCGGCCATCTCAGGCCTGGGCCAGCCCCTCTGCCCTCCCTGGTGGCGGAGCACAGAGGAGGGGCTTTGGGGGCTGGTGGAGTAGGACCCCTGTGGGTCCCTGGCCTGGGGGGCTGTGGGTGACTGCCACGGGAGGTCCCCGCAGCCTTGTCCCTCTGGGGGAAGGGGAAGTCCCTGGTCCTGGAAACCCCCTGGCCGACAGGTTTCCTCACTTGGGAAGCGGGGTGATAACAGATCCTGTCACCACGTCACATGCCGAACGCTGGGGACGGTGCCAGCTGGGAGCGGCTCCCATGGCGGCCCTGGGCAGCAGGTGCGGGACCCTCCCCATGCCGCCTGCCGTGTCCGTGGGACTCTGAGGCCCCTGACCTCGCCCAGGAGCCTCTGTGACCCCCACCAGGGTGCCGCTGTCCCTCCCCAGTCCTCTCTCCTGCCTGCTTTGTCCCGCTGTCCCCATCACGAGCTCACCTGTGGGTGCTCCAGCCCAGACCACGGCCCCGGAGTTGCGTCCCCACCTGCCGGGCCTGCACCCCGACACCCGGTCACCCCTCCCCGCCCTCCCTCTGCCTGCCAGGAGCGGGGACCTGCGTTTCCTCCCTCACTCAGCCCCTGCCTGCTCCTGGGCCACCCTGATTTTCCGAGTCACACAGCCTCCCGTTCAAGTCTCGTCCCCCACTGGCCTCTGCCGCCTCTGGTCTAGAGCTGCCCCAAGCCCGTCCCTGCCGTTCGAGGGGGCGCCCAGCCCTGGCATCTTCTTCCGTGAAAGAGAGACTCCAGAAGGAAAGCTGCCTGCGATTCCCTGCACCGTCAGCAACCCGGCCGTCAGCGGCCCGTCCGAGGGGAGGCCTTGACCTTGTGGCCAGAGGCTGCCCAGGGCACAGGAACGTCTGTTCCATCAGTCCTTCCGGCAGCGAGGGGGCTGGCTGGGGGAGGGGACAGGTTCCTGCGCTTGGACCACTGCCCCGGTCCTGAGGGCCAAGCGATGCCCCTCGAAGCCGAGAGGAGGGGTCACGTGGCAGCGGTCCCCGGAATCCGTGACGTCTCCAGGTCGGGTGAAGGACTGCGGAGGCGGGGACCACGGGCGTGATCAGGGCGGCGAGCCCAGCAGCTGGACTGTTCCGCGTGAACCAGCTGGCCCGGCTCTCCGAGGACTGGGCCGCTGCTCCCCCGCCCCCGGGGGTGGACATGCGGGGCCACTGCAGGAGGGACAGCGGCTCTTGTCTTGTCCTGCGGGGCCTGGCGGATGCCGTCCCTCCACGTACGAGTGGGAGGCTAATGTCTTAGACGTGACACAGTTCCCAACAGCGACCGTGTCCGACGCTCCTGGGCAGGTGGAGGGACCCCATGCAGGGGGGATGGTAAGGATGGTAAGGTGGTGGGTTAGGATGACGCCACCGAGCCGCCCCCACACCCCTGCTTCTTAGGACAACGTCCCCATCGTGGGAGCAGGAGGCTGAATCACAATATTTTTGAGTGTGACTGTTTTAGGGAGGGGCCCTTCTTCGAGGTTCTGGGACTTTTCTGCCCTTGTAGATTGGCCAGTGTGTTTGAGAGCCGAATGCAGGGCCCGTGGGGACACGGGAGGTGCGGTCCCCGAGGTCAGGCGGCGTGGGGCCCCCGAGCTCTGGGGTCCGTCCTCCCTCGCTGTGGCCAAGGCCCGCGGAGGGCTTTCTCCTCGGGCTTCTTATCAGCCCATCGGCCCATTTAGGTAATGACACTTCCTGCCCGTTCGTCTTGGCGCAGACGAAGTGGGCTCCGCAGGGATCCGGCCAGAAGCCGGCGGGAGACTTCCTGTTCGGGGAGTAAAACGGAGCTGGGCCTCCGGCGCGTCCAGGAAGCGGAGAGCCCGGCTTCCGCGGCAGCGGGCAGGACAACAAACGGGCCGGGCGCCTGAGCGCCGCCGAGCACCCACGTCAGCGCGCGGCCTTGGGGGGGGCTGGAGGCGGCCGGCCGGGCCCGAGTGTTGACATCCTGGCCCCGCAGACCCTGCCAGTAGGAAATGGGGGGACAGATTGGGCTGGTGCTTCCGCGGGGGACTAGCTGGGAGGCCCCGGCCACGGCTCCCCTGACCACCCCAGGCACGTCTGGGTGCTCTCGGCTCTGCCCGTCTGCTGGACGCTCCCCTGAGGCAGGCCCGGGCCACCGCCTCCCACTGGACACTTTCCCTCTCAGCCTCTGGGAGCCGCATGGGGTGCTGGGACCCCCCTGCTGAGCTCGGCTCACAGGCTGCATCCCAGGCCCCACAGCTTCCCTGCCTCCAGCCCCCAGGCCTGGGCGATCTCATATTCTGGTGGGTTCCGAGCGGCAGGACCTGGGAGAAGCCAGTATCTCTCCCTCCCTCTGTCTCCGACTGCGTCTCTCCACTCCAAGCTGCAGCAGGGGGTCCCCGGGCCTCAGGCGCCGGAGCACCCCTCCCTCTTCTGTCCCTCCAGCCTGGTGCACAGTGGGTCCCCGAGCACTTGGCATCCTGTGTTCGCTGAGGCCTGAAGCCTCCCTCGTTAATGCCATGACAGAGACGCCCCCAGCTTCCGCTCTCTCCAGGCAGGGCAGTCCTTGCATGTGTCCGTAGTGTCCCCAAGGCCCGCACGGGTGGACCCCACTGCCGGCCCTCCCCGCTCAGCTCCCGCATAAACTGTCCTGGAAGGCTGCTTCAGCGTCTGCTTCTGCGGGTCTACCCACCGCCACTCGTGCCTCGGCATCCCCTGCTGGGCCTCTGCGGGGCGGACCCTCACCAGCCCTCTTGGCCGCAGACAGTGAGCCCACCTCTTGGCCAAGCTGCTGCTGGCTCTGACCCTGGGACCGGGGGCAGGGCAGGAAGGGGGGCCAGAAAGGGGGGTGCATCGGGAGGCGGGGGCGAGCCGGGCACCTTGGCCAAGGCTGCAGGGAGCGGGTGCAGACCCCCGCGTGGGTGGAAGGCTTCCCTTTGCCGGCTTCCCTGGACGACGGAGTCCGCCCAGTGCACAAAGCGCTCGTTACATAACCGGTGTGAAGACACATGGAAAGCCCCGGGCAAGTCACAACAACCCCAAATGGGCGGGGATCCCAGATGGACAAACACCGGGAACGCCGTGAGTAACTGGTCGGAAAGCCCCGGCTGGCAGGAAGGGGACTCTGGGCGGTGGCTCTGGAGGAGAAAGTGGTGGGGCAGAGGGAAGGACGAAGAGGCCACCGGTCTGGGCCTCCGGGTGGCTGCCCCAGCCCTGCTCCAGCCGCCGGCCTCGCTCCCGCAGCGGGTGCGCACCCGCGGCTGGCGGCTGTCGAAACCGGGCTGGAGTTGGGGCCCACGGGGATCCAGGGACGTCCCCTCCCCAGGTCCTTAGCTCAGTCCCATGGACTGACATGCTCTGAATAAGGCCTCATCAGAGGTTCCAGCGGTCAGGACGTGGGCAGAGTTTGGGGACCAGCACCCCCCCACTCCCACTGGCAAGGCACGGCACCCCTGAGTCTGCGGCTCTAGGTGGGCTGGAGGTGCCCCAGAGGCGTCCAGAGTTGGGTGAAAGCAGCTGGGGTCAGGACAGCCTCTCCGAGCAGCGCTGCTGCCCTAGGATCCCCGCTCTGAGCAGAGCCCCACCGCCCGCCCTGATCCCTCCCAGCCAGGCTGCCCTCTGCCCACCCCCTGCCTCCTCGCGGCATCTCCCACCCACCCACCCCCGAGAGCACCTCCATCGAGGCCCTCCTTGCACCCCTCCTTGACCCCCTGCTTCTCTGGGTTGGGGCTGAGCCCGCCGGCCCCTGACGCCCGGGCCCGGATGGGATGCCGGGGTACCCAGGCGTCTTCTGAGTCTCAGAGACAGTGAGATGGGGCGGCGCCAGGTGGGCGGAATAGAAAAGAGGCGGCGGGAGGGGCTGAACTCCTCGAAACCCGGCGGCTGAACGCAGGCCGCAGCCCCCCCCAGCACAGCTCTGGTCCCCCAGCACCCCAGGCCCCTGTAGGCAGCCGACCTCCAGGGCCTCGTGCACACCTGGTCCCCTGGCGTGTACAGGGCCTGCACAGAGAGCACGGGCCCTGGGATCCCAGCGAGGACGGTGCTGCTTATTTCACTCTCACTGCCTCCGCAGGGGCTGCCCCGTTGCTCTTCCCACCCTCCCCTGCACTGTGCACCTGGGGACAAGCCGGGTGCTCCGAGGCCCCCGGGGCCCCACTCGGGCGTTCCGAGGACAGCAGACACCGAAAAATAGCTCCATCTCTCTAAGCCACAGGCCTCTTTTTGAGGCAGCTGACCCCCATCTTCTGGCTTCCTGGGACACAGCCCCTAGACAGGTGGAGGTTTGCGGCTTGCCCGTGCTGGCCGCGCCCTGCTCTCAGCCGCCGGGTGTCCCCCTGAGCTCCGGTCTGTCCCCGTGAGCTCCTGTCTCCTGCTGCCATCCCCCACCCAGTCTCAACCGCCTTCTCCGGCCAGAAGGGGGTCTGGACCCTTCACCCCCAGCAGACGGCCAGAAGGGAATGTTCTCACGGAGCCAAAATGACTTAGGATGGGAAGTGGGGTGCTCACCGGAGCTCTGGGGGTGCCTGTGCTTTCCAGCTCTGGTGGGATCCCACGCTCATCCCCACCCCGGCGGAGGGGCACGGGACCCTAGGATGCTGCTTCTCCTGCGGGGGATTGAGAGGGAGCCCAGCTGGGGTGACAGGGCACCCCAGGGCAGGGGCCAGAGACCCACGGGTCCCTACACCTCACCCTGCCAGGTTCCCAGGGTCCTGACTGCCCCCGTGATCCTGGTCTGGGGTAGGGCTGGCTCATTGTCCATCTCCTGCTGCTCTGCTCCCTCTTCTAGAACGTTCCTGCCAAGGAGCGGACCCCTGGCTCCCCCTCGTGTTCCTCAGGTAACCTGATCCCTGGTTCCCTGTGGACACACGCTGGTGGTTGTTTAACCGTTGAGGCCGATGTGCCCGCGGAAGGAGTCGGGCTCAGTCTGACGTTTCGCTCATTCGTTCGTCCCCTCCGGCTGTGTCCCTTGTTCCCTCCGCTTTTCCCTCAACGACTGGCCGGACTCCCTTTTCATTTAGTTGTTGGCTCTCGGCTTTACTCTGTCGCCGTCTGTCACCGTGGCTCCGGGGCCGTGGTCTTCCCCCTCCCCTCCCCCGCTCTGTGCGGTGCCTCTGATAACGGGCAGGAGCCCTTCCCCTCTAGAGACGCTGTCCCACTGCCTTCTGCCTCCGTGTTGTTCCAAAAGGTGTTTGGGCTTGTTTATTTTGGGCCTGATTTCTTTTTCATTAATAGATTAAGGTTTGCAGAGAAATTGAGCAGGGAGCTCAGGGCGGTGCCCCTCCCCCCTCCCCTGCGGTGCCCCCACCTGACGGCACTCCCAGGCACGCTTGTCACAATTGCTACAATATGACTATCGACTAAAACCACAGCTTACAGGAGGGGTCCCTCTTGGTGCTGTTCTGTGGTTTGGACTCACGTGTAATGACACAGAGTAGCTTTGATGCCCCGAAACTCCGCCCTCCCCCAACCCCCCCACCTTTCTTCTGTCTGTCCTTCTGCCTTTTCCAGAATATCTCGTTGGAAGCTTGCAGTGCTCAGCCTTTCTGGTTCTTCTTTTACTTAGCGACGTGAAGTGCCTTTCGGGTTCCTCCGTATTGTCTTGTGGTCTCAGTGGTTTGGGGGAGAAAGCGAGGGTCATCGGAATTGCGCTTCCCAATGCGGCACGCATCCCCTTTCTCTTGGGTTCATGGGATCCTGGGGGGTTTTGTGGGGCACGTTGTGATGTGGCTGGGCATGGTTTTCTTTGAGTTAGCTTTTTCGGGATTGCCAAGCTTGTTAAAATGGTGCGTTTGTCTTTCCCCCAATTTGGGACATTTTCTGCTATTGTCACTTCACCTGTTTCCCCCACACCATTGTTGCCCTCCCCTCCTCCTGACTCTCACGGCGTGAACGGTGGACACTTGCTACCACGCCATGAGTCGCTAAGCTTCTGTTTTCATTTTTCAGTTTTCAGGCTGATTTTTCCTCTGTTGCATAGGTTGGAAATCTCCCCTGGATCTCTCCGTACGTTCTGTCCCCTTTCCTGATGCTGCCATCCTAGTGAGCCCACTAATGATGTTTTTAAATTTCAGACATTTTATCTTTCGGTTCTAAAGTTCCTATCTAGCTGTTTTTTGTAGTTTCTATTTCTCTACAGAGGATTTCTATCTTTCCCTTCACTTCAAGTGTGTTTTTCTTTACCACGTGGAGCATAACACGTGTCAGAATCCTTATCCGAGGACTCCAGCGTTGGGGTCACGTCGGGGGCAGGAGCCGTACCTGCGGGTTTCCATTCTCTTGAGCATTTTGTGGCTCCTTGTATGTCAAGTAATTTGGGATCCCTTGGATTGTCCTGAATATTTTCAACAGTATGTTGTGTAGGCTCTGGGTCTTGTGAAAATCCTCTGGGAAATGTGGACTTTCTTTTTTAATTCACAGCTGCGAGCTGTGGGTCCAGGTAGGTCAGACCACAGTTCTGTGTCACGTGCCGCGGGCCGTGTTCCACCTCAGCTTGGCTCTTGGGGACGTTGCGGGGCTGCTACCGGTCGTCTTCTCTAGCTCTTCTCTGTCCCGATTTCTCCCAACAGGACCCTTTCCTGCTTCCTCTGTCCGGAGAGAGGGAGTCCGCGTCGGAGTCGTGGCTGTTTGTACCCCCACTGCCGTGAGGCCTGGATGTGCAGTGGGCTTCCTCCTACTTCTCCAGAACCACAAGTCCACACCTCGGTGTACAAAGTCATTGTCATGGTGTGGCTGTTATTCCTCTACTTCTTTTTTTTTTTTAAAGATTTTTTTATTTATTTATTTGACAGAGAGAGATCACAAGTAGACAGGCAGGCAGAGAGAGAGAGAGAGGGAAGCAGGCTCGCCGCTGAGCAGAGAGCCGGATGCGGGACTCGATCCCAGGACCCTGAGATCATGACCTGAGCCGAAGGCAGCGGCTTAACCCACTGAGCCACCCAGGCGCCCCTATTCCTCTACTTCTGATAGCAAGAAACGTAATCTTAATCACACCCGGGGAAACTATGTCATTCATGTCGTAAATCGTTATATTTTGTATTATCTTCTCCCCTGACTTGCTGGCGAAGAGGGATAGGGTGGCCCATGCCTGACTCTGGTGGGTTTCTGGGCTGCCTGGACGCAGCTGCGGCGGTTAGGGGGGCTGCCAGGGATCAGCCTCCCAAACACCAGTTCTAGAAGCAACTCCTTGGGCAGGGCTCCAGCCGGGAAGGGTTTCACTCCCGTCACAAAACTGCCCCGAGACCACGAACACCCTCTGCGGTTCTCTGCACCCCCAGAGCACGGCAGAGTCCGGAGAGCAGCAGGTGACCAGGAGACGAGCTCGTGTGTCGGGCTCTGATGAGCTCTGGCCCCGCCCACCTGTCAGGCTGGTGCAGGGGACCTGCCGGCGTCCCACTGCCCACGTCTCCCTGTGGGCTCCGTCCCGCACTCTGGGACTACTGTGGAGTTGGGTGCGGCCCATCATTGGCCCTGAATCTGAGGGGCAGTGCTGTGACAAGGACAGGTGACCTGCCTGTCCTGCTGTCACGTTTGCGCATGTTGTATGTAAACCCTATCAGGAGTGGTTAAACCACTACACAAGCACACTCCGTCCCACACCATGGGAGCTCCAGACAGATGGACCCTGTCTGCATGGCTCTGTGTCCTACCGGGCATGTTGGGGTCCCATGGGGCTGGCTCGAGACCCTGGCCCGTGAGGGTCACACTCCCACCAGCTGGTCCCTTGCGAGCGTCAAGGATGTCCTTGTCACTGCGGACACTAAACCCAGGTTGAGGGGTGGCGATGGGGATTCAGAAGCTGAGCTCCAGACGGCGGTAAGAAGCGGACCCCACGGTTTAGCGGGGAAACGCACCAACCGCAGAGCTGTGTGTCTCCTGCCCTCGCGGGGTGGGGGGGGCTGGGTGGACATGGGCAGTGCCGCGCTGACGGAGCAGCAGACGGGGTCCCGCTGGCCGATCTGCCCAGGCAGGACAGAGGGCAAGGGCTGATGTGGCTGTGGCTGCAGGAGAGGGTCTTCGAGCTGGGCCGGGGGAGGGCAGCCCAGGCGGTGGCAGCAGAGGGAGGCTGAGGGGTGGCGTGGGCTCAGGATGTCACCGGAGGGTGGGCTGCTGCTCGAGGGGGCCGTGCGGTCCAGCTGCACCATCTGGGCCCCTCCCTGGCCGGCGGTCACTGGAGCCGGGTGCTGAGGAGGCTCGGGGTGAGGACGTGGCGTCTGTGGGAGACCTCGGAGGCCATGGGACATCGATCCGGGGGCGAAGCCTCCAGCTCTCTTCTTGGCAGAGTGAAACTCAGAGGGACCCCAGCCGCCGGCACAATGGGAGGAAACCTGTTTCCTTTTACTTTCTTAGGGGGAAAACGTGCGGTTCCGAGTGAATGCAGGGAAGAGACGTCTCTGCTTTGAACTTGGAGCCCGTGGGACTGGCATCCTTGGGAGCACAGAGAGCGGGCCCTGTCGGGCGGCCGCAGAGCACTCTGGGACCCCTCTTTGCTTGGGGCCTCGGGGTCCCGGCCTCCCGTGCCCGGGGCAGCAAGGGGCTCAGTCCCTCCAACTCCATGGCCTGACCCAGACCAGCAGGAGGGCTGCCCGCGCACAGGAGCTGAGAAGTCGCCCGTGCACGCTGGCTCGGGCGCGGGGTTTGTGCCCACGGAAGCCCCAGCAGGGGAGGGGACTCTGCACTCTTGAGCCTATTTGCGTGGGTCACGCCCAGCAAAGTTTATTTTGCCCGGGCCCGAGGAGGTTGAGCGTGCGACGGCTCGTAGGCTGTTGAGTGGAAATGCTCCAGACACGTGCACGAGACCGTGACCGAGCTGGGTTTGGTTTGCACGCTCACACACCGTCACACACCGTCACACGTGCACGCATGCTCACAGTGTGCCCACGCACGCGCGCACACGGGAATCTACACGGTCACACACGTGTGAGCTCACACAATGGCTGTGTGTGCTGCATACACGAGCACACGCCACACACACTCACACACGAGCTCGCGCGCGGTCACACGTGCTCGTGCACGCACAGCCCACCCCACGCGTGTGCGCACATCACTTCTCATACACACCCACTCTGCTCCGCACGGAGAGCAGTGAGCCAGGTAGACGCCGTCCCAGCTCGCGTTCAAGTGCTCGTCTGAAGCTGCTTCGGAGGGTCCCAGAGCAGACCCTGCGGCTCGCTATGTCGGGAACAAGCAGATTCTAAAGACGCCGGCGCTTCCGCAAAGGGAGGTGCGCTGGGCCCCGGAGGCCACTCTGCGAAGGCTGACAGCGTGTCCCTCCAGGAGCGGGAGGACCCGAGACGCGTGCGTGTGTGTCCGCTGTCTCAGGGGACACGCAGACCCTGTGTTCGCCCCTGGGATCCGGAACTCCCGGGATGGCCCCCTGTCCCCACGGGCTGCCGCAGACCCTGGGAAACGGTGCCGGGCTCGGCCGGGGTTTGGGGGGCGGCGTCAGGAGATCCCGCCGTGGGAGCATCTCCCCCACCCGGGGGCGCGGGCCACCTGCTGCCCAGCTCGGCGGGAGGTGGCAGTCAGCGAGGGCTCCCGGGCCCGGGTTCGAGGTTGGCGGGAGGCGCCAGGGCCCCCGAGCAGGTGGGAGCGGCAGGGCCGGAGGCCGGGAGCCACAGACGGAAGTCTGTCCCGCTCGTCTGTCTTCAACCGCAGTTCCCCACCTCTGTCTGCTGTCCGCGCTCTGCAGGCCTGGACCCCGAGAGGACACACATGCCACCTGCTCCCTCCACGTCCCCGGGGCTGCTGAGCCAGGCCCACCTGTCGGCAGGGGGATTCATAGGCTTTGTGCCCTGCTGGGAGGCAGCGACCCCATTTGGGGACAAGTCCTTCCCCATCCACGGGCGCGGGCGCCCCTGCCGTTTCTGATTGGTTAACCAAGCAGAGCCCAGGCGCGCGGTGTCTCTGACCCCGCTCTCCGGGTGGCTCTCGTCCAGCAGGGCCCGTCGGCCAGCCCATATCACACTAGACGGCAGGCGGTAGCCAGCACCCAGGAGAACTCAGTCCTCGCTCGCGTCCCCCGTAGGCCGGGTCCCACATGGCACGTGCGCGCACCACACACACACACACACACACACACACACTCCAGCCCCTTCTCGTGCCCCCTTCTCGTGCCTTTCTAGACTCTGTCCACCTTCCTGGCCTCCCTGCAGTGTGTCCCCACTGGGACAGCAGGGAGACAAGGACACACGGGAGGGAAGGGATCACTGGAACGTGGTCCTGGGCCCCAGAAGGAGCAAGCCTGAGAGACGGGGCTGGAAGGAGGGGTGGCACCTGGGAGGACTCGGTCCAGGGTCCCGCAGGCAGGGAGGCCAGCAGGGCGAGGCCAGCAGGTGAGCAGATGGGTGGGAGGCCAGGCCAGGTGGACGTGGGCTTCTCCAGGAACGAGGGTGGGGTTGGCAAGAGTTCCAGAAGCAGGTGCCGGGGCCTTGGGGGTGGGATGGGTCCCAGGGACCCTGGGAGGATGTCACAGCACAAGGAGGCAGGGCTGTCGCAGCAGGAGGCAGGGACAGGACGAGGCACTGGGAGCCTTTGCAGATGCCCTTTTGCTCGGTGCAGGGAAGGTTCTAGAGTGGGGGAGGGGTGGGAGGGAGATTGGGGGCCCGGAGCCATGTGGGGAGAGACGTGGGTGTCCTGGGAGCCAGAGGCTTCTCGGGGGCACTGACGGTGGGAACGGGGTGTGGCCACGTGAAGATGGGTCTCCGGTTCTCAGGGCAGACTGAGGGAGAGCGAGTGTGAGCGAGTGTGCGTGGGGGGGTGTGCAGTACGCGTGTGCACGCTGTGAATGTGTGTGTGCACGTGCGGTGTTCGCGTAAGTGTGTGTGTGTCTGCAGCTCCCGAGGCCGGAGGCCGGAGATGAGCTTCCCTGCTCTCCCAGTCCCCAGGTCCAAGCTCCGGCAAAGGGGGTTTCCCATGGGCGGGAAGTTTGGAGTTTGGCCCTGGAGTAAATGCTTTGAAAAGTAAGAGGGAAGACATTGGAAATCCCCCCCCCCCCCGCCAAAAAAATTGTAATGCAAGGGATTTAGCTAAGAAAAAAACAGCATTAACTTCCAGGAGCCGTCCTGAGGTCAGGATATGGTCAGTGTGTATTTCTGACCCAGAGCTACGCGCCCAGAGCTCGGGAACGCTCCAGACACCCGCAACGTCAGCCCGGCTCTGTTTTCTTCCCAAGCCCGAGAGCCGACTTAAGGACGTTTTCAGCGGGGACTGAAATGCAAGGGGGGCGTGTTCCTGACTCTGGGTGAGACTGCGGCTTCCCACCAGGCTTCCCCGGGGCAGAGGCGTCCCTGGAAAGGGGGGCGGGTGCCGGGCTCGGTCCCCACATCTGCATGGGGGCCAGGGCCCTCTGCCTGGGGTTTTCTCATCTGCTCCCGTGCTCTTGCCCGGGCCAATGAGCTCACCAGGACCCTAGTCTCACAAGTCGACGCAGACATGGGCCGGTTGCCTCGCTGGAGGGGTGAGGGGCGCTCGGCAGCCGCCGGCCACAGGCATGGGGGACCGTGGCTACGTCCTTCCCTGTCAGCTCGTCGCTGCCGGAGCCGGGTGCCCAGGACCCCACAGAGCCACGGGATTCCTGGACGATCAGGCCACCCTGGGGTTAACCCACCGCCGGGCCTTCTGTGTTTGGCTATTTCCAAAGATCGACCGCGAGTGCAATGAGTGATTCGTGATGTGACAGGACACCCAAGAAAGTGCGTCCTTTGGGTGAAATCTGTGATTCCTGGCGTTTCTAAAGACTTACATGTTCAGTCCTGGAAAAGTGGGCACAGCCCCTGCCCCGTAGCTCTGCTGCAGCGGGACCGCCGAGCGGAGAAGCAGAGAACACGGGACTGTCCGTGGGGGGCGTTAAGGGGGTGTGTTGGGGAGGCCTCGATGGAGGCCCTCTGTCTCCCTGTGCTCTCCCCCGGGCGTCTAGTAGGCTGGGTGTCCCCAGCCCTCTGTTGGCAGGTCGTTTCTGGAAGATACACCTGGAATTACAAGCCTGGCACCCAGCCCCAAGGGCCCCCGGCAGCGCCTGGGAAGACTGACCTGCGGGAGGGCACTCGGGACGGTGGCAGGCAGCGGCTCAGGGCTGGCCGGGGACCCGGCGCACGTCAGGGGCGCTCAGCCGCCATCTGCTCTCCGTGGCCGGGGCTGCCGGTGGGCTTGGAACTACTCGTGGGGCAGGACGGCCGTGCCAGGGAGGGCACATCCTCTGGGGCCCCCCTGCCACGTGAACTCTCCAGAAGGGTGGTCACCAAGCTTTGTGATTGCCACGGTCTGAATGTCTGTGTCCCCCGAATTCTTGTGTGGAAATCCCAATCCCAATGGGCTAGTAGGTGGGGGTGGGGTCTTTGGGAGGGGATTAGGTCTGGAGGATGGGGTTCTCATGAACGGGTGAGCACCCCTCTAAGAAGAGACCCGAGAGAGAGCTGGTTTCTGTCTCTGCCACGCGAGGACACAGCACGGAGACACCGACCGCAGGCCGGGAAGGGGGATCTTAGCAGGCATGGGACGTCCAGGCCGCAGGGTGGTGAGAGATGGGAGCCCCTTGGCTGAGGCCCCCAGGCTGTGGCGTTATGGGCGCCCGAGCTCAGACAGCAAAGTCCCACTCTTTACCAATAAGTATTTGGGGGCACCTGGGCGGCCCCGTCAGTTAGAAGTCTGATTGCTGGGTTCGGCTCAGGTCATGATCTCAGGGTCGTGAGATCAAGCCCCACCTTGGGCTTGCACCCAGCACGAAGTCGGCTTGGGATTCTCTTTCTCTCCCTCCCCCCACCCCTCTTCCTTGGGCGTGTGTTCTCTCTCTCTCTCAAATAAATACATTTTGAAAAAAACAACCCGGGCTGAGTATCTGCTCTTACCCTCTAATACATGAATGTGCGTCATTTGGCAGGTCCCGTGGACTAACACAGGCACATCGTGTCTACGTGTTATAAAGCTCGCGCATCGGAAGCAAGCAAGGGGCGCTCCAGCTACCTCCTCGGGCGTCCCCGGGGGCACGCGCCTCACTTTGCGGCTGGCTCCGGTCTAGAGCCGGCCCGGTGGCCGGGCACACGGCACCTCGACTTAGAGCTCGAGGCCCTGGTTGGCTGCCGATGGCCTGGAGCGGGGCTCGCCTGGGAGGCCCCGAACACGGTGTCGCCGAAGGGTCCAGCTGTCGGAGCCCGTCTCCTGCGCCTCGTACATCGAGGTCCTGGCACCACGAAGCCGTGTGGTGATTTGTCAAAGCAAAGGCGTCCCCAGGACACCTGCTCGCCTGCCAGAACAGCCAGGCTGCTCGCGATCGGGCACATCGACGGTACGGAGCCCGGCTCCCAGGGGTGGGCCGTGTCTGTGGGGATGCCGGAGGTTCTCGGTGGGGGCAGGGGGAAGCCTACGGAAGTTGGATGGGTTCAGAGTGGCCAAGCTCAGCCCCATTCTCCTCCTCTTCCTTCCAAATTAATACACTTACTGCCTTTTATAGTAATTTTCCCTTTGCCGAGAATTTGGTAGGAAAGTACAGATCCCCACCCTGCTTTCCACTGTGGCTCCCATCTTGCGTCAGTGACAACACACTCATAGGAACGGCAGCCCACGCTCATGCAGGGTTCAACCTTTGGGGTGTCCTGACAAGTGTAGACAACGGGTGGGCCCCACTCCAGAATCGCAGAGAGGAGCCCCAGCCCCCAAACGCCCTGTGCTGCCCTTATTCACCCCTCCCTCCCCCACCCTGCAGTTCCCGATCTGCTCGCTGTCTCTGTCGCTTTGTCTGTTACAGAATGTCACGGAGCTGGAATCATACACGCAGCTCATCCGATTCCTTTCAAAGGATGTGGCTCATGAGATTCTAGAGCGGCAAGGGGGTGGCGAGCCGGGCTTCTTCCTTGGGTTTCTTCTCTTGAACTTGAGTCTGCATGAACCGGTCTAGATTTTCCTTAGATGGTTAGTTCAGGGGTGATGTTTTTAGGATTCAAGGAGGGTCGCAGCTGGAGAGTCTCCTAGGATAGAGAGGGAAAGGGTGAGTGGTGGCAGCTTCTCCTGGGCCAATAGCTTCTCCAGGGCCAGCAGCTTCTCCAGGGTCTGCAGCTTCTCCAGGGTCTGTAGTTTCTCCAGAGCCAGCAGGTTCTCCAGGGCCAGCAGCTTCTCCAGGGCCAGCAGCTTCTCCAGGATCTGCAGCTTCTCCAGGGCCTGCAGCTTCTCCAGGGCCAGCAGCTTCTCCAGGGCCAGCAGCTTCTCCAGGATCTGCAGCTTCTCCAGGGTCTGCAGCTTCTCCAAGGCCAGCAGCTTCTCCAGGGTCTGCAGCTTCTCCAGAGCCAGCAACTTCTCCAGGATCTGCAGCTTCTCCAGGGTCTGCAGCTTCTCCAGGGTCTGTAGTTTCTCCAGAGCCAGCAGCTTCTCCAGGATCTGCAGCTTCTCCAGGGTCTGCAGATTCTCCAGGGCCAGCAGCTTCTCCAGGGTCTGCAGCTTCTCCAGGGTCTGTAGCTTCTCGAGAGCCAACAGCTTCTCCAGGGCTAGCAGCTTCTCCAGGATATGAAGCTTCTCCAGGGCCAGCAGCTTCTCCAGGGTCTGCAGCTTCTCCAGGATCTGCAGCTTCTCCAGGGCCAGCAGCTTCTCCAGGGTCTGCAGCTTCTCCAGGGTCAGCAGCTTCTCCAGGGTCTGTAGCTTCTCGAGAGCCAACAGCTTCTCCAGGGCCAGCAGCTTCTCCAGGATCTGCAGCTTCTCCAGGGCCAGCAGCTTTTCCAGGGTCTGCAGCTTCTCCAGGGCCAGCAGCTTCTCCAGGGCCAGCAGCGTCTCCAGGATCTGCAGCTTCTCCAGGGCCAGCAGCTTCTCCAGGGTCTGCAGCTTCTCCAGGGTCTGTAGCTTCTCCAGGGCCTGCAGCTTCTCCAGGGCCAGCAGCTTTTCCATTGGCCAACAGCCATGGACTTGACCAGCAATGCAGAATCCCTCCTCCCAGTGACCTCCTGCCCTTGCCTGGAAAGCTGCTCTGGGCAGCCCACAAAGCTCACCCACTGGGAAGTTTCCACTCTGGGCATAAGCCGGCTGCCCCCTCAATGGGCTGGTCAAGCGAACAGATGCCTGGTAGCCCACCAGGGTCCCCCCAGACGGTTTGGGCTTGTTGGTCCAGCTGAACCCATACGCTGTGTGCTTCTCCCCTGGGCTAGGGTCAGTGGGCTCCCCAAACATCCCGCCGATACCTGTCCCACAGCCACCTGCAGCATCTACACCAACCCCAGCCAACACATCTGTGTCACCAGCAGCAGCCACCACGAACCACTGCCCTTCTCACCACCAACACCACAACCCTCCGCTTGGGCGAGGACAGCCTGTGTATGAAAACTCCCAGCACCCTTCACTCCCTTGATGCGTGAGGTCTCCCTTCGATTCACGTCTTCACGGCCAACAGCACAGACGACCTGATGCCGGCGAGTTACTGTCCCTGGGGCCATGGTCAGAACCCCAGTCTGCGGCAGCTGCCTCCCGTCCTGGGGTCTCAGCCTGCTGCCGCCGTGCATAGGGAACCGCCTCTGGGAGAGGACACCTGTCTTTAGCGGGAGACTCTTGGGCGACAGCCGGCGAGCGGCCGGTGGTGGGGAGGGCTGCCTCTGGGAGCCAGCCCGGCCCGAGACATCCCTGCATTTCAGCAGCGCCTCTGGAAAGCAGAGAGGGGTGGCAGTCCAGGGAACCTGGCTGCGATCCCCTGAGGGCGAGGTCAGGTGGTGAGCGTCGGCCTCGGGCCCAGGAGAGCGCGCGGGGACCCAGAGCATGCTCAGCCGCTGGGAGGACCGTCCCCAGCTCCGGGCAGCGTGTGCCCCCTCGCCATCAGTGGAAGGGGCCTCGGCCTCCGCTCTCATCAGCAACTCAGAAAAGAACGATGGACTGATGGCCCTGGGCCGTGTACGGGCCTGAGCACTGCTTCTGGCCACGTTGCCTCCCGGGACCCCAGGTTCGCCTTGAGGCCTGGGCGAGCAGCCAACTGGGGGTCCCACAGCCCGGGCCCCAGGGGAGAAGACCTGGTCCTGGGTCCTGAGTGCTACCCTGTCGGAGCCTGCCTGTGGCCTGTGCGGCAAGTGACACAACCCCTCTGTGCCTCCGCCTCGCCTCCTGGAAGCGGGCTGGCAGGGAGGCCCCTGGTCGGGCGGGGTGGGGGGGCAACGCACCTGCAGGCCCAGGCTCCGCCGGGCGGGGCTCCTCCTGGAAACTTGGCTGCCCCTCCAGTTTCCAACGTCCCATTTCAGCTGCAAGATAAACAAACCGACCGATTCCTTCTGTCTTGCAGAACCGTCCTGAGCCCGACTTCCTCACCTGCTCCCTGAGCGTCAATACCAGCTACGGGTCGCCCGTGGGGGGCTCGTGGGGCGGGGGGAGGGGCTGGCCCCCTGCACACAAGCTGGGGGGGGTGGAGGAATAGGGCACAGCGACAGAACAGGGCCGTGACTGTCCCAGCACCGCACGTGAACAGAACGAGAGGGACCCTTTGAGCACAAACGTGGCCAGACAGCACCCGGCCTGTCTGCCCCCGGGACCCCCACCTCCTACACGGCGGCGGTGCAGACCAGGGAGCAGAGTTCGGAACCGACGGGATGGGGGGACCTACTTCAGCCCCGCAGCGAATTCCCGTCCGGGACGCAGAGGAACCCCTGCCCCTCACTAGCAGACGCCCCAGTCACCCGGCTGAAGGCCTGGCTTCGGGCTCACACTGACATGGCCCCACAGAAGACGTGCGAATGACCCCCGGCCACACGTAAAGGTCATTGTCACGGACCATCTGGGGCCACGTCCTGCACGTCCAGGCCCCGTGTGCGGCGTGACCGCCCACGTTGCTTAGAGACTGTGTGTTTTGTGTCTCGGGGAGCGGCCTCAGTTTCCCCGTCTGTCAACGCAAGGGATCGTCGCCCTGCCCTGGAGGGAGTGGCGTGTGGGCTGCTGTGTCGGGGGTGGGGTGCCCGGCTGGCTCTCCCCGCGGCTGGGCGCTGTGCCCGCTCGCCTGCACCGCACACGGGGAGCTAGCCTGTCCCAGTGACAGTGCCCTGGGCCTCAGCCCTGCTGGCCATCCGTGGCCCTGGTCAGGCACCCCCTGTCCCCCGGGACCAGCCCTGAGCTCCAGCAGAGCGGCTCTCCGACTGTCTGTCTGTCTGTCTGTCTGCTCCTTCACCAGGCATCTGCTTGACGACATGCTTTCACGCTGGCTGAGTCTTCTTCCCAGCCCGAGGCCCGGCCTTCCTCGACCCCTTCTGCGGAGGCTGGAGCCATGGAGGTCACAGCGGTGGGGCAGACTTTTTGGGTCTCAGGTCTAAAAGGGACTCGTGAACTCCCTACATCACAGGCGATCAAGGAGGGGAGGCAGGCCCCGGGCAGGACCACCAGAGCCCCCGTGGCACCCACCAGAGTCCTTGCACCCAGTGGGGTCTCCAGAGCTCTGGCTGCTGAGAGGCACCAGGCCCGCTGCCCCCATGTAGGGACACAGGGTCTGTGGGGCAGGGTGGTGGGTCCCCGAACACGCCTGCTTCCTGCCCCAGCCGGCGGCCGTGGTCCTAAAAAGCAGTCTCGCGCTCGCCTTCTTGATGGGGGGCTCCCTCCCGGCTCAGGACCTCCTTCAGGGAGTCTGTGTCTTAGAAGGGATGACTCCTGTCCACACCAGCTTCCTAAACCCGGAGCTTCCCCTGCAGTTTCCCAAACGTGAGCTGCGGGAGGACGCACGACATCCTGTGCAGACACCAGGGGCCCCGGCCCCTGACCTCTCCTAGCTTTTGTCCTGGGGTCAGCTTGGCTGAGTTGCTGAAGGCTTGGAAAGGACAAGGAGGACGGTGCTTGTCCTCAGTCACCAGGAGGACAAGCAGCTGGCTCAGGACACGGCTAGGTCGCGATGGGCGTGCCTGGAGCGCGGCCCCGTGACCCGGGGGAGCCCCAGATTCATGTCTGGCAGCTCCGGGCTGGGCGATGGGGGCCGGGGCCAGAGTTGGAGCCCAGAGAAGTGTCCCTGGTGCCCAGGACAGGGTCTACCCAAGGCTGTGGGCTGGACACCTCCTCCCTCCGGCTGAGAGGCCATGGGGACTGGCTGCCCTGTGCCCAGGAGGGACAGGGATGCGGGGGAAACCAGTCCCAGGAGCTCATGGGTGCAGCGGCTTGGCGAAGGGCCCCCTTTCTGGGAGGCGCAGAAGACGACTCGACGAGAGGAGCCTGGGGGGTTGCGGGGCTGGAGAATCACGGTGGCTGGAGGCTTGGCCCGGGTTCCGAGATCAGGGAAGGAGACGCAGCCACACTGGATGGAGTGGGCTCGCTCACTCGTGGGGCGAAGAACGCCCAGGTGTGTCTGGGACGTGGGGGGCTGCAGGTGGCAGGCCCGGGGGTGACGAGGTCCCAGGCCTGGGGACACCTTCCAGCCTGGCCTCCCTGGTGATTGTGGCCCCAGTGTGCCCCGTGGGCTGACGTCCCTTCACTTCGGTCCTGGCAGCCCCCCCGGCTGGCAGCTGGACCTGTGCCCTTGGGTCTCTCCCCAGGACGCACGGCATGTCACGTGGCTGAGAAGGGGCTCCCCGTGGCGGACGGACACCGGGCAGGCCCCTGCCGGGCACTGGTCCCCCTCCAGCGCCGTGCAGGGCCTCCCAGGGAGCCATCTGAGAGAGCAGGGGAAGCCGGCCAGGCGGGGTGCAGGCCCCTCCCCACGCAGGGGGCTCGCGGGTGGTCCCCACTGCCTCCGCTGCTGTGGGCTGGGCAATGTCGTGGTGTAGCTCTGGCCTGGGCCCCCGCCGGACCCCTGAGGGAGCCGCCCGGCTCCTGGGCTCTCCTTGTGGGGGACCATCACTGAGCAGTTCGGGACCCCCGGCACCTCACGGACAGGCCGGCTCGTGTCTCCTCCCCGCCTGCGCACACGCCCAGCCCGTGCACGCGAAGGGAGTTCCCAGCCTCCTTGTAGCCGGGCGCCCGCAGGGGGGACGAAGGCGTGGATGCCACCCGGGAACACAGACATCGATCCTCCGCGGTCTTGACAATGCATCCTCCTCGCTTCTGGTCCAGAGTCTAAATGGAAGCCCGAGGGTTCCCAGGGCCATTTAATATTTAAACAGTTGTCTCCGCTTTGAAGGTCAGCGTGGAGCTCGGGGGCACGAGGCTGGGCCACGGGGCAGGAAGGGAGGCAGGGCTGGGGCCAGGGTGATGGCGGATGGCTGCGGGGGACGTGGGAAGGGACCCGGGAGACAGAAGAGGACGGGGTCCCCACTCACTCTCGTGGGACCTGGGACCCAGCGAGAACCTTGTCTGCACCTCAGTGTCTCCATCTGTGAAGTGGGTCCACGAAGGCCTTCAACCCAGGGACAGGAGTGACCCCACACACAGAGGGGAGCACGCGCCGTGCTGGGCCGAGAGGCCGCCGGGGAGCAGCCTCTGTAGACCGAAGCGGCCGCAGCCCTGGGCGTAGCCGGTGGTGTTGCCGAGGGAAGCCCGAGGCCCCTGACCCACCAGGTGAGGCTGAACTCCTTCCCAGCCTCCCCTCACTGCATTTCTGCCGTGGCCCTGACACCCGGGGGGCCATCTGTCCTTCCTGAGCGTCCTGGCTCCCTCCCCTGCCGGCCACCACCCCGGGAAAGTGTGCCTTTTAGAACGAAAAATAAATAAGATCAGTGTATTTGTTGTTCCCCGTGTTCATTGTAAATCGCAAATACGGGAGCGCCTGAGGGCTGGGAGCAGTTCTTGGTTTCGGCTCAGGTCAGGATCCCAGGGTCCTGGCATCGAGCCGCGCTGGGCTCCCTGCTCAGCGGGGGGTCTGCTTCTCCTCTGCCCCTCCCCCATCTCTCTCTTTCCAAAAAAAAAATAACCCGTAAAAGCCTGGGCTTTATTTTTTTTTTAAAAGATTTTATTTATTTATTTGACAGACAGAGATCACAAGTAGGCAGAGAGGCAGGCAGAGAGAGAGGAGGAAGCAGGCTCCCCGCTGAGCAGAGAGCCCGATGCGGGGCTCGATCCCAAGACCCTGGGATCATGACCTGAGCCGAAGGCAGAGGCTTCAACCCACTGAGCCACCCAGGCGCCCCTCATTTTTTACTTTGACATCGGATCTCGGAAGACTTCCCCGGAAGGCACACTCAGGAGGCCGAGGTTGGCGGTCGGCGCCCTTGTTGGGAAGGCCCTTGTGACGCCCGCACCGTCGCTGTGGCCTGCGAGGCCTCTGGCTTCCTCCCAGCCTTGGGGCGGGAGAGCAGGGGTGCATCCCTCGCAAACAGGGATTTGGGGGAAAGGACCGGCGGGAGGCGGCTGCACGGCTGGGGTTGTGGGGCTCAAACGGGGCCGAGCTCCCCACCCCCCGCAGAGCCTCTGGAGAGCCGAGTCCACAGTTCCCGAGGTGGGGGTCTCAGACCTCGGTCAGAGACACGGGCTGTGTGCGTGTGTGCATGCGCGTGTGTGCGTGCGTGGGTCCTGCCCGGGCCAGGCAGCCCTGCAGGCCGCACCCCAGGCCCCTGTGCTCTCAGAGCAGAGCTGGGCGCCCTGAGCCAAGGGATGCCAAGACGGCCAGCAGACGCCAGACGATGAGATCACCTCGAAGGAGCCAGCCCCGTGAACAGCCCGGGCTCGGGTTCTGGGAGAGGACGCGGTCCGGTTCCTGACATCACCCGTCTGTGCCGCTCCGTCCGGGTGGCCCCAGGGCCCCTCAGCCTCCCTCGTCGCGCAGTCCAATGCAGGGCCCACAGCCCGACCCGTCATCCCTCCGCCCCACCCCCGGTCTCCAGACTCCCCATGGGACCCTGCGTCCAGGAGCCTCATGTCTGGACAGGCGAGCTGCGGAGCTGCTCCCGCGGGCCCTGCGCGAACAGCTGACCTTAGGCCCGGGGTGGTTTCCCGGAGCTCCTGTGTCTCTAACTGGGAGGCCCTGATTGCAACTGATGAGCTTGTGGCGGGGAAGGTCACCAGGGAAATGCTATTAATACCGTTCATCTGGCGGCATGGGCGGCCGCAGCTCTCAGCTTGGCTGGAGCCTCGGAAGGTTCCACTCGTCCCCCAGGGTGCTGGAGCAACCAGCAAGCCGGGGAGCCCCCGACACCCCACCCCATTCTGTGCTGAGCTGCCACACTCGGGCCTGTGCCCCCTCGGAGCCCCCACGGGGAATAGTCAGAGGACAGGCCACCCAGCCCTGGTGGGTCCCCGCAGCCTCTGCCTTGGTCCTGAGCGGGGGGACAATGGGGCCTCCCCGGGGACTCACAACACTGGGGGGGTGCCCATGGCCCCTTTGCACCAGCAGGGACATGTCACAGGCCCATGGCACTGGCCGTTACCGGGGAGGGGGGCTCCCCTGGTTGAGAGAGCAGGGTCACGGACCTTGGCGCGCAGAATGGTGTCCCTCCAGACCCTGCCCCCCATGCAGGCCAGCATGCCCTTTGCGCCCAGCAGCGGGGCTCGACGCCCCAGTCACAGGATGGGGCCCAGAACCCTCACCCCGTGCTCTCACCACCCAGTTCGGCGTGTTCCACAGGAGGGCCGGGCGAGGGCCAGGTGGGTCTCCTGGGCGTCCTCACAATTGGGGTGATCTGAAACACACCAGGCATGTGTGCCTGCCAGGGGCTCTGGGCGCGGCTTTGCATGGTTTGTGTTCAGGGCCCCGGGATAGTGTCCACAGCGCTCCCAGGACACGTGTGTCCCTGTGGAAAGATGTGCCTGAGAACTGACGAAATAGTGGCTTCCTTGTTCTCTCTGGTTTTGCTGTCCCCTCTCAGCCTCCGGGCCCCAGGACCCGCTTTCCTTCCAGCCATGACGCAGGGCCCCGGGGGAAGGGATGCCTGCAGGCAGGTCCCGGGCTGGGCACCAGGGTCCAGGAGGCAAAGCGAGGGCCCAGGGCGGCCCAAGGGGTAAGATCCGCTGGGTCACGTCGGGCCGTGGTGCAGTCGCTCATGACCAGGCCCAGCTGTGTTCTCTCCTGGGCTGAGGGTCCTGGAGGACACGGGGCGTCTGGTTTCTCCCGGGACACCCCCCACCGCACACAGCGCTCGTCCCACGGTGCACGTGCTCAAGCCCCAGCCCTTCCCCGCTGGCCCCTGGCTCGGTGCGGACGGAGCTAACACCCCTGCGGGGACATCCGTGCCCTCAAGCCAGGCCAGCCTTCCAGCCGAGCGGTCCTGAAGCCTCTTCCTTCCGTAGGCTCTGACGACTGACGTGGCTTTCTCCCTCCTCCTCCCCCCGGGAAGGTGCTTCCAGAAAGAAAAGGTCAAAGCCATCAGGCTTCCCCGGCCCTGGGGAGTCAGGCTCGGGCTGACTCAGCAGATCGGGCGTGGGCTCCGTGTCAGGGAGCTCGCCTGGGAGCTCGTGGACCAGCCTTCTTCCAGGGCTGGGGTGGGGGACGTGCTTAAGACGGGAGGGTCGAGCTCAGAGCGGCCAGTGGCTGGGGCTTGGCCGGGTGCATGCCCGGGGCTCTCTGGGAAGGGTAGAGCGAGGCTCCAGGGCATCGAGGCAGCCCAGTGTCCTCCCAGCCCTGGCCCTGGCTTCACAGTGGCCGTGTGAGCAGGGAGAGCACGGCCCCCTGAGTGCCGTCTCGGCCCACGCCCCAGACTGGAGGGCGGACGGGAGAGGAGGGAGGGAGGGGGGCACACAGCTGTGCCAGTGGGGAGGGGTGGGGGGGAGGGGCTGCTCCCAGGGCTGAACTTGCGGTGGGAGGCCAGACAGCCCCCCTCCGGACAGACGGATGGACAGACAGGCTTTTAACCCTCTGGGCCACACTCAGCAGGACCCCCAACACTCACAGCGATGTGTGGGGGGAAGCCGCTCTGCCCACCTCACGTGAACCAGATACGGCACCCCTCCCCTTACAGGGGCGGAGATGGGGGTCAGGCGAGAGGGCAGACGTGTCCCTCAGTGGGGGGTGGGGCCATGAAAGGGATGGAGGGGTGTAGAGAGGGAGCCGCGGAGGCCAGACCGGCAGGGCACCCCCCCCGCCCCGAGGCCTCAGGGGTGGCCACAGCGGGAAGCAGCCCCTGCCCCCGTGTTAGGAGGCATTTTCTTCCAAGCCAGGATGTGCGATGCTGAAAGCCACCGTGAGGATGCTCTCGTGGAGGGGGCAAGCCCAGCACCGACATTGGCCGACCTGCTATGGGGGGACGTTGACCCCTTCCTCGGGAGCAGGGTCCCCCAAGCCCCCACGAGAGGGTGTACTTCCCATGTGCCTTAAGCCCCTGGGCACAGGGGTGCCCCGGCTGAGCGTGGGGCCCCCGTAGCTCAGGGACATCCCTGCTGGGCTGGGACCCCAGGATGGCCGGCCCGGGGCCAGGAGCTGGACTGTGTGGGTTCGTGTCCCCCAGGAGACTCGGGCACAGTCCGGCAGCACCGGCAGCGGGCGGCCCCCCGGGGGTCCTGTGATTCGTCACCGCAGCTGGAACTCAGGAGAGCCAGGGGGGCTGTGGACATGCACTCTGTGTGCCCGCTGCCCCACCACCTTCTGCGCCCCGACGCCCCGGCCCCACGACAGCCCGTCCCTCCCCTCCCCTGCTGTGCGGTCTCGGCGCTGCCCGGAGGCCCCTCAGGGCCGTTGCCGTCACACTGGCCACACCTGCGTCTGCCCCGCTTAGAGGCCTGGAGACTTCTTTCCCAACAGACCCCTCCCTGATTTCAGAAACGTGCTTCCTTTCGCAGGGGCGACTTTCTCAGTGGGACGGGTGCTTGTCTGGGGAACTGCGAGGCCGGTGTGGCCGGTCTGGCCGTCCAGTGCCGGGATGCGCTCTGGGAGCCAAGCCGGACCTGCGTGCGGCGGCCTTCGGAGCTCGAGGAAGAGGTTTCCGGGCTCGGCCGTGGTTGTGGCACAGCGAGCCGCCCGCGGGCTGGACGGCTGTGACCCTTCCCACCTGTGCAGTTCTCCTGGGGGACAGCGGCATGTGGCAGGCGATGAAACACAGAGCTGAGGACGAGGCCAGGGGTGCCGATACCACGTTTGACCATTTAAGGAACCCCAGGCTGCTCGGAAAGCCCCGAATTAGAAAGGCATCCAGACCCGCGGGGAAGATAAGCCCCCGGGCGCTGCCTGTCCAGCTCAGCGCACGGCCACGGGGCCCCGGCTCTTGGGGAGTCTCTTATCGACACCCAGACATGGAGGGCTTGCGGCTTGGTCGGCTCTTCACAGATGGAAACACCCAGATGGTTCTGCCAAAGGCCAGGCTTTGCTTGCTCACCCAGGGATGGGTGGCCCCGTTTTAGGAAAAGATGTCTCCGTCCCCATTTGCAAAGCAGGTGCGTGGCTGGGCCCCCCGGCCGCCCAGCTTCATGGTCCTTACAATTCAGTGGCGGGTCCCTCGGCTGCCCCGGTGTTGCAGGTGGGAAACGGAGTCCAGGGGGCGAGGGTCGGCGCTGGGTTCTCAGCGGGCAAGGACGCAGCAGGGCGTCTGGCCGGCCCGGCTGGATATGAGCGTGAGCCCCTGCCTGTAGCCCTGTCTCTCCGGTCATCCCTCCAGCATCCCAGGGTTTCCCGGTCCCCGTCTCCCTCCACTTCTCGGCCCCATGACTTTTGATTGTCCCCGTCGTCTTGCCCACCTGGCCTTTCTCGATCCCCTTCCCAGGTCAAGGGGCACATGCGTCCACCTCCCTGGGCAGTCAGGCAGCACGTCACCGTCCCCAGGGACTGTGGGCACCTGAGGGCATGACTGCCACGTGAACTTCCGGGAGCCCAGAGCCACCAGCACCACCAAACGTGCAGCCGACCCTTGTCCCATTGGCAGAGCAGCTCTGCCTCGCTTCTGCCGGAGCTGGAGGGGTGGGGGCGGCAGCGGGCTGGGAGAGAGGGGCTGGTGCCCCCAACTCCGCCGCACCTGGCAGGGGCGTTCGAGCCTCCCCGGGGGCGGGCCCACAGCCGGTGGTAAGACAGGCGGGCCTCCCTGGCGGGTCCCGGAGGGTCTGCTTACCAGAGGCAGCCCCTGTCTCCTGGGCCCCCTCTTAACTTGGTTACATCGACAAAGACCCCGTTTCCAAATAAGGTCCCATCCCAAGGTCCCGAGGCGCGTTCTGGGGGGAGGGGCGGGGGACATTGTTCCGCCCACTGGAACAGGCGATCAAAAACTCACCCGGAAACGCGATAGGCCTCCAGTGGCCGTCAGCTCACAGTCGAGCAGGACGATACACTCTCTTGTACACACGTGGCAAAAATAGCCCCAGAGTAGGAGTGAGGTACACGTCAGCGTCAGGGAGCTGGCCCTGGGGGAGGTGGCAGGTGGATGGGAGGAGGGGCAAGGGACAGTGGGGGGAGGGGCGCGGGGGCTCCAGCTGCCTGGCCCAGGGGAGGCCCAGACATGCTCTCTGGCCGCACGGCCTCCCGGACTCACCACGCACGGGAGCCCGAATCGCGAGCCCGACCCAGAACCAGGGGACCCACGTGACCAGGGCTCCCCTCCCCCGC
Organism: Meles meles; assembly: GCF_922984935.1. NCBI lineage: Eukaryota > Metazoa > Chordata > Mammalia > Carnivora > Mustelidae > Meles > Meles meles. The sequence goes on along the minus strand of NC_060069.1, from coordinate 162,250,885 downwards.
TACAGGGGTCAGGGTCCTGGCTGAGGGCACACCTCTGCTGGGAAGGGTCCCGCAGGCCGTCCCCGCCCCCTGTGGGATGGTCCCCCAAAGCCAAGCGCCGAGAGCAGGAGGCAGGCGCTCTAGAGGCCGGCGTGTGACTTCCGCCTGGGGTCATCTGCTTCCCGACTCCCCCCGGCCCCGAAAGGGAGCCACCACCCTCCTGAAGTCAGATCTGCTGATCCGAAACCCAGGCCGCCCCGCACCTGCGCTCGCTCCCTGCGGAGCCCGGCAAGGCGTGTCCCGCCGGGACGCCCTGGGGAGGCGCAAACAGGGCGAAGTCCGGTCCGCGTCAGCCTGGGCCGCTCCTTCTGGCGTCTGTTTGCAGGAGCCGGACCGTCCTCTGCGGGGAGCGGATGGTCTTGTCTGCGCCGGGGTCACGGTCCCCGGGGGCATCGTCCTGACCAGTCATGACCCCAGCTAAGATCCTGAGCCCTCCTGCCGGAGCCCGCTGCTCGTGGCTCCCAAAGATCACGGAAAACCCTCAGAACGGGGCGCCTCCAGGCCTGCTGTTCTTTTCTTCTCTTTCTTTAGAGAAAGCAGCAGAGAGAGCAGTATTCTCCCCTGCCGGGCTGGGGGAGGCGAGGCGGGGAGGGGTAGAGGGAGAGAGAATCCTTAAGCAGACTCCCCGCTGAGCACGGAGCTGCACGTGGGGCTCCATCTCACAACCCCGAGACCATGACTCGGGCCAAAATCAAGAGGGCCAGACTGAGGCTCCGGCAGCGAGTGCGAGGGGGGCCAGCCCGGCCCAGACAATGCCGCCGTCTCGTTAGCCCTGGGGTCCGTCTGGAGGGGGGTGTCCCCTTTGCGGAGGTCCGGGGTGCTCAGCGGCTCCAGGGGACTGGGCAGACCTAAGGGGTATTTAGGAAACAGCCCTGCCCCATGGCCGCGTCCCCTCTGTGGACACCGAAGCAGACCCTTCAAGGGCCTGCCCCGAGGACAGGGGCCAGGGGCTGCCCTGCCCCACGATGGGGACACGGGCCATAGGGCCCAGGGCTGGGGGAGCCAGCAAGGGCACAGGTCCCACCGGGTCCCACGGAGGGTCATGCTGGGCCCATCGCAGGGGCCTCTGGGGCCTGGAGCTCATGCCTCAGGGTCTCTCGGGGGCCGGGGATCCAGAGCGACGACACTCCCAGGCACGTCGGCGGAGGGGGAAGGCGGCTCCTCAGGGGTGGGAAGGAACTGCTCTCTGTGCACGCAGGGTTTTTAAATCTAGGTTTTATTTGTTGTTCACTCGGTGAGGCCAACAGATCAGGAGAGTTTGTGCACAGCGCGTGGGTCTCACAGGGAAGCTCCAGGGCTGGGTTGGTGGGGGGTGGGGGGGGGGGGCAGGAAGGGCCGGAACCGCCAATGCGGCCTCTCAGGGAAGGGAGGAGGGTCAGGCAGGGTCAGGGGCTGCAGACTGGCTGGTTTGCATAATTCCAGCCGACTGGAGGGACGCAGGCCTGGCCCTGGTCGTCTGGCTCCTGGCCCAGGGTGACCGGGACAGGGGGGATGGTGGCCCGGAGCACGGGGGGTGTGGGTCTGCATGGGAAGAGATGCCCCGCCAGGGCCAGTGCGCCCCAGACGTCAAATACAGAAACAGAAAGCGTGGGGATCGCAGGCCTGCGGTGTGGGGTCTGGGAGCAGGACAGCGATCCCAGGGCCGAGGCCTCCGCGTGCTCCGGACAGAGCGTGGCCAGAGTCTTACTTCCGAGCAGTCCCGGTGATCCCGGGCGTTCACCCCCAGCCCTGTGGCCACACATGGCTCTAGGGAGGGCACCACAGGGGCCCACTTGGCTCTGTCCTGTCCCCCAAAGGGCCCTCCGCACATCTTGGAAGAGGGTCTGGGTGGGAAGCCACGTGGCCAGCGTACGAGGGGCAGAGCGTGAGCACGGCTCAGGGGCTCAGATCCTGCCAGGTGCCCAGAAGCGGCATCCCGGATGCTCGCCCCGCAGGGCCTCCTTGCTGCTAGCTGCCCCCCCCCCGCCCCTGCCGGACCTCAGCACGGACAGGCTCCCCCGGGCAGGGCTGCGTCAGGCCTGGAAGGGGCCTGGGACCTCTCCAGCGGGTGGGGGAGTCACGTTTGCGGCCACACCACCCATCAGCGGCCGCGCCACGTCTGGACCCCCGGAATGGGCGGAATGGTGGACGGTTCTCAGCGGAGTCGTCCTGACACCGTCAGCGTTTCCTGGCCCAGGCTGGTTTCGGAGAAGGAGCCGTCCCGCGCCATCCCTCGTGTTCGTCTGGCGAGGGTTTGTGACAGACCGAGGACAAAGTGTGGAAGCCACGGTGCCACTTGGGCCACTAAAGACGCCGTGGGCGTGGAGCCCGGCTGTGCCCTGCCCCCCAGCTCATCCAAAGTCCTGGGGCTCAGAATGAGGTTTCGTCCAGTGCGAAATGGCAATGACCATGAGGGTCTTTGGCCAGTGAACCAGAGGAAGAAGCCGGGAAGTGCTCGATGTAGAACTGGTCACGGGGCGGGGGGGGGGGGGGAAACATGACCGCCCACAGGGGCTCTCTTACCTCGGTGTGCCTGGTGAGCAGGGAGGGTGGGGAGCCGGGGCTGGCCAGCCTCACCGGGCACTCGCCAGGCCCAAGGCCAGAGCAGGCCCCGAGGCTGCCCCACACAGCGGGAAGGAGAGCAGCCCGAGCGGCACGAGGGAGAGCCTTGGAGCCAGAGCCACCTCCGGGCCACCCCGGGCCACACTGGACTATGCTGGGCTGCCCTAGCCACGGGGGGCATCTTGGGGCACCCTGGGCCATGCCAGGCCACCTGGGGTCACATCATGCTACTCTAGACCATGCTGGGCCACGCTGGGTCACCATGGGTCCCCTTGGGTCACATAGGACTACTCTAGACCACGCTGGGCCTCCCCGGGCTCCTGCCCCATGCCATGCCCCCTGACCTCGGTGGGGTCTGGGCCTGGAGGCCTTAGGCTTGTGCGGTCCCCGCACAGGAGGGCCATGTCGAGAAGGACATGCTGTACCACACGCAGGCCCGATTTCTGTGTTTGGGGTTGGGTGGTGGGGAGCACGGGCGGAAGCGGCGGACTGAGCTGTGTCCGTGGGGGCCGGGACCCGTGTGGACATCAGGCTCCCGCTCCTTGGTGATCAGGGAGAAAACCGATACAACACTAGCGAGTCCTTAAGGCTTACATATCACTCTGCACTGGGAGAGAACTTTCTGGAAATGCAGCGTGCGCGTGCGCGCACACACACACACACACACACACACACAACCAGCCCCACGTCCCTGCGAAGTGGGACTTGGGTGCTCTTCTCCCCACCACGTGGAAGGAGCCGGTCTGGTGCTGGGAGCCAGGAGCACCCCCCAAGACCCGCCGCAGGGCTGGGGAGCACGGGGCACCCAGGGCTCTGCCCTCCCCTCTGCCTGGCTACCCTCTTACCCACTTGGGCTCCAGCCATGACCTGGTCACTGTGGGCCCCAGGGCAGCTGGCAGGGGGCAGTCCTAGCCCTGTGTTCTGTTGATGTGTTGGCTGATTCCCATTCATTTTCTACGAAGCCTTTGCAGAAAGAGCAGCTCTTGATAATAGAATTTTTGGTTTAAATGTATTTATTTGTCGGAGAGAGAGCACAAGCAGGCAGAGGCAGAGGGAGAAGCAGGCTCCCTGCTGAGCAGGGACACCCTGCATACCGATGCAGGACTTGATCCCAGGACCCTGGGATCATGACCTGAGCCCAAGGCAGCCATGTAACCGACTGAGCCACCCAGGCGTCCCAAGAGTGGCTCTTGAAATGGAGACACAGGCTTCCTGTCCCAACAGCCCAGGCTCCCTGCGGCTTTCCCAGGCTGGAAGAGGAGGACGGGGCTCACGGCCAGTGACGCGGCAACCGCACTCGGGGGCACCAAGGCGGGCAGCTGGGGAAGCAGGGACTGCCAGGGAACAGAGCGGGGCTGCTGGCCGCCAGGGCTGGGCTGGGGTTACGTTCCCCTTGGACGTGAAGACAAACGATGGGCTCCACGCCGGCTGCCCGGGCTGTTTGTGCCGAGGGACGAGGCTGAGCGGCGGCCTTCAGGGCAGGCCTTTCTGGGAAAGGGGGAGCGCACCTGCAGCTGGGGGGCTGGGGTGCACGCTCCGGACTCCGGGGGGGCCGCCCCAGCCCCTGGGATGGTGGCACCTGCTCTCACGGCCGGGACCCCGGGTAGGGGTGAGGGACTGACCTGCTCGCTGGGACACGTGGGAGACAGTCAGCAGGGGGTCGGCACCCACATGGATTGGACCCTGGGGCTCCGGCAGGACCGAGGAGCCAAGAAGGGCCAGTGTTTGTCATGTTGTCCCCACCCTGTCCTCTAGCCCGGGGGAAAATCTTGGTTTTCAGGCACACACAAGAGGAAGCGTCCAGCAGCTCGAGGCAAGTCCCTTCCCTTCCTTCATGTTGTCGCAGGCCACGTCCCTGCCAAGGTCCTCTGTCGGAGCTCTGACCCCAGCCCCTGAGAGCGGGACTGCTTTTGGGGACGGGGCCTTTACAGAGGGTCAGATCAGACCGCTGGGCTGGGCCTGACCCCGTACTGCTGTGTCCTCGTGAGAGGGCGTGAGGACACAGCCGGGCGCAGAGGGAGAACATGCGGGGACACACGAAGAGGATGGTGTCCACACGCTCGGCAGAGAGGCCTCGAGAGCAGGCAGCGCCGGCAGCCGGCTCTCACACGCCTGTCCCCAGAGCGGGGAGCACAGGCAGGTCTGGTGTCCCAGCCTCCGGCCAGCTGAGCACCGGGATGGCCGCCCCGGGACACTGATGATTTCGTGTAGACATCACAGTTTACAAAGCAATTTCCCTCCCTTCCTCCCTCTGGTGCCATGGGACCAGACACTCCCAGTTTTAGGCAAGGACCAGACTGGGCAGGATGGCTCGAGAGCAACACTGTGGGAGGGATGGTCCCCCAAGCCCCGGGGCTAGGGCATTGCTCCTGCTTGCTCTCCGTGGACGGCTGCCCGGGAGCCCTGCCCCTCCTCCGCTCGCTGGCCTCCCGAGGGACCCAGGTGTCCTACGGACCACCCCTGGGGCTGCCTCCCCCGCCCCCACCACGAGGGATTGCAGACCCACCGCACGCCAGGAGGGAGGACAGAAGCCCAGGCTGGAGACGAGACGGAGCGTGGGGCATGGGGAGGAGCCAGCCACCAGCCCCCTGCCCTTCATCCTTCCTTCCAGGGGCGTCCCCGCGGGGTCAGGCTGGGGAACGCAGGGACGTGAACAAGGGCTCCCTGCCTGCGCACCAGGTGAGGGACTCCGCCCTGAGGCTGCCCCTCCCGTGGGACTGACACGCGACCCCCTCCGAGGCCCACGTGACTTGTCTGGGTCACGTTGCTGCCCTGGCCGCAGCAGACCCTCAGCATCCAGAGCGTCTGTCAGCGGGGGTCGCCGGGCACCTTGTGCTCGCTCGCCCCCGGTTCTCGAGGCAACACGTGCCCGAGCCTCCCTCTCCCGCTGCTGGGCCCCTGGTCCGCGTGACTTGCTTCCAGGAAAGCCGCTGGAGGAGCAGAGTCGTCACCCGTCAGGCCACGCTTAAGGGAATCCTTTCGGGAATTCATTATGCGAGGAAAACAATTCCTCGGCAACTCACATTTTCTTTGAACTGGTATTTGAAAACGTTGGTTTCCGGAAGGTGGATCCCCAGGACGACGCTGCCGGATGGTCACGTCGGGGGAGGGGCAGGCGCGCGGCTGGAGTGTCCCCAGCTCTGCTGAGACCCAGCAGCTGTGGCCTTTCCGGCTGCAGGCGCCGGGGGGCGTTCCCAGCCACGTTCTGGTAGGTTCCATACCTCTTCCCCGTTGACAGCCCCCCGCGCTGCAGCAGCGGTCGGGTCCCACCTAACGTAAATGGGGTGGGGGCGTAAATGGGGGGGCGTTTCTCAGGCTGTGGGAAGGGGAAGAAGTCGGGATGACCTCACGGAAGAGGCTGGGAGACTTTGCTACAGCGTGGCCGGACGAGAGGACGAGGACGAGGCCGTGGCTGAGGGACCCGGCCGCCCTGTCCCAGGGCCAGCTCCGGGTCGTCCTCCCAGGGGTGTCCCCTTCACTGCGCTGAGCCGTCCCTCCTCCTGGTACCCCTCCTCCTCCCCATCCTCGGCTCGGACCTGTCGGGACTGGCAGGAGAGGAAGTGGCCTGGGGGAGGGGTCAGGTGCTCTCAGCCGGGGGGCCCCAAGGCAGATGTGGGGACAGGGGTGCAGGAGGTTCACGCACGAGCACGTGGTGCCGCCGCTGAGGGAGGGAGGATGCGAGGGAGCTGGCCGCTGGCGGGAGCAGAGACCTCACCTCCGCGTGGGGCCTCTGAGCCTGGAGCCAGGTCCCCACCCTGGGGGACTTTATCCCCGAGGTCAGGCAGGCTGAGCACACCAGCGGCCTGAGAATGCCCTCGGGCAGGGCGGACAGGCACAGGTCGGGGAGAATGACCGCGCTGCGCCCGTGAGCGCACCTTCCGCCGTCACCGCGGCCTACCTGGCGTGGGGTGTGGGGAGCACCTCCGGAACAGGGACAAGGCCAGAGACAGGCGCGTCCCTGAGTGAAAAGAGCCCGAAGCCTTGAGCCCTGCAGAAGCAGCTGCCGAGGCCCAGGAAGCCGTCAGATGGCGGGGGTCTGGGGAGGGCCGCTCCTCTCCCAGGAGCCTGGACGCAGGGACGGAGCAGCTGGGACCCACCGGCCTTCCGTCCATCTCAGAGGCTGCCCTGCAGGCACGTGTCCTACGGGGACCAGGCCCTGGCTCCCATTGGCCCTTCTGGCCCCGCAAGGCAAGACCGTGACCCTGCGGACGGCCAGCCCCAGCCCGAGAAGCTGCCTGTCGCCGAGCACCTCTGGTGTGACTTCTGTCCCAGCGGCTGGGAGCTGCGGCGATGCCCGGTGGCTAGGAAGGGACGTGGGACACGGTGCCTGGGGGGGGTGGGGACACAGCGGTGGCTGAGCAGGGCGGCGGCAGGAGGGGGGGCGTGTGCGTGTTACTGCGGGTGTACACGTGTGGGCGTGTGCGTGAGCATACGTGCGGCAGTGTGCGGGCAAGCGTGAGTGCGTGCACGGACCAGCAAGCCATGTCCCCGCCAACCGGATTGGCCCTGAAGGGCTTGCGAGCATCTTTCTGATTCATGAAGTTGCTGGAAATCTCTATAAAGGAAGAAAATGAATTATGTGCACTGACCGCAATGAAATGACAGGAAGGTGTGACTGTCCCCCAGTCACAGACCCGCCCCGCTGATGCTCTGTGACAGCTCGGCTCCTCTCCGGGGGTGCAGGACCCCGGACAAACCACATGGGGCGGCAGGGCTCAGCCGTCGTGCTCCCCGTCACCGCCTAGCCCCAGCACCTTGTCCCCTGTTGGCCGCAACACGAGAGTGGTCAGCGGGCCTGGAGGGGCAGTGGAAGGGGTAGGCGTGTGGGGCCAGCGCCCCACAGGACCCCTTCTCTCCTGGCCGGGACCCTGGCTGGGCCACTGGCCCCAGACAGCCCCTGACTAGATAATCCAATCCCCCCTCCCGAGGAACTGGGCATCTGGAGAAAGGGGCCATCAGCCCTCCAGAGTCCTCAGGAGGAAGCGGGGAGCTGGGGCATCTCCTCCTGTCCGTGGCTCAGACCAGGACTCAGAGCTGGGTCCTGGCTCTCCGGGCTGCGGACGGCAGGCCCGGGGGCTGGTTATGCTCCAGGACCCTGTGAGGCCGTCCTCCTTCTGTGTCTGTCTCCCGGCCCGTCTCCTGCTGCTTCTCCTGTGGTCCTGAGAACCCAGCCCTGGCCCCTGCCCCCATGGCCCTCTCCTTGCCTCTCATGCTTTTGCCCTAGTCCCTCCAGCCCCTTCCCTGGGCTGTGCTGTCGTTGCTGAGGACCCCCCCTTCTGAAAGGGGCGCCCCCCCTTAGCAGAGCTGGCCTGCAGCCTGCGGGGCGTGTCCGGATGCCTCCTTCCAGGCAGCAGCTTGGGCCACAGGTGCCCACGAGCCTCCCACGCGCCTGGCTGGCCTCCCTGCCCCGGGCCGGCCCTGGCACGCTCCTTCCAGGCAGCCATGCGGAAGGGAACGTGGCGTCCCCGGGACCCCAGGGCTCTGGGCCCTTACCGGGAGCCCCAACTACACTCTGTTACCCTTGAATCTAAGCCTCAAGACTGGGCTCGGGGTCCTCATGGGCGAGCAGAGTGTCCACACAGCCGACCTCCCTCGGACGGGAGCAGAGGGAGGGTGTGCGGGAGGGGAGAGCAGGCAGCCTGGAGGGCAGGTGCCTTGCGCCCAACCTCTGGAGCCCCGACCCCGGGACCTGCCCGGGAGCCCCTCCTGGGGAGTCAGGGCCAGCCTCGGGGGGGGGTCAGCGGTCTGGAGCCCCATCGCAAGGCTAACGAGCACCCTGTCTGCCCTTATCGTGTCTCTGAGCGTGAGTGGGGACCACAGCCTGCGCCCGAGCAGAACCCTTGGCGCTCATTTCCTTTTCCTGCCTGACCTCAGGAGCTGTGGTAGGTGTGGCCCAGCTTTTATTAGGCCAGGGACGGTTCCCTGCTTTCCTGACGTCCGTGCCACCCAGATAAGCTTTTACATGCTCCGTCGTGTACTGACGTACCGGCCACAGGTGTTTTTCCTTCTGTTTGATGACATCAGTCACGCCTGGGGAATGTGGCCTAAGCAAACCCCTGGTTTAATGTCATGACACAAGGGTGCTGTGGGGCGAGGGTGCCATGGGAGTGGCAGCTCAGAAGGGCAGCCTTGGCCTCCAGGAAGAGACTCACAGAGACAGGCAGGAGAACCCTGTATGGAAGAAAGAGGTCAAGGATCCATATTCTTAATATGTAAAGAGTTCTCAGATTAAATAAGAGCAGCATTTACCCTACTAGGGGACATCCTTTGGTTCCCCCACCCTGTCCCCAAAGGCATCTGTGGCTCCTTCTCGTGGTGACAGACCTCAGGAGCCACCCCTCCCTCAGCCCGAGCCCATGGGATTCAGGGAGCTGAGCTGTACTGCAGCTGCAGAGGTCAGACGTGCGGTGCGCTCCGGGCTGACAAAGGGCCTCCCTGGGCTGCGCCCCGGCTGGAAGCACTGAGCAGAACTTGGGAGCTCCCCAGATGTCCGCCATCGCCACGGCAAGGTGCCATGACCACAGGAAGACAAAGTCCACACAGGGCAGTTGAGCTGGGAGACGGTGGTGAAGGTGCGAGAGAACAGAGACACTGCCTACGAGGGCCTAGATCAAGCTCAGCCTGAAGCCGGTGCCAAAACCACGAACTTTCCTTCTTAGCTGAAAGGCATTTGGGTTCCATTACTTGTTTTCACAACTGAGGGAGTCTTGGCTAAAAGGCACTCACAGAAAACAGGGCAGAAAAGAAGTGACCTCTAAAGAAACAGAAATGGCCAAGAAACAGGAACATAAGAATCCATCTTCGTAAGGACGCTGCAGAATCACACATTAAGAGACACACACTGTTATGAATTGAACCATGTTCCCCCCAAAAGAGATACTGAGATCCTAACCCACGTGGGGACCTGAAGGAAATGTTCCTTCCCTGGAAGGGGGTTGCGGTGGTCAGAGGGGACTAGGGCAGGCCAGGGGCAGAACAACCCAACAGGACAGCCCAGCCTGCCCCAAGAGGCCCAGACCAGCGGCAGCCAACCCCCCGGGGAATGTGGCCTGACCACGCATGTGCAGGGCATGGAACGGCGGGTGGGTGTGGCTGCAGTGGGCGTGTCCCTGTGAGTGGCACCGGCACAGGGCTCCCGCCCTGCTTCTTTGGACATGGGATGCTCGAGGTCCAGTAGCCCCAAGAGCCACCATTTCCCCCTTACCAGTGGGGGCCTGACACACAGAGACCCCTGCACCACAGACCCACACACCTCATGCGCCCACATGCCGCCGTCCGCGGGAGCCGAGGTGTCCCCGCCTGGGAAGAGTCTTGCCGGTGCGTGGTGACAGCTCAGCACAGCGGGCGGGTGAGATGACCGGTTTGGCTCCAAGAGCCTGCCGCCAGGCCCACGTCGGTGCCACACGTGGCCTCTGGCCCACAGGGATGGGGTGGGAGGCTGCCGGGTGGTCCTGTCCTGCTTTGGGCTTTTGCTGGACCCTCGCACCTTTTTTTTTTTTTTTAGTGTTTGGGTTTTACTGTGATAAAATATACATAACATAAAATTGACCACTTCAACCATTTTTAAGAAGATTTTATTTATTTTCGAGAGCTAGAGGGCAGTGGGGAGGGGGAGAACCTGGAACGGATGCCGCGCTGAGCGCAGAGCCGGACACGGGGCTCGATCTCACCCCCCGCCAGGCCCTGACCTGAGCTGAAATCACGAGTCAGACGCGTAACCGACTGCGCCCCAGACACGCCTCGTCTCAGCCATTTTTTTTAAGGTTTTTTTAAAAATTTTATTTATTTCTTGGACAGACAGAGATGACAAGCAGGCAGAGAGAGAGGAGGAAGCACGCTCCCTGCTGAGCAGAGAGCCCGATGCGGGGCTCGATCCCAGGACCCCGGGATCATGACCTGAGCCGAAGGCAGAGGCTTTAACCCACCGAGCCCCCCAGGCGCCCCTCGTCTCAGCCATTTTTAAGCGCCCGGCTCTGCGGCATTAAAGCCTTTCTCGCTGCTATGCACACTTCACCGTCCCCGTCTCCAGAACTGTCCATCTTTCCAAACAGAAACTCCGTCCCTGTGGAACCCGGTCGCCCCACCCCCTCCTGCAACCCCCACTCTGCTTCCTGTCTCTTGGAGTCTGTCGCTCACGTCCGTGGGGCCAGTGGAGACCCGGCCTCCGGTGACTGGCTCAGGTCACTTGGCACGACGTCCTCGAGGCCCCCCTGTGTCGCGGCGGGCGGCTAAGTAGTCCAGTGTCTTGCGCACGGCGGACGTCATCCCCGGCCGAGGGACACTCGGGCAGCTCCACGTGTAGACATTTTCAGACACCAGCCACACCCCTGCACACACCCATGGGTGGAAATCAGCCGACACGGAGACAACTCGGGGTTGAGGCCCAACCTTCTGGTCGCCCCAGGACGCTGGGCGGTTTCCAGCACACGGGGGGCCCGCTCTTCGGACGGGAGCCTGGGAGGCCCGGCGGTGGCGGCCTGGGACCCGAGGACTGAAGACACCAGCTGGGAGAGCCGGCCCCCTTCTGAGCAGGACTGGAGAGGGGTCCCTGGAACGGAGCCCTGAGACCGAGCGTATCCAGGGGGCGCTCGGACCCGGGGGACCCTGACCCGGGCGGGCATCCTCAGACACGCTGGGCAGGTGGGGGCGGGTAGAGCGAGCTGTGCTGGCTGCAATGACCCTGCTCGGCTGTCCACACTTTCCAACACTGGCCTGGGGCACACGGCCCCCTCCCTGTGGGTGGGCACAGGCTCTTGATCGACAGGAAGGAGGGGGTGTCCGGAGAGCCGCTGAGCCCATCCGAGGCCTGTAGGACCCCTCAAAGGAAGACTTCTGTCCCTTGAGCCTGAATGTCTCCTTCCCCATCCTCGCTCCCCTTCCCTGCGCTGGTTTTGGGGGCAGAGGGGCAGAGAGCGTCCGACCCAGACGACGTGCAGTGGCCGGGCCTGGGGGCGGGTGTGGGTGCTGTTGCTTGTCTCTGGGTCCCAGGCTGGGTGGACGCCACTCAGGCCTGGAAGGAGCAGGGTCCCAGCCCCAGCCCTGCGGCCCAGGAGCCTGTGGGGGAGCACCCAGCAGGAGCAGAGGGACTGAGAAGGGAGATGGGAGGTCTGGGTGCCTTCTCTGAGGGGCTCAGCGTTGGGGGGGGTCCCGGAGGAGGGCAACCCCGGCGTGGAGAGATGGGAGCAGGCATGGTCAGGGGGAATTCAGTTCTGGGGCCAGAGGGCAAGGCACAGCAGGACACCTGGACTCCCGCTCCTGAAACAGTCCACGGCCCGCGTGCCCTCGCCCCAGCTGCCTGTCACCCAGGCATCTGTCCTGCTCGGCTGAGCCTCCCCCTGCTGCAAGCTCAATCTCCCCCTCACCCCACGGCCCCCGGAGCCCCCAGAGCCCTGCACATGGGTGTCCCTTGCTGCCTTCCCTCCACTGGGGGGATGTCCCTAAAAAGCCTCTCATGTACTCCTCGCGCCAACCCGAGGATCCCGGGACCACACGCCGTCGAGCGGGGACCGCAGGAGCTGGGCGGTGAGCTGGCCTGGGGGCCCGAGAGCTGGCGGCGTGTGGAGAAGGCCTTCCCGGCGGCAGTGTGCAGAGCCCAGACCCCACGCAGTATGGGCAGGCCTACGCGGAGAACGTACTTGCCCCGAAAGAACCCCTGGGGTTCCCTCTGTTGGGACGGAAACAACGCTGACGTGGGCAGGGGGGTGACGGGGACACGGGGCCTCCCCCGCTCTGGAAAAGCTAAAACCACTTTGGGGCTCGGGGTAGCTCCCACTGTCCCACGGCACAGCTCAGCCTCCTCTGCCGGCAGACACGGCGAGGGGAGCCAGGAGACAGCCCACCGCGTCCTCTGCACCCGCTCCGTGACTCCGAGTGGCCCCAGCCGCTGGGCAAGTCTCACACTTCCATGGCTCCGGTCCTGGTCTGGCCTGTCAGTTTTAGGTCTGTGGTTTGTGAGAAGAAAACTCTAGAAGCCTCCTCCCAGGTCTTGGAGGGAACCAGAGAGTCCTGGCCCCGAGGCTGGTCCTTCTTCCCGGTCCAGCTGGTCCCAAGAGGCTCCTCCCACCTGAAAACGCGCCCCTGTCCTTAGTCGTTTCGGGCTGCGCTGTTTGCTTCCTCACCAAATGTTTGTCTTTTCTGACTTCCCAGGGATCACCGTGGAGCGCTGGCCCCGCTGGACACTGTCCCACTTGGTTCCGTGGCCTATCTCTGCACGGCTCATTGCTTGTCACGCTGCACCCGGGACGTATCATGACAGCAGGTGCATGGTCTGGTCACCAGCTCGCAGTTGTTTCTGCTCGTCGATGGCTGTGACGTCTTTGCCTCCTCATGACGTAAGCCTACATGTTTTCTTTTTAAATGAACAACAGTGATACCAAAAACCATGGAAACCAGGTCAGAAAGGATGAAACACCTTTGCAGGCTGTACGGAAGAGGCTGGGTGCAGAGCCCGGAGCCGCGTTTCCTCCTGGGCCTCCGAGTCACCTTGGCAACCGGGGAGGGGGGTGAGAGGCTCTCTGCTCTCTGTGGCCCCCACACCTGCCGCGATGGCCTGAGCCCGCAGGTCCCCAGGGTCTGCAGGCCCCGCCGTTCCTGCGACCCCGTCCGCGGCCTCCAGGGACCATGCTCCATGTTGGGGCTGCGCCGCCCCGAGGTTGCCCGGCCGGGCGTCCGGTTGTGACCCCGATGCCTCTCCAACAGCCGTATCATCTCCAAGCCGGGCCCCGGGGGGATGTCAGAGCAAAGCCCCATCAGAGGGACCAAGATGTCAGCATGGAGGGAAGGACAACCAGGGGTTAAATCGGGGATGAAAGGGCCACCTGCGTGGCAGGATTCCAGGAAGACCCTAAAACCACGATACTGATGACCCTTAACGACAGGGCGAGAGGCTGCCCGTACGCGGCTGGCGCGAAAGGCAGGCTGAGAGGCTGTTGTTAGGAAAAGCCTAGGGGAGAAGCATCCCGCCGCCCGTAGCATCACCGGCGTCTCGTTTCTGTCTTCGCGTACTTCTGTATTTTCTAAGTTTCCTACTGAACATTTTTTATTGATTTTGTGCCCACTCAGTGGTGCTGAAAATGCCGGTGATCCATCCCAGGGTCCCAGAAAGACCCAGTGTCCCCGCCTCTTGGCCACTGCCTGTTCCTCCCATGGGTCCCCCAGGAAGCTGCTCCTGGACGGGGAGTCTTCGCCTCTGCCCCAGAGTCTGGGCTGGCCAAACCACTTAAACTCCCCTCTCTGCCCAGGGGACCACTCCCCCGACCCCCACCCCTGCCGCAGACCGGCACCCCTGCGCTCTATCCCTCCTCCCCCCGCGAGGTGGGAAGCCACACTCGGGACCGGGCCCCGGCCAGACGAACGTCCCAACTCCTTTCCCCTCCTCATTCTGGCCTCTTTCCCTGGCAATGCCTCACCCCTGCTTGAGCCCAGACACCCACGAGGCCACACTGGTCCTCATGCAGGCACCTCCAGAGCAAAGGCGCTGTAGCCACCGTGCAGTGACTCGCAAAGGCACGTTGGACGATGACGGGCGTTTCCACCATCTGTGGCTCTCCAGCCTACGAGCTGGCCTGGATCCCCCCTCTCCTGTGTCCCCCAGCGGCCTCCTCCTCCCTGCCTGCCCTGTGCCCTCCGCCTTAGCTCAGGGGACACGGAAGGAGCCCCCCATGCGAGGCCACTTCCCCTGCCCAGCCCCTCTGCTGTGTCATCTGGAATGACTTTCTTCCCTTCCGTTTCAGCTTCTGAAAGCATCTCCCTCACCATCTCGTGTCCTGTTGTCTGTCTCCTTAGCTAGACGCCCGCCCTCGAGAGAGGACGCCTTGTCTATCCCCTTCCTGCTGTGCCGGCACTCCCAAACCACGCACAGCGCATGGCAGACACTCAGACGCCTGGAGGGTGACTCCCGGGCACCGCACGCCTGGCCCTCCCCTCCCCGGCAGACCTGCCCCTCCCCGCCCACTCCATCCCTGCCCGTGCACCTGTCACGGTCCATGCCGGACTCTGGGCACGCGCCTGCTCCCGGTTCTGACAAACCGTAGAAACTCACATCGTTTCTGACTGGGTACCAACCAGCGGATATCCCGGAGACAACCAGACAAGAAGGAATCTTGTCTGCTGCTCCCAGAAGGAATCGAGGTGCTCTGGGCATCTCCTCTGCAAAGCCCAGAACAAGAGATGCGGCCGCACTGGGGTTCCTGGTCCTGGTTCCTGGTCTGGATGAGGCCAGAGCATCCCAGAGGATCCCAGCTTTTCTCCCCAGTCGCTTGGGACCACCAGGAAGAGGGGGTGGGGAAACAATGGCATTCACAGGTGTGGGTTCCTCCCACCCGAGGGCAGCTGCTTTACTCTGGGTGTGCGCCCAGGACACGGGACCACCCCCCAGGTCTCTGGTGAGCCCCTGATAGGTACTGATGCCAGCGTCTCAGGCCCTGCCTCTCCCTGTGCTGAGTGTCCTCCCAACCCCGGCTCCCTAAGACCGCAGTCTACAGAACACGGATTGGGGGGACAGACGTCCGAAGGCCTGTTGGCATCAACCACAGCCCTGCTTTAATATCGGGCAAAGCGCAGTAGGCACGCTGGGGATTCCTCACCGGTGACAGAGACAGAAACAGGCACCAGAGCCCAGGAACTCTGCATTCAGGAGCCAGCGGGTCTGAGGGTAGGACACGTTTGCTGGTGTGTGTGCATAAGCCCGGGATGTAGGAATTCTGCCCTGCCTGTCCCGTGGCTGCCTCTCCAGGCCTCCCTAGGGCCCATACCCCGGCCCGAAGGTCCCCGAGACCCAGGATGCCTCCCCTCCCCGCCTGTGGACGGCCTGGACCGAGGAGCATGACCGCCACCAAGGCAGTCGCAGACCAAATGCATCCCAGAGGAGGTGTGATGTGGGGGGTGAGACCATCGGAACCGGTGGCCCACTGAGGCTTCGTGCTGTCTTCCCAGATGGCGGACCCAGGCCGGGGCAGTGTGGACGCGTCTGCAAAGGTAACACACAGCAGAAGGGACCGTGACCTCCGCTGAGGCCTGAGGATGCTGCCGGCAGCCCGGTCTGTCGTCTGATACCTGAAGTCATGGGGCTGATGCCTTCAGTAAACCACACTAAACCAAATGAAACAGCCGGAGCACAGAGAAGGGCCTTGGGGATCGGGGAGGAGAGTGTCCAGAGAGAAAAGCACCTCGTCTTTCTGTCAATGATGAAGGGAAAGCCATCTTGAAAGGGGCGCTGCCGTCCCCATCCCCTTTGATCCGCAGAGAGCAGGTTCGAGCACCTCCTGGGGACAGGCTGGCTGCCCTCCTCCTCCGGGACAAGCGCTGTCTTCAAACCCCACCTGCACTTACCAACGTATTTCGAGAACTTTACAGCTTGTTCGTGCTTAGCACTTCGGGAGCCCAGCCGGGAATACGGGAATATTAAAGAGACCCACATGCTAGGGATCTCCCCACCTCAAGACCTAAAAGCAGGAAGATGAATTCCAGAAACGCTGCAATGACAAGTCGGGCGTAAGAAATCCCAAATAGAAGAGAATCGGCGTTCCTGCTTCTCCCGAATCTGCCGCCCCCGCATGCGCCCTCGCAACCCCGGGCGATCTCCCGCGACGTCCCGTGAGCATTCGTCCGGTCTTTGCTTCCCTCTACCGAAGCACGCACTATGTATTTTTTCCCTCCCTCGTAACATGCGCAAAGCATGCAAGACTAGAAACCCGAAAAGAATTCAAGGATTCTGGAAGGAATTCTGGTCTCCCTGTGCCAAGGACCCAGATGATAATGGAAGACACTTGGGAGCGGACGCCCATCGAGGGCAAATTCACGGGGGTGCCGGGAGGAACCCCACTGGGAGAGACGGCAGCGGTCCTGAGCTCACACGCTCCCTCCCTCCTGCCTGCCTTCTCGAGTGCGGGGGGCTGGCCGCAGCGCACACAGGGCTGTTCAGGTGGTCAGAAGCTCAGGACGGGCTGGGAGCTGGGGAGGTCACGGGCGCCCGGGTGCAGGGACCTTCTGTGGGAAGTCAGCTTTGGCTCGTTGGTGGCAGTTTTTACTCAGCGATGACAAAATGTTTCCAAACAGCCGGCCAGGTGCTTGCAAACACCTATGACCTTTCAAAAGACTTGGCTGGACCTGGGGTTGGAGGGGTGGAGGAGCCCAGTAGGCTGGATGTCCCCTGGATGAGCCTGCGGAAAGTTCTGGGCTCCCCGAATCGGGGGGGAGGGGGCAGGTGAGTGTCCTCAGGCCCCCGGTTCCTTCTGAGTCTCGCTCTCCCACGAGCAGATTTGTGCGATGCCCCAGAAGGGAAGAAAAGCAGTTGTAAGTGATTCCGCCAGAAGAGAGTAAAATCCTCCAAATTCTCGCGGAGAAACCTGGGACGGGAAATAAGCTTCTGAAAGACGCAGGAGAACTCTGGGGTTTCTGGTGTCCTCGAGAGGCCTTTCTAAATGACCCATGAACCACTGCCCAGGGAGGCCCATTGGGAAATACTTGGTCTGGCTGCCGACCACGCATCAGGAGGAGCACAGCTGAGTCCGACGATGCCCTTGCCAGGCCAGCCACGTCTCCAGGCGACGGTCCACACATGGAAGCTTCCGGAAGAAGGCTTCTAAGTCGTGCATCCATCTCCCTGAATGCTTGTTCCCCAGCCCCTCCTATGAAGCAGTATTTTCACGGAACACAAAGGAAAACGATTTGAGGTTCAGATCCCACACCACGGCCTTCCTACTGCCGGACGTTCAAACAGCACCGTCCACCCGCTGCCTCTGTCTTCCCTCCGAGACCGTTTTCTTTCCTGCCCAGGCATAATGGAGCACGGAGTGGGGGGGGGCGCGGCAGCGGGGCCCACAGAGCTTGACACCTTTGCCAATCTCATCCTGTCCAGCCGCAGGACCGGCCCCCTGCAGCTCGGGGGAAACAGGCGGCGACAGAAGTGACCTGTCCCACGGCCTCTGCCCAGTGTCCAGCGCTGGCAGGAGCAAGTCCTGGCCTGACTTGCATGCACCTGCCGCGGGGGCCGCTCCCCAACAAGCAGAGTCGGTCCGGGGTCTGGACACACAGCCCAGGGCCCCGTCCATCCAACTCGGTCTCCACAGCGGGTCAGGGACCCGAGGACCCGCTCCGGGCCACATGTCCCGCCCTCCCGGGAACTGGCCTCGGGGCCTCTTCGCCCCTCTCCATCCCGCCGGGCCCTCATCAAAGTCGGGGCCGCAGGAGGCGAGGGCGAGCGGCACCAGGCCCCCGCGCGCGCGGGGTCAAGGCCGGGCGGCCCCGAGGTCGGCGGACGCTGCCCGGTCCCCCGAGTTTCCCACCGGGACAAAAGCGACCGGAGGCTGGTCGCCTGCAGCCCTGGGCTCCCGAGGGTCCCCGCAGCCGGGGGCGCTTGTCGCGGACAGGGCGGGCCCACTCGGGACTGGGAGCGGGCGTGTCCGCGGGCTCCCCGAGCCCCACCTGCCGCTGCCCCCGACGGAGGTGCCCGGGCCGGGCCGTCCGGTTGGAACGCGGCAGATCGACGGCCGCTCCCCGAAAACGGGACCCCGACCCGGGGCGCGGAGAGGGCGCAGCCGCCGCTGTGCGGAGCTTCGGGGGGCGGGGGGCCGCGCTGGAGCAAGCCCCGGGGGCGCGCGAAGGGGTCGAGCGCGCGCCACGGGCGGAGGGGCCGCAGGGACGGGAGGCCGAGCCGCTGCAGCGCCCGCGGAGCCCGGCAGGGGGCGCGCGCCGGCGGGAACGCGGGCGCGGGCGGGAGGGCAGGCCTCGGCGGGCCTCGGGCGGCCGGCGCCCCTGACGTCACCGGCCCGCGGTCGCCAGGGCGACGGCCCCATCAGCGCGCGCGTCAGAGCCTCCAGTCTCTTGGCAACGGCCCGATCTCCCGCTCTCCCTTCGCCGGGCGCTCGTCCGCGCGTCGCTCTGGCGTCAAAGTGACGTCAATGGGGATGTATCAATCCGGCGGCGACGGCGGCGGGGGCGGGGCCGGCGGGGCGGGGCGGGGCCGGCGCGGCGCGGGCGGGGGCGGGGCCGAGGCGCGGCGGGGCGGGGCCGGGGCGGGGCCGGGGCGGGGCCGTTGGCGGGCGGCGCGTGCGGCCCGAGCGCGCGGCGCGGCCTCAGAGCTGACATGCGGCGCGGCCCGGGCGGCGGCGGCGGTGGCGGCGGAGGAGGCGGCGGCGGCGGCGGCCCGAGCAGCAGGCGCCCGAGCAGCGCGAGCGACCGAGCGGGCGGCGGGGAGCGCGGGGCGAGCGGCGGCCCGGCCTCGGCGCGCGGAGGGCGGCAGCGGTAAGGCGGCGGCGCGGCCGGGGTGGCCGGCTCTGCGCTCGGGGCGGCGGGGCCGGGGCTCCGGGGCTCGGGCTTGCGGCGCCGCGCGGGGCTCTGGGGCCCGGAGGCGCGCGCGTGGGGGTCGCGGACCGGGACCACCGCCCCCGCCGCCGGCTCCCCTTTGTTGTGGGGCGGGCGGTGAGCAGCCCCGGGGCCCGCGGTCCGGGGTCGGGACGGCGGGGCGCGGGCGCGGGGGAGCGGGCGGCCCCGCGGGGTGAAGGGCCGGCGGCCGAGACGCAGCCGACCGCGGGCGGCGGGGCGGGGGGTCGGCGCGGGAGCGGGTCGCAGCGCCCCGCGGCGCCGGGGTCTCGGGGTCCGGATCGCGGCGGCCCCGGGCGGCGGGGCGGGCGCGGGGGCGGGTGCGCGCCCGGCGGGGTGAGGAGGTTGGGTCGGAGCAGCGCGCGGGGGCGGCGGGGTGCGGGGCGCGGGCCGGGCGGGTCGGGGCGGCGGGCGCTGAGCGCGCTCCCGGCGGCCCGCAGGTGCGGCGCGGAGCCATGGTGATCATGTCCGAGCTGAGCGCGGCCCCCGCGGGCCCCGGCCAGGGCCAGCAGAAGCCCCTCCGCGTGGGCTTCTACGACGTGGAGCGGACGCTGGGCAAGGGCAACTTCGCGGTGGTGAAGCTGGCGCGCCATCGAGTCACCAAGACGCAGGTGCGTGCGGCGGCCCGGCCCGGGGCACCCACCCGGGGGTGCGGGGCGGGGGAGCCCCTGTCCACCGCGGACGGGCCCCGCGCTGACGGTTCTCAGCCCCGCGAAGAGAAAACGCTGTGTATCTCGATCCCGGGTAATTTGTGCGGATATCGGGGGCGGCGGAGCCCGGGCGCCCCGGAGACGCAGCTCACGATCTGAACTCGGACTGTCTTAAGCGCTGCTGACGGCCACTCGGCTTATTTTTTTCCTCCAACTTTTTGTGATGTTTCGGGGCCGTAAAGTGTTTTAGAAATGAAGCTGCAAAAAATACAGTGTGGAAGCAAAAGGTGTTTTTTTTTAAACAGACTATGGTTTTTTTAAACCGTAGGTTGCGATAAAAATAATTGATAAGACCCGATTAGATTCGAGCAACCTGGAGAAAATCTACCGTGAGGTTCAGATCATGAAGCTTCTGAATCACCCTCACATCATAAAGCTGTACCAGGTAAGGACTCAAGTACGCCTGCTCCTGTGGGCCCCCAAGGCTGCTGTTCTCCGCAAGAAGCCCGCAGTTTCCGATTTTGCCCCTTTTTGGGTGTTCGTGGCAGTCGGGGAGAGGAGGGGGGTGTGTAGGATAAACTGGTTCTTGTTAGGTTTTCAGATGTATTTTCAACTATTTTCTTGCTTTTGGATCATAATGGGAAGTTTGCTTCATCAAAATGTTACTTAGTGTTGGCATTCATCCCCGTTTTGGATGCGTAGAGCTCAGATGTTACTATGAAAACAGACGGCTAGATCTGTGTACTGTCGCAAGTCAAGCGTTTCGTGTAGAAGGACAGATTTTAGTGAAACGAGACACTGTCTGCTTTTGCAGATAATTGCTAAAGTTGAAAACCGGCTGCTCTCGCTCGTTTTTGTAAACTTACCTTTGCGAAGGCAGCAGTGATCATCGTCTTCCCCTTTAAACTCTTCCGCCAGAAAGGGAGAGAGGGAAAGGCTTTTGCCCTGGTGAGAACAGGGAACTTGCCATTTAATCCACGTTAGGAACACGCCTCACCCTGACTGCCTGTTGGTTTGTTTTCTGACTTGATTTTTGTTATCGTGTTGAAACTAAGAAATGATGTCTTTGGGATCTAAGCGTTGATTTAATTAGGACAGCAAAGCGAAGCAGCCTTGGAGTCCGCTGCCGGCTTGTGCAAACGAGGGGCAGTCGGCTCGCAGAAGAAGTTCTTTGCAAATGCTCAGTGTTCCATCCAGTGGTGCTGGGCGCAAGGTCCTCTCGGTGATTCTCGTGAAGGCCTGTGACTCTGAGATGAACGTGGCATGGGGAGCGCGTGTGCCCATGCAGTTGGCAAGGCTGGGTGTATTGTGTGGTAGGAGAGGGAATTAGAATAGAAAATTACCCCCCAGAAGCCGCGTCATTGGGCTTGTGTTCCCCGGAATGACCGTTTACTCAGAGTCATTAAGAGCAGAGCACCCGTCACTATCCGCACTGGTCTGGACTTTGTTTCTGTGTCATCTCCAAGTCGTGCTGCTCTGATAAGAAGTTTCCTCATGGTCCCTGATGTCAGTGCCTGAGAAATGTGCCTGGCCTGTTTCCGTAGGAGTGGGCTGAACCCTGTTTTTGACTGCCGGAGGGATGAGCCAGGCCGCACCTTCCTGGGCTTCCTGTCCCCCGGCCGGCCCACTGTGTGGAGCAGCCCGGTTAGAGGGCGCACGGCCCGCGTCCCCGGAGTTCACCGTCCTTTCCGGGGGGTGTTTGGTGGCTGAGCGGCTCGCAGAGCAGCGGCTCCCGTGCGACGGCCGCGCCTGTCCTTCCTGGCGGTCTGACACCTGTGTGTGACTCTCCTCCCGCTGGCCCAGGCCCATAACCTTGGGGAGACACTTCCCTCTTGCCTTGAGCGCTTCTAAACCTCAAAACATGTTCAGTCTTCGTTCTTTCTCTGTCTCTTGAATTGAGGGAAGGGATAAACCGTGGGCTTCTTACTCGAGACGGCTGCACACACCGAGGGCCGGGACGGTTAAAACTTCCTGGCCTGCACTGCCCTCCCTTTCTTGTTAGATTTACGGCTGAAAGCAGTTGTCTTTAAAGTGTCTTTTTTAAGGAACAACTGTATTTGAATCTTAACGGAGCCTGCTTCTGTAAGAATGTACCGTCTCTGTGTGTCTCTCCCCGAAATATTTTGAAGTAAAGGGACCCACGTTGCTTCTCCTGCTTGCTCCGCCACACATTGCAATTCGACCTTGTTTCCGAAAGCCTCTTAAACACTGGTTTTCAGAGCGAGATCAAGTTCTCGGATCAGTAGGTGAACCTCGGATCAGTAGGCGGGTGTGTTTGACCTTGGCTGTTGCTGTTCACACGGGCGAGCAGGTTGCCGTACAAAGAGTGGTCTGTTCCTTACCCGGCAGCACCTTCAGTCAGCCCCTAAGTGATCAAGTCAGTGAGGCAGGTGGGAAGCGGGTATCGGCGTCCGGGTGAGGGCCAGGCTTTGGGCGGAAAGCCACAGCAGCGCTCTCCTGGTGTCCGGGCTGAGGCCTCGGGGCGGCGAGGCAGCTGGGCGAGCGCTGTGATACGGGCGGGTTCCGGCGCAGCCGGCTAGGCAGGCTGGTGCAGAATTCCGCTCCGATGTTTTAAATTCTTGTTTTGCGTAGGAACCCCCGTCTCTGGTCCTTTAACGCAGAAGCGTGTATTTTCTTTTCTTCTTAAACATACTGGATGCCCTTCTCCCGGGAAGGTCAACAAGTGACGGGTTGCAGTGCTCTGTTCATACCACGGGTATGTTTCCTTCCCGTGGGGTTAAACGTTAGGGCTTTGTTTTTCTAGGTTATGGAAACAAAGGATATGCTTTATATCGTCACGGAGTTCGCAAAGAATGGAGAAATGTTTGGTAAGCCGCGCCTCTTTTTGGTATCTGGTGAAAACAGACCCGAGAACTTGTCCCCAGTCGCCCCTCCCGCCTCGGACGGCACTCTTCGCCGCGCCCCGGAGGATGGCCAGCCTTCGGGGTGTCACGCTATAGCTTTGGGCTGTCACTCCTCAGATTACTTGACTTCCAACGGGCACCTCAGCGAGAACGAGGCGCGCAGGAAGTTCTGGCAGATTCTGTCGGCCGTGGAGTATTGCCACAACCACCACATCGTGCACCGGGACCTCAAGACGGAGAACCTGCTGCTGGATGGCAGCATGGACATCAAGCTGGCAGGCAAGGGGGCCTGGGCCCGGCCACCTCGGGGGGGCGGGGGTTGGGGGGGTGCCCACCGCCCAGGGCCGCTCGCGCACGCAGCTGCAGAACCCGGGCCCTGATGTTTCTGCCGTGACCTCACCGCCCGTGTTCTTGTCCCTCAGATTTCGGGTTCGGGAATTTCTACAAGTCGGGAGAGCCCCTGTCCACGTGGTGTGGGAGCCCCCCGTACGCGGCCCCGGAGGTCTTCGAGGGGAAGGAGTACGAAGGCCCCCAGCTGGACATCTGGGTAGGAGCCCATGTGTGCGGCATGCAGGGCCCCCGGTGCTTTTGGGAATGGCTACGGACCCGGGGCGCAGGGGCTGACGGGCAGCCTGTGGTCCTTCGCAGAGCCTGGGTGTCGTGCTCTACGTCCTGGTCTGCGGCTCGCTCCCCTTCGACGGGCCCAACCTGCCGGCTCTGCGCCAGCGGGTGCTGGAGGGCCGCTTCCGCATCCCCTTCTTCATGTCTCAAGGTAGGCGCCGCCGCCGGCCTGCTGCGGGGACTGTCGGGTGCCTCGGGAGGAGAGTTTTGGAGAGGGAGGAGGAGCTGATCGCCCGATTGCCGCCTGACTGGGCCAGAGTATGCCATCAGGTGTACGGGTCAGCCCCGTGTCCCCGCGTCAGGTGTACGAGTCAGCTGCCCGTGGGAGAAACCCAGCCCGCTGGGCGTTTTCCTTGTGCTCTACTTATGGGGAGGCGGGTGCCCGGGCCCTGCTGTCCCCTGGAAAGGGCCTGGTCTCGGTCCCTGGGATGCTGGTGCCCAGACCCTGCAGGGTTTAAGTCTCCCTCTGTCTGGGCCGGTTAGCAGGACCACGTCCCTGACCATTTGCCCTTAGGAAGGGGCTCTGGTCCCCAGCAGGGCTGTGGCGGGCGCCGGGCGAGGGGTGGTGGGCACATGCCCGCAGCTGGCTCCTACGCTGGGCTCAGCGGGTCCCCTTCGCCCCCCAGACTGCGAGACCCTGATCCGCCGCATGCTGGTGGTGGACCCCGCCAAGCGCATCACCATTGCCCAGATCCGCCAGCACCGCTGGATGCAGGCCGAGCCCTCCGTGCCACGGCCCCCCTGCCCGGCCTTCCCCACGCTCGGCTACGCCTCCGGCCTGGGCTGCTACGACGAGCAGGTGCTGGGCGTGATGCACAGCCTCGGCATCGACCGGCAGCGCACCCTGGAGGTGAGCACCCGGCCTGTCCCGGCCCCGCGGGTGCCCCGACGGGGGCCGGGCTCCCTGCGAGGAGAAGCGGGCGCTCGCCCGTCGGGTTAAAACGGGAACCTGGGCTAATTTAAGGGCCAGCTGTCCGCTGCTCCAGAGGACCTTCTGGGCCACCCAAGAATAACCCTGGGAACCGTGTCCGAGGCCCCGTCCCCGCGCCCCAGCCCCACCCTGTTCCCACCCCCACTCCCCGGCCCTGACCCCTGCTCTGACCCCGCTCCTCTCGCCCCCCCCAGTCCCTGCGGAACAGCAGCTACAACCACTTCGCTGCCATTTATTACCTCCTCCTGGAGCGGCTGAAGGAGCACCGGCCCACCCCGCTGGCCACCCGGCCCGGCCCCGCCCGGCCGCAGAGGCCCAGGAGCTCGGACCTCAGCAGCTGTGAGGTGGGGGAGCCGTCCCCTCCGCGGGCTCTGCCCTGGCTGGTGCCCCCCGCCCCCGCCCGAAATCCCGTGCCCCGACAGGCCGGGGAGCCAGACGCTGAGCCCACGGCCCCCGGGGCACATCTCCCGCCCGTTAGGCATGGGTGTGTGTTGGGGGGGGTTCTTGTGTGATCCACGGACCAGCGGGGGCACTGGCCACCTCTGCTGAGGGTCAGGACCGTCCCACGGCCACTTGTTCCTTAACTGTCCCCGATCTGGCCTCTCGACACCTTCTGGTCACCCCGTGCAGCGTGGCCTTGGAGAGGAGGGTGCCTGTGTCCTGAGCCCAGTCAGCGAGTGACTGAAGTCTGTGAGCCCCACAGCAGAGCGGTGGGGTCTTCCTCGTGACGCTGCTGGTGACAGTCCCCAGAGCCGCCTGCCTGATGGTGTCTGTTCTCTGCCTGCCCGCAGGTGCTTCAGGAAGGCCTCTCCGGTGACTCTTTCCAGTCCTCCCTGCTGTGCCCACAGCCCCAGGCCTTGGGGCCATCTGTCCCGCAGGCCGACGCGGACTGTGACCCCCTCAGCTCCCTCCAGGTGTGACCCTCACCGGGCGGCCGTCGGGGGGAGGGGTTCTCCCGGCCACAGCGATGTCCCTTTCTTCCGGGCCCCACGGAGCCCTGGGAGTGACCGGTCTGTGTCTGTCCCCTCGCAGCCCTTGCTTTTCCCCCTGGACGCCACCTGCAACGGAGTATTCCGGCATCGCTCCATCTCCCCCAGCGGCCTGCTGGACGTGCCCGTCGGAGAGGAAGTCAGGCAGGGCACGAGCCTGGAGGAGGAGCGGGAGGCCCAGAAGCCCCTGTCCGGCGGCTCGGGCCGCAGGCACACGCTGGCCGAGGTCTCCACCTGCTTCTCCCCGTGCGCCCCTCCTTGTAAGTGTCCCCGCGGGCCAGGGACGCGGGCCTGGAGTGCAGCCCGGGTGGTGGGTTGACGGTTGAGGCTCTGACCCACCGATGTGAAGTGAATGTTTCCTGCTGGACTGTTTCTGATGACACCCGTGCAGACAGGTCACTTGTTTGATCCCCCTGCCCCCCCGGGCCACGCAGATGATGCCACAAGACTGCGCGTGGCCCTCTGGTGGCGGGACTGTGGGGTGTAGCTGCCCCTGGGGGCCGGGAGGGCACGTCCTCTGTCCAGACTCTGGGTGCACCTCGTGGGAACCCCCACCCCGAGTCAGCTGTAGGGGCCACTGCCCGCTTGTGGTGGCCGGCCATTGTCACGGCTCCCAAACCCCGACAGCCTCGGGCCGTTGTGGGCCTCTCTGCAGCGCGGCTGAGGGTAGACGCATGGAGGCCTGTACGGCTGCCCGCCCCGTCCCCGGGCCGCATGGGCCACCCACGGGCCAGGGGGAGGCTGTGCCAGGCACGGAGAAGCTGTCCCTGCCTCTTCCTCTCCCAGAGCCGTGGCCACTTGTGATTTCCAGTGAGAATGGTTGGGTCCCGGGGGTCTGCCTCTGGCCTCGGGAGTGTCGGGGCCTCAAGAGCACGTGCTCCTCCCCAGGTATTGTCATCTCCTGCTCCGCCGCGAGCCCGTCGGAAGGCACCAGCTCCGACAGCTGCCTGACCTCAGCGGGCGATGGCCTGGCGGGGCCCGGTGGACGCCTGGCCGCGCAGGGGCTGGTGGGCACCTGCTCCCCTCTCAGACTGGCCTCCCCGCTCCTGGGGGC
Organism: Meles meles; assembly: GCF_922984935.1. Classification (NCBI taxonomy): domain Eukaryota; kingdom Metazoa; phylum Chordata; class Mammalia; order Carnivora; family Mustelidae; genus Meles; species Meles meles. The sequence goes on along the minus strand of NC_060069.1, from coordinate 162,224,876 downwards.
CCAGTCGGCCACCCCCGTGCTGCAGGCTCAGGGGGCCCCGGGAGGAGTCACGCTGCTCCCCATCAGCTTCCAGGAAGGCCGGAGGGCATCGGACACCTCGCTCACCCAAGGTGACTTCTGCTGTGGTGCACACTTCCCCTTTCCAGAAGATGCTCTGTGCCTGCGGAGGGCGTTGCTTTGTCCTGGGGCAGAAGGCATGTCCCCAGCATCTACCCGGGCCCGGCCCAGTGGTGGCAGAGCTCCCAGCTTCTAGACGTCCTGCTCTTCCGGGACAGGCTCACCCAGGCCTCTGGTGGCTGGTCCGAACCGCCCAGCAGGCACGTGGATGCCCAGCCCCTCCTCGTTTGGAGACGGCGGCTCCCGCCCGCCTGCCTGGGCTCCCTCCCTTGTCCCAAGGCAGTGCTCATGCCCTCCTGCCCCAGAGGCTCCTCTGCCCCAGACTTGGCACCTGTGCCCCAGGAGGGCTGTAGCGAGAAGCGGGCAGGTGACCAGAGGGTACCTGTAGCCCCGGCAGGAAGGCCGGCCATCCGTCTGTCCCCTCACATCTGTGTGGGTCCCTCCTTCCGCCTCCCCGAGGTCTGCAAACCCCTAGCCGGCCTTGGGGTGGAGAGCCGCTGACCGCCCTGTCGTCCGCCCCTCCCCCAGGGCTAAAAGCCTTCCGGCAGCAGCTGAGGAAGAATGCGAGGACCAAAGGGCTCCTGGGCCTGAACAAGATCAAGGGGCTGGCTCGCCAGGTGTGCCTGCCCTCCTGCTCCAGCCGCGCCTCCAGGGGCGGCCTGAGCGCCTTCCAGCTGCCTGCGCAGAGCCCGGGCCTGCACGGCAGCGGGGCCAGCGGCCGGGAGGGCCGGAGCCTGCTGGAAGAGGTCCTGCACCAGCAGAGGTACGTCCCCGCGGGAGCACTCCTGGGCAGCCGGGTCTCCTGAGTGACCGTATCTCTCAAGCCGGTGCCCTTGTCGGTGCGATCAGATGAGCGCACCGCCCCCAGCCTGGGGAGGGCCGCGAGGTCGGGCCTCGTTCCCTGCAGAGGGCGGCGGAGGTGGGGAGCCGTCAGGTGCCCTCCCTGTGAGGCCCGCCCGTAAGGGGGGGGGGGGGACGGAGGGGGCCGTGACTAAGAATGTCACGTCTGGTTGGCATCTCAGCTGCTGCGAAAGCCAGACGCAGAATGGAAATGTCAGGAATTGCTCAGGGGATTAGTCACGCACAGCGTGGCGTGTGGGGAGCAGCTCCAGCCAGAGGCTCGGCGGCAGGGAGCCCCGGGAGCGCGGGCGCCGGGTGCGGGCGGCGGGACTTGCTGGGCGGCTCAGCGGACAGGGCGGCCGTGACCCGGTACCCCTCCCTGCTCCCTCGTGCCCCTCCAGGTTGCTCCGGCTGCAGCACCCCCTGGCAGGCCCGCCCAGCTGCCCGCCAGCCCCCCAGCCGCCCCCGGCCCCGCTGGCCCTCGCCCCGTGCGACGGCGCCCTCCTCGTGTCGGGACTCCAGAGAGAGCTGGGGCTGGGCCCTGGCCCGCTGCTGCCTGCCCACCTCCTGCAAGCCGGGGGCTCCCCGGTGGCCTCAGCGGCCCGGCTCCTGGACACCCACCTGCACATCAGCCGCGCCCCGGGCCCCCACCCCACTACCACGCTGCCCCCCGGCTTTGTGGCTACGGGGCTGCCACAGGCGGACTGCGAGCTGGAGGACCTGACCGCCGGCCCACGGGGCACGTTCGTGCTGGTGCAGTGAGGGCCCCGCGTTGGCTCGGCCGCCGGCCCTTCGAAGCAATAATTTTGCAGTATGTGAAGACGGTTCCGGACTCCAAGCCGATACGTTTCTAGAAGCGGAACAAGCAATACGTTCGGTGTTTTGGCTTTTGTGTTGGTTTTTTTTTGTTTTATGTTTTTCTTTGCACTGAGCAAACGTAACTCTGAGTAGGGCCTGGAAACTTTCTGAAGAAGAATAATAACCGAGGGGCGTGTTGGGGTGGGCAGACGGGAAGGGGGCGGTGGGCGCAAGACGACAGGGCGGGGCCGGGCCGGGCTGGCGGCGGGGGCGGCGGGAGGGGCGGCGAGGGTGGCGGGCCGTGGAGGGAGCCTGTGTGTGTTTAGTACCTTGCGTTAACGATTCTCAACTTCCCGATACATTCACACTTCAGAGCGAGAACTGTGGCCTTTCTGCGCTAGGCACCCGTTTTTACGAGCTCTGTTGGCCGGCCCAGGAGAAAGTAATCGACTAATTCCTGGAATTCCCTGAAATCAGAGCCGCCGGGACGGCTTGTTCCCGAGTTCAGATGAGAACTTTTCAACGGCTCGAGCGTTGGGTTTCCAGGATTCTTCAGAGGAGCCCCAGGAAGAGCCTGGACGGGGGTGGGTGACTGGGAGGCTGGGGCTCCAGCCCAGGGCTCGTGGCCTCGAACCCCCCGCGTGCCTTGGGGGGCCCGGAGAGGTTTCTTCCTGCTGCCCGTCTTATTTCCGCTGCTAATTAAGTTTTTGTGCATTTCATGATCAGGGTCCACAAAGAACAACCGGCCAGGGGGTGGGGGGGCCGTGCAATATGGCAGGGGTGCGGCTGGCGGGCGGGAGCAGGGATGGCGGGCACGGGTCCCGGCTGGCCGCCCCGCCTCCCGGCGGCTGGCTGGCGATCCGGGGTCCCCCGCCTTCTGCAGGCCCCGCGCTGGGTAGGCTCTCGTTCAAGAGCGTGACGGGAGAGGTCGGGTCCGTGTTCCAGCTTCGTTCCTTTTCTAGAGCAGACGTTGTACATGTATATAAATAGGAAACAGACACTACTTATTTTTTATATTTTTTACTACACCTTTGTGTTCCTGGTTTCAATCCTCCTCTCTGGTAACGTTACAAACCGCGAGCCCCAGGTCTGCGTGGAGGAGGGAGACAAGGTGTGTCCTCCCCTGCAGGTGACCCCGGGCGGCGGCTCCGTCCCACGGCAGCCGCAGCCTCACCCCCCCCCCCGCACCCATCCGCCCCCCGATGCTTTCCCAACCCAGGTGCCTTCAGCTCACTTTGGCTCTCACGACCTACAGTATTAATGGGAAAGGTGGGCATTTGTAGAAGCCAAAGACTGCCCGGGCTCCCGGCGGGCGGAGAGGCCGTGGGCCGCGCGCCGGGCTCCGTGTGTCTGCTCGGCTCGCTGCTGCCGGTCCCCCCGCACCCTCGCCACCGCCTCTGCTACTGGCCTGGGGCTGCCGCCAGCTTCGGGGAAGGGACCGTGGTCGTGCCTGGCCACGGAGAAATCACCAAAGCCTCCTGCTGCTCGCAGACGGGGGCTGGGGGCGGGAAGGTGTTGGCGCAGCCCTGGCCCAGGCCTCCGGGATCCGCAGAGGCGGCTGGGCTGACCCCCCGCGAAGGCGGCCCCCTCGTTCCCCTCCTCGCCGTTCTAACGCCACAGATCAAAGGCCTCAGAACCGTGACAAGCACTTTACTTCCTCGGAAATTTCCTTTTTGCTGTGAGGCGTGTGTCCCTGTGTCGTGTGCTCCGTAGTTCCCCACGTGCGTGGGGCAGGCTGGGCGCCTGGTTCTAGGCACTCCGTGATCTGAGATGTACATAGTCTGTTTTTTTACTGTAACTGGTTTAATTATTTTATTTCTTATGTTAACATGAGAAACGTATGCCAAATGATTAGCGGGTGTATGTTTTTTAATTTAATATTTAAATAAAATATTTGGGCGAAAACCGGCCGCCTCTTCCCGTGGTTGATCTCTGTGGGAAGACCTTCCTCCAGCCGCACTCGGGGTTCGCGTCTTAAAGGGGGGGCACGGTGCCAGCTCCCGCATTAGCCCAGCCGCGAGGAGCCCACGGCCTCCTGGCCTGCCTGGTGGCGGCCACCGCCTCCCCTCCCCTGGAGGTGGGGACCCGTCTGCCACTGAGCGTCAGGACCGGGTGCGGGAGGAGGGGCCCTGGGCTCAGCACACCTGGGCCTCGCTGGTTCTCCCCGCCTTCCCGAGGCAGCCGGTGGCAGGTTCTGCTCGCCTAGTTCTTCCCCTCCCCCAACCCCATTCACGCCTCCCTCCTTCCCCCAGAATTGCTCTGGGAATCCACCGGCAGCTCAAGGGTTTGGAAGAATGTCACAGCCAATCGCTCCACCTCTTAAAATTGGCTCTACCGAGCCCCAGCCGGACCGTGGACAGGGCTGCTAGGTGAACAAAGAATTCCCTTCATTTTGATTCCCTGGCACACATTTTTTGGGTACAAAGTTCTTTGATCTCTTTACGCCCATTGGGACAGTCATTGTCAAAAAACTGTGGAACGGCCCCTGGGCCCCCGTGCGTGGCTGGTGGGAGAGGACGGACGTGCCGCGGGGAAGGCCAGCTGGCACCTCCGTGACAGGTCGAGCCGTCGCCGCGTCGCACGCTGGCAGGCACAGACAGCGGGCCCTGGAAGCAGAGACTCCCGGCAGATCCCCGCACCCCTAGGTTCACACGGCGACTCTAGCCAAGAGGGGGACGTGGCCACAGACCGGCTAGAGCGTGACCGGGCAGGAATGAGGCCCGAGGAGGAGCACTGGGCCATAAGGAGGGAACTCTGCCTCCTGCTGACACGGGACGGACCTTGCGGACATGACACGGAGCCCGGTAAACCAGGCAGAGAAGGACGCATCCCATGTGACCCGCTGACATGGCTGCCCAGAGCCGTCGGATCCATGGAGACTGGAAGGGGGTTGCTGGATGCCAGGGGCTGGGGCAGGGGAGCGGAGAGTTAATGCTGCATGGGGACAAGTCAGTGCGGGGATGAAGGAAAGTTCTGGAGACGGACAGTGGTGAGGGACGTGCGGCAACACGAGTGGACTTAAGGCCACAGAACTGGACACCAACACGGCTGAGAGGTGACTTTCATGTCACGTGTGGCTCTAGGTTCTCTCAGGGAGAGGCCCGGCTTGCACGGTAACGTCCCGGGGTGGAACAGTGAGTGAGAGGACGCTACAGGACAGCAGGCTGGGACCCGGAGGGGTCCCTGGAAATGTCCAGGTCTGTGGCTGGCCCGGGGACCGCAGCGCGCGTGACCTTGGCTGGTGCTCGCGTGGGAACAGCGACGACATCCTGCTCTGGGCGGAGGCTCTGGGCGCTGGGGGTCGGGAGGGACCTCGGGGGGGGGGGGCTGCAGCCCCGTGCCTGTCCCCAGCCAGGCTGATGGATGCGGGCTGTGTGGCTTGGGCCGTGGCCCCCCAGGGAGCAAGAAGGATTCCGTGGACCGGCTGGCTCAAGGCTTAGCCACGCGTCTCCAACTGTGGACTCGGAGCTTTCTCCCTTCACCGGGTACATCCTCTTCCAGCCACGGGGCTCAAGTGTAACCTGGGGTTCCTGGGTCCCACTGGGTCACGGATCAAAGACCGCGAGCAGCACAGGGGTGGGCGCCCCCGCAGAGAAATGCACCCCCAGAACAGAGCAGCTCTGCCGGCGGTGTGGCTCAGGGAGCTTGGACAGAACACCACCGGCGCGGCCGTGCCCAGCACCAGCGCGCCTTCTCCCAGAAAGCCCCTGGAGTCCTCGGGGACACTTCCTCTGCCCCCGGCCTGTTCCCTGTCACTGTGGCTTAAGCGTGCGTTTTCTGAGGTTTCCCTCAGACAGGCCGTGCCTCGCCTGCCCTCCATGTGCCCGGCTTCTTCCTTTCGCATGGTTGCGCGGCGGCTGGTCCCGGGGCGGCCCCTCCCCCCTGCCAAGGGCTGCTCCCTGGTGTGGAGACGCCCGTCTGGGCCGCACACCTGCCGACGGCTGTGGGGTCGTCATCGGTGTGGGCTCTTCCCGGTGCGGCTGCTGGGAGGGTCTGCACCCGCGTCCTCGTGGACGTGGCCTGTCCCTCCTGGGTGGGCAGAGGTGGACACACAAAGGCTGGGTCATGGGCCATGAGCGCCGCTCACTCTAGCAGACGCTGCCAAGCCCAAGCCACTGAGGGGCTGTGGCCGTTCACTGACCCGCCCGTGGCACGGGGACGTTCTGGCGGTTCCGTCCCCCCGGCACCCGGCACTCCAGGTGCTGTTCTAACAGGTGCACAGGGCGCACTCCTACGGCTTTGTTTTGCATTTGTTTTGCATTTGTTTTGCATTTTCCTGAGGACGAGTGATGCTTACAGGCCCTTTCTCTCAAGGTTATTAAGTCCTTGCCAAATTTTTAATTGGATCGTTCGGATTCTTATTACTGAGTTGCAGGAGTTCTTCACCTCGTGCACATGCCCGTTTCTCTCTCCGGCGTGTGTTTGCGTACATATGAACGCCTGTACGTGTGCACAGACCCACACGCATGTACGGACGCACGGACACACGCATGCATACGAACACACACGTTTCCCCCACCTGTGGCCTGTCGTTCACCGGAAGAGAGGAGTTCGAAGTTTTAATTTTTACGAAGTCCTACGTGTTTTGTCTTCTCTGGAGCATCTCGCATCCTAAGAGACCCTGACCCCCCGTGCTGAGAGGCTCTCCCGAGCTCCCTTTCGGAGGCTTCCTGGGCGCCTCCCTTCCACTCTGTGTCTGTAATCCACTCCGAGATGAGTTCACCGGTGACCTGGGACAACAGCTGGGGCTTGTTCTTTCCCTGTGGGTTTCCAGCCGTCCCAGAACCATTGATTGGAAAGTCTCTCCTTTGCACCCGTTGAATCAATTTGAAACCTTTGTCAGAAATCAAGTAACCGTGAGCGGAAGGGGCATTTCCGGACGCCGTTCTGCTCTGCCGGGCGGACGCCCCTGCCGCGGCGACACCACGCCGTCTGGATGGTTTCGTCACTACAGCTGAAGCCCTGATGACCGTGCGTGGCGTCAGTCTGCTTCCGCGTTTGTCTCTGCGTTAGTGCTGCCTGGCCTGGCCCGGGCCCTCGCCCTGCCACACGCACTTTATTTTATTTACCTGTTGTCTTACAAATTTTATTTGTTTATTTGACAGAGAAAGAGAGCATAAGCAGGCAGGGCAGCAGGGAGAGGGGAAGCAGGCTCCCCACTGAGCAGGGAGCCCGAGGCGGGACTCGATCCCAGGACCCCGGGATCACAACCTGAGCCGAGGCCAGAGGCTTCACGGACGGGAGCCCCCAGGCGCCCCAACACACATTTCAGAACCAGCTTGACCTTCTCTGTCACCCGCACCGAGTCTGTCTTCGTGGGGTTGGTGTTTTCTTTCCCCGAGGTTTGAGGGAGAGCATCGGGGGGAGCACGGGGGGCCGGGCCTGCTCGGCGGGGAGCCTGTAAATCCCACGGTCTCACGGCTGCCCCGAGAGCCAAGCAGGTCCCTCTTCCCTTGTCGAGCGAGCTTTGGACGTTTGTGTTTTTCAAGGCAATTGCGCATTTCACCTGGGTTGTTCTTTCTGAGGCTCGCGGTCACCTCCCGGCCTCGTCTCGCTGTCTGCGGACTCTGCAGCCACGGGCCCTGGGCGCGGAGCCTGGTGCGGGCCTGCACACGGGTCTGTCCGAGGGGGAGGCGGGCGCGCGCGTCCCGTGGCTGTCGGGGGCGCGCTCCGGAAGCACAGACGGCGCGCGGGGGGGGGCACTGTGCCCGCGTGCTCTCCGCTCTCCTGCTTCTCCGTCTTCCTTTCTCATTTGTTGTTGGGACACAAGTGTGCGGAGCGCTGCTGGGCTCCCAGGGGTATTTGTCCGTCTGTCTCCGCCGCCCACACGCGGGAGCCGTCCCTTATCAGCTCCGTGCGTTTTAGGACCGTTCCCTCTTCTTGAGGAATTGACCGTGTTTTCGTCATCGTGGATCCTCCTCGTTCCGGAGTCTGCCCTGATGTTAACACAGCCCGTCCGGCTCCCGTGTGGTCGGCGTGGGTACCGGCTGCTTTTCCGCCCGAGCTCGTCCTTCCTGTAGACGGCCCTCGGGGGTCTTGGAGGTGAGCGCGGCCCGGCCGTCTCTGCCCCTTTCACCGTGAACGGAACCGGCATGCTGGGTCCCCGTCTGCTGTCTTCCCCCTACCCCGGGACTGTCTCTCCTTCGCTCCTCGTCCTGTCCTCTTTGCGCGTCTTCTGCTGGGCTGTGTGTCCATTTCCCCAGCGAGAGGGGCTGCGTCACCCCTCCACCCTGTCCACCTCCTGTGGGTCACCTTGGACACGTGACCCCATGCCACACAGGGAGGCCGTGGGCTTCAACAAAGCCTCCCGCTTTCACTGTGTTCCGGAGAGCAGTGTTGGCTGGGACTTAGGTCTCCGGCAACGGCAGAAGTTTGCAAGCACAGCGGCTCCCGCCGACGCTACGGAGATGAAGTCTGAGTGAGGACCGGGGCTCCTCCTAGCCTGGCACAGAGGTCGGGCCGCGCCCGTCTGTGGGCCTCTGCTTGTTCAGACGGGCCTGGGGAGGAGCGTAGAGGCGGCAAGCCCCATGCTCTGTGGCCCCCATGGGCCGCAGTCTCTCTAGGCCCTCGGCCCAAGCCCACCTGCCACGCGGCTGAGGCGGCACACGCCCTGGGCGGCTGGGGGCACGTCCAGGCAGGCCCGGGCAGAACGTGGCTGCAGACGCTGGGCCAGCGTGGCGGCTGCTGGTCACCTTCTGAAGCTTCTCCCTGACAACTTGCAGCCGAGGTAGCAGCCCCCAGAGGACGGGGCCCGGGCCCAGCGGCTTGGGGCTGGAGTCAAGCCCGGGTCCGCTGAACCTCGCTTCTGGCCCCGGTCCCTTGACGGTCCGCTGTCCATCCCCTCTCACTAGGTTACCAGAGGACCCCACAGAGCGAGTCGGGGCAAGAATGGGGTCCTGGGCTGGGTCCAACCATCCAGATGGGCTTCGGGCTGGCAGCCTTTCCCGAGGCTGGGCTGTCGCTGGCCTCAAGGTGCCGAGTGGCCGAAAGGCGTACAGTGCCAGCCGACTCATCCCGTCCGCCCCGGCCAGGGCCCCTCCTGGCAGCGAGCTGGCTCAGAGTCTTGGCTTTGCAGGGGGACTCCCTGCGTAGAGGATGATGGACGGAGAGGCTAGGAGCCCAGCTGGCAGGGCCTGGAGCCCCACTGCCCACCACCCAAGAGCCTTCCAGTTGCCTAGAGCTCCCAGGACGCTGCCCAGTGTCCCTGGGGCCCGGAGCTGCAGGCAGCCTGTCCCACGGCATTCTGGGCCTGTGCACGTAAGACACGTCATGGGCACGTTCCCTCCACATGCCGGATGTGATTAATTTTCCCGAACTAGGCACGACGGCCCCGCAGGCTTGGCCTGTCTGACTGTGCTGACCTTGGCCTCTCGCGGGTGCAGCGCAGCGCTGGCCCTGGGAATCCCGAGTGCTCGCAGCTCCCCGCACCTGCCCGGTGGGCAGCCAGAGGTCAGCAAGGTGCCGCCCACCACAGCCACCCCGCCCAGGGACCACGGGGCCAGGAGTCGCGTAAGGTTCGCAGGTGCGTGGCAGGTGTGGTAGGGGGCCGGGCAGGGTCAGTAAAGCTTGGACGGGGCGGTGGGGCTGCCTGTGAACGGAATGTGAAGCCAGGCCCTGTGGGGGGGTGGGTACGTCCAACACACGCCCCAACCCTGTCCCCCGACACCTGCTGGAGCCCGGTGACGTGGGGCCAGCCGTGGTCTGGGGCGGGGGGTCGAGTGGGGTGGGGAAGGGGTGTTTGTCGGAGGCCCTCTGTGTCATGGTGTTCTGGGGTCACTTTGCCCCTCACCCAACTTGGTTGGAGCTGGTGTGGGAGCTGTGGGGGCAGCGGGCTAGGGGGGGCGGCTGTCCCTTTGCAGCCGGGCCCTCTTCCCCCCGAGGCTTCTCCCACTGCTCAGAGGGCCACAGCCTCGTCCCGATCCATGCGGAAGCCTGGAAGCACAGAGGCCTTGTCCCTGCAGGGTGACACATGGGGACATAGGCCTGAGGCCAACTGTGGAGTGTGTAGGGCCCATCCCCCCAGGCCGGAGCAGCAGACGGCGGCCCCCGGGGTCGCTCCCCCAGGCCCCCTCCAGCTCCCCGGCCTGCCCCCATGTTGAGCCGAGGTCATCCTGGTGGGCCCTCATCCCACAACACTGATGTCCTTACCAGAAGAGGGGACTTAGGACACGCAGGGAGGGGAGAGCACAGGCCGAGATGTGTGCTGTGCCCACGAGCCAAGGACACGGAGGCCGAAGTGGGTGCGTCCCCACCTCTGACGGGTCCAGGCTCCCGGCATGACATCACGGGGACTCTGGGGGGCTGTTGGCCGCCCTTCGATGCTGCCCCTTCCCCTGCCCCCTCCAGGCTGCAGGACCACATTGCCTAGAAGTCCTGACGCATCGTCGCGGTGGAGGGACTCCCCCGTCCTCCCCTGCGTGGGGAGCCAGAGGCGTCTTTAGGGAGACCAAGCAGCCCCCATGGCCTGCTGACCCCTCTCTCCTCCCTCCAGCCAGCAGTGGACAGTTGGGAGCCTGGCACTGTCTTGGGCCAACCCGTGGGAGGGGTCAGGTGTGCCTGACTTGGCGCTGCAGGGCTGGACCCCAGCAGGGGACACAGGGCGCCCCTCCCTGCTGGACGGACGACACTGTGTCCATCCCGGCGGGGCTGCTGGCCAAGCAGAACCAGCTGCCCCTACGGTCCTGGCTTTATCTGCGGAATGGCCCGGGGAGTCTCCTGGGCTTGTGGGGACCTTGGCCACGGCTGCCCGGCCCCACCCAGCAAGGGGCAGCCTTGCCCCCAGGGCTAAGGGGCTGAGGCAGGCCTAGGCCAGGCGAGGGGCGCTCTGCCGGGTGGGGTGCAGGGGCGCCTGTGCCGGCTCGTGGGGAGTCCCCAGAGGGGCCGGTGGAGGGCTGTGATTGGAGAGCGGGCCACTCAGGACCACGCATGAGGAGCAGGGTTGGGGGAGGAGCAGAGTCTGGCCCACGGTCGGCCCCACGCCAGCCACAGAAGGGGCCTGGCAACGATGTGGGGGGGCGCGAGTGGCCTACATTGGGGCCGACGCAGTCCCCAGCGGGGATGACAACTGGGTGTGGGGCGGGCGAGCAGGGGTGAGGCTGGTGCTCGCCCAGCAGGCCCAGGACCCCCGTGCCCCCTCCCAGCGTCACCACGGAGGGCTCGGGGTGGGGGTGTTTGTCTTGGTTGGTTCAGGCTCAAGGGGTGGCCTGGGGATGGTGAGGGGAGGCTGACCTCCCGGAGACCACCTCCATGCCTGTGGGACACCTGCCGCCAGACTCAACGGCCACTCGCCGGCCCTCAGTCCCTTCCCCTCTGGGGGCTGGTGACATGTCTCTCGACTTGTACACAAGAAGGACACTGAGTCCCGAAACTCCCCGCTGCCCCTGGGCGCTAGGCTCTCTCCAAGCCAGGCCTGGGAACGCAGCTGTCCTTGGGGAGGGCCATGCTGGGCAAAGGGCGGGGGGTCGTCCCTTCCTTGGGAAAAAGGGAAGCGAAAATGCAAGAAGGAAGCGGCTTCCCATGCCGCAGTGTCACAAGTGCCCGAGACACGGGAGGTGGCCGTGGGGACAGCGGGTGCGGGCTGCTCCTCCCTCGCGCCCAGCCCTCTCGCGGCCAGATCCGGGACACACACGGAGACCGCTCGCGGGGCTGCCGAGGAGAACTGGCCAGGCGTCTCAGGGCCGCACCCCAATCATGCCGCCGCAGGCTTCCGTCTCCCCTGCGCGGCGGGGACGATGGGCGGAGAGAGGGGACCAGTGTCTGAGAGAGAGAGAGAGAGGGGTCCCGTCTGCTCCTGGGGGGCAGCGCTGAAAACACCCTTATCATTGTCTCTCCGAGAGGAAAGCCTTCCATGACGTCCTGGAGCCCAGGGCAGCTGGAGAAACCGCCCCTGGGACGTGGCAGGGTCAGGACGGCAGGGGACTCCCGGGAAGGACCCAGGGAGCTGCGGGGAAACCGAGGCTAGCGCCGGGGAGAAGTGGCTGTGGGGCCGCCGCCGGCCAGGGAGTCCCGGAGGCTAGCAGGGCGCAGGACCCCCGTGCTCCTCTCTGCCCCCCGATGCCAGCTGGCGAGGTGCCGGCTGTCCCATGCCGTGACTCACCCCCACGCCCACTCGAGGGGGCAGGGTTGGTGTCTCCAAGGCCCGGATGAGGAAGCTGAGCCCCGGGGCTCACCCTGCGGGAAGCAGAGGGGAGGGCGTTGGGGTTGTGCCCTGCGCCCCCCATGGGGCCCGGCACCCGAGTCCCCTGTGCCACCCCAAGCGGGGCAAGCTTCCTCCAGCGGCTTCTGTCCAGGCACGTGTGCGTGTGTGTGTGTGTGCGTGGACCTGGGTGCCGGCAGGCCCAGAACCCGTCTCCCTACTTGCTCTGATTTGGTCACCACCGCAGGCTTCAAAAGCAAATATTTTGTCCCCAAGCTGCGGAGGAGGAAACCCGAGAGGCCTAGTGACTCAGACCCGCCCGGCTGACCAGTTGTGTTGGCCTGTGCCACTCGGGTCAGGCTCCCGATCCGCGGCTCGGCCGGGCTCTCGCCCTCCGTGGGCGCGTCTGTCCCCGCGGGCCCTGCTGCCCCCAGCCCAGCAGGCCCCGTGTTCCAGGGTCCCGGACGTCAATGCTGGTGGAGACAGCCGCTGTCCAGGTTGGGCAGCGTGAGCCGCGCCGCCCCCACCACGAGGGAGAGCACTTTGTGCGAGCGTGTGTGTGCACGTGTGTGTGTGCACTGTGTGTGTGCACGTGTGTGTGTGCGTGTACACTTGTGCGTGTGTGCACACACTGTCCCGAGGCCAAGACCTCCGCTGTCCAGGGGCCACAGGGCTGTCCAGCGAGAGCGAGGAGGCCAGGACGGGGGGAAGCCTGAAGTCATCTCTGCTCCAGAAACCGGATCCAGGCAGATCTGCTTTCCGGGCCCAGGGGAGGCCTGTGTGCCCAGGCAGAAGGAAATGCAAGTTTACTGGAAACAGCGCTCCCGGGAGCCTCCACCGGCCGTCGGATACTATCACAGAGACCTGCTTCAAGGAAGGCCCCGTGGGGAGGGCTGGCCCGGCCAGCAGGGGAGCAGAGCCCCAAGGAGGCAGAGAGGCCACTCTGCCCTGCTCAGGCTCCCCTAAAGCCCACCATCCCCTCAGCCCCGGGGCTGGGGTAGCAGCTCAGTGCGCGGGTTCCCGGGTCCATGGGGCTGGCCTTCGGGGGCCTCGGGGCCCAGGGCTGAGTCATGGGCTTGGGCTCGTTGGGCCTGACCTTGGCCGATCCTCTGCACAGACGTGATTCTAAGTTTTTGCGTGAACACCCGACCTCTGCAGGTGGACTTCCGTCCTTGACGCTGAGCCCCAGGTGACTTTCTCGTTGCCTTGCTTATCTTGGGGGTCAGACTCAGAGCCGAAGGCAGGGAACCCAGCCGGCTTGACTCGGAGTTCCCGAGGACCCATCAGGATCCCACCGGATACCCGAAGGCGTGGCGGTGTCTTTCTGCTGGGGGGGGGGGGGTCAGCAAGTGGGGGGGGGGTGCAGGGACTCCAGGCAGAGATGCTGGGTCCATGCAGCCTATCAGGCTCCTGAAGGGAAACGCAGGCCAAGGACTGATTTGCAAACCGTGTTTGGCCGCCGTGAGCTGTGTCCGTGCGTGCTTAATCCCGTGGGGGTCCAGGATGGAGAGAGCAGCACTGGGCACGGGTGCCCACCTCGCAGGCAGCACCTGGCCTTCACCCCTCCGCTCCCTGCCTGTCCCCCCGTCCTTCCTGGGCTGGCCTGCCCCCAGCCTCTCCGACGCTTACGCACTCTCCTGCCGGGACACCCTGAGAACCCTTGCCTGGGCACCCGCGCACCCGCACATCCTTCAAGACCCGGCTGTGCCCTTCCCCTTGTTTCCGTGGCATCTCTGCGCCCTTCTGCCTGACGCCCCCTTCCTGAACACTCTGGTATTAAGCTGGTGTCCCTGCATGAGGGTTGGTCTGTCTATATTAGACCTCTCTTGGCCTGTACGGAGGGTCCTCAAAAAGTTGAAACGAGAGCTACCCTGTGACCCAGCGATCGCACTGGATCATCTTCAGGCATTTACCCTCAAGATACAAATGTAGTGACCTGAAGGGGCACGTGCACCCGAATGTTCACAGCAGTGATGTCCACAACAGCCAGACTGTGGGAAGATCCCAGATGTCCATCAACAGATGAGCGGACAGAGAAGATGCGGTTCATATATACAATGGAATACTACACAGCCATCAAAACAAAATCTTGCCATTTGCACGACATGGATGGAACTAGAGGGTATCACGCTGAGTGAAATAAGTCAGTCAGAGAAAGACAATTATCATATGATCTCCCCGATTTGAGGAATTTGAGAAACAAGGCAGAGGATCATAGGGGAAGGGAGGGAAAAATGGAACAAGATGAAACCAGAGAGGGAGACAAACCCTAAGAGACTCTTAATCTCAGGAAACAAACTGAGGGTTGCTGGAGGGGAGGAGGTGAGAAGGACGGGGTGGCTGGGGGACGAACACTGGTGAGGGTAAGTGAATTGTGTAAGACTGATGATTCACAGACCTGTACCCCTGAAGCAAATGATACATTATATGTTAGTAAGAAAAAAAGAAAGAAAGAACACTCTTGGCTCAGAATCTCCATTCAAATGAACATAAAAAAGGAATTCATTAGCTTACATTAACTACCCCTCCTAGGAGCAGCTTCAGGCTTGGCTGGATCCAGGAGCACAAATCATGGTCTCAAGGTTCCGCCTATCCCTCCATGTCTTGGTTCTGCTTGTCTCTTATTGACTTTGTCCTGGGTGTCAACTCTGTCCCCATGGAGTAGAGGTGACCTTTGGCTATCCCACATTTGCGTCCTACCAAGTTAGCAGCCCCGAGTAGGAAGATGCCGATTTTCTGGTCACTCTGTAAACCAGTTCCAGAGGGGGTGCTCATGGTATGGCTTGGGTGAGGTGTGCACCCCAGAGCCAACCACTGTGGCTGGCAGATGAGATACACATCTGTCCTTATACTGGATAAGCTTAGCCCTTTAGGAAGGAGAGAGGTTTGCTGCCTGGTGGAGGGGAGAGGGAGGCTGAGTAGTATCGCCAGCAGGACGGGTGAGTTCCTCGCAGGAGCCTTGTGCATTTTAAGTGTCTCTGTACCCGCAGCCCCTTGCTCCATGCTTGGCACATAGATGGGTATGATCTTTCTTCACCAGCAACCACCCCTTTCGCCCTTAGGGGCTTCTGGGCCTTAGGGAGTGGAGCATATAGGCTCTGGGGAGCTATAAAATGACAAAAGTCAACTTTGGGAAATCTCTCAGCTGCCCAGGCCAGGTTCTTCCTCCTCTGGCGTCCTCAAGAGGAAAGATTAAACTGCAGCAGACCTGACAGGACACCCAGTGCCAGCCCTGGCAGAGTCAGAGCCTTGAGGTCATTATTTGTGGTCCTGGATCTAACCATGCCTGAAGCCACTCTGGGTGAAGCAGTGTGGAAGCCAACACATTTTTTTCTTGAGTTCATCTGAATCGGTATCCCAGATTACCATGTCCCAGACTCTGGAAGAAGGGGGTTAGGTCTTTTAGGTCTTCGTGAAATTGTGCATGAAAATGACTTCCCCTGTAGGCACCATTGTTGATAGGACCAACCATCCTGCTGTCAGGGGTGGGGAAGGAGTTCAGATGGATTTGGTTCTTGATGAGCCATGAGGGCACCCTCCCCCCGCCCCCGCCAGCTGGGGCTGGCTGCTTCCAAGGTCCTTCTTCCTCCTCAAAGGACAAGAGAGCCCCCCCCGCCCCCCCCCGCAGGGTTCCTCTGACCGCAGGGAACAGTGGTGCGGGGCGTGTGGCACACATAGGCCTCCAGCTCACCCTGCCGTCCTCACCCTCTCCTTCTCTCCACCTAAACCACAGACGCGTGTGCTCCCTCCCGCCGTCCCGGCTCCTCTCCAGCTCAGCAGGTGCAGGAGAGCAGTGGGCCCCTGACAGGCGCGTTCTCTGTCTGTGCGTGATGGTCGCGGAGCCTCAGCTCGGCGTGAACACGGAAGGGTTTCGTTTGGGCCCACAGCCGTGTCCAAGCACGCTCTGCCCTTCCTCCCCCGGCAAACCCCCCTGCAGACCCCACTCCACCCCGTCCCTTTGGGCTGTCCCAGTGCTTGCTGTCCACCGTCCAAAGCAGCTTCTCATCCCTCCCAGTGCACCCTCCGGAGTGAGGTTGTGTCGCACAGGGCTCGGGGGAGGGGTGCAGGTGTGTCTGCCCTCCACCCTCTAGGCTGCCCCCACGCTTGGGCGCCGGCCACCTCGAGGTCCCCAGGTCGCTCCCAGGCTGGGTGGGGGCGGGCCCCGGGGCTCGTCCGGGTGAGTCGGCTGCACGAGGCCCCGCAGGAAGTGTGCGTCCTTGGAGGGCCTCCTGGCACGGGTATGCGGTGTGGGTGGCATGGGAGGGTCAGGGTGGCTCAGCTGCCGCGTGCACCCCCGGCCCCCAGTTCCAGGGCTCGAGCGAGAACCTCATGCAAACTGTTGCTCAGATCCTGGTGCTGGCGGGGCCGTTGCTAGTTCCTGAGGCGACTCTGCGCCCCCCCACCCCCCGGTACTGGTGCTCTCGTGGCGTCCGGGCTGCTTTGTGCAACAGGACAGGACACCCGAGACTCGGTCACAGGGGTGCAGCGGTTTCCACCCTACTGCGTCTCGGATCCCTGTTTCCGGCGGACACGAGCTGTCATGCTGTAAGCCGCAAAGTGGGGCAGCCCCACGGCAAGGAGCGGCAGTCCCTGCCCGCTGCCGTGAACCCGAGCTCTCGAGAACAGAACCTCCTGTCCCGGTGACAGCGTCCGATGACACAAGCCTGTCTGACATCTTCGTGGCAAGCTCGGGCTCAGCCCTGAGTCAGAAGTCCCAAATCCCTGAGCCACAGACACGGGCAGTAATGAACGCTTGATGTTTCCAGCTGCTCAGTTCTGGGGTGAAGCGTTGCCCAGCCAGGGCCGACTCCTTTCCGCGTGTGTGTGCGCGTGTGCGTGTGTGCGTGCGTGTGTCCATGTGCGTGTGTTCTTCTGGAGAGCCCTGACGGACACGGCAGCCACGTACGCCGCCCTCCCAGGCTCCCAAAGTCAGCTCCCGTACCGCCCGGCCCACCCGCCCCGCCCCAAGGACACCCCCCATCTGTCTACACCCCTGCAAATGGCTTCTTTATGAAACGCTTCCCAAGTGACCCGGGTTTGAGTGAATTTCTCATCCGGCCCAGGCACGGCCAAGCCAGCCATCACCCGAGCCAAGACCCAGCCCACGGCCGTTGGAAGGGACTTTCCAGACTTTTCCCGGCTGGAGGAACCCGCAGGCAGCTCCCACCTGCTCCTTCCATCTACTCTCAAGGGCACCAGGGACTGGCAAAGGACGTTTTACGAAGAAAATGCGGTCAGAGGCACTGCAACTCCTTTCTGCTTTCTCGGGACTAACGGTCAACCTTCATGCGTCCTTGTTCCCGGGGCCAACATGTGAGGAGAGAGGACCCAGTACAAGCATCGCCCACTCAGCCCCTTCTGAGCATGCAGGACGTGTGGCCTCTGGGGCTCCTGGAGCCACGGAGCCACGTTCCAGCAGGGAGAGGGGACAGAGGGGCTCAGCCTCTGCCCCGGGGGTAGGGATTTCCTTACCCCGTCCCTGGCAGATCGCTTTCCCTCAGGAGGAGGGAGGCGCACTCTCCTCCTGGCAGGAATTCTGGGGCTCGGTGCCTTGCTGGGGAACCACAGAGGGGCCCGGTTTCCCCATGGGCAGCAGGAGTGGAATCTGCCTTTGTTAAAAAAGTTTGGCATTGTGGGGGCCCCTGGATGGCTCCGTTGGTTGGGCGTCTGCCTTTGGCTCAGGTCGTGATCTCGGGGTCCTGGGATCGAGCCCGGCATAGGGCTCCCTGCTCGGCGAGAAGCCTGTTTCTCCCTCTCCCTCTGCCTCTCCCCCTGCTTGTGTTCCCTCTCCTGCTGTGTCTGTCTGTCAAATGCATAAATAAAATCTTAAAAAAAAAAAAAGATTAAAGTTTGATATTTCGTTCACTATGAGTTTTGAATTCATTTTGATTTTTAAGAGTGTTGCCCTAAAACAGCGTTCGCGTTGATGAGTGAGTAGTTTAGTGAGACCCACGGAAAATTCTGCACCAGGAAGAGGGTCTCCCTGCTGTGTTTGGTTTCTGCCCTCGAGGGGTGTGACACACAGTGAAAGCCTGGGTGTCCGTGGTCATCTGAGCAGGGCCGTCTCCCGCCGAGCCTGAACCCCACGCAGGCAGGCACCTGCGGGGCTCGCTGCCCACTGGAGCCCGGGTCCAGCCCCTGGCAGACCCCAGAAGAAGCCCAGTAAACAGCGGTACCCGTGAGGGGCCTGACCCCTCCAGGCCAGGACTCTGCATGCCGGCGGTCCCTGGCGAGGTGGGAGGGCCGTCCGGAGGGACACAGCAGCCACTGTCCGTCCACTTACCTGCACGAACCCCCACCCCGCGCAGTGCTCTGGGGGGCAGCAGCTTCTGAGGCAGAAAAGCCTCAGGGTCAGTGTGGATCCTTCCGGAAGAGGCTGCACCAGGTCTTGCCAGCTGGGACCCTGGGGCCCGGGTTATTCCATCTGATAAACAGAGAGAGGGCAGCGAATGCTCCTTGACCTGGTGCTGCGCTGGGGGCTTCCTCCTGTCGCCCACCCCCACCCTCCTAACCCCCGTTGTGTGGTGGGGGCTCACTGTGTTCAGCGACCTGTCTGAGGTTGCCCAGCACCTGTCCCTGGGGCACCCCGGAGCGCAGAGCTCCCCAGTCTCCCGAGACCGGGTCCCCTGGAAAGGGAATGAGGGGCGGGCTTCTCCTTCGACCTGGTGCTTCTCCATCGACCTGGTCGGGGACATGCAACCGAGCCCTGGGACAGTCCAGGTGGCCACCAGAAGGGATGGGTGGTTGGGGGAGGCAGGCCACTACAATTGCCCGGGCTGCCTCACGGGACCCCTCTGAGCCATCTACTGTCTGTTCTACGTGGCCGACTGGAGGACTCCCACCCCACCTGAGAGCAGGCACCCATGGGGGCCAGAGCACCGGTGCTAGGGTGCGGGAGGAGCCCCGTTCTGAGGACAAGGGAATGTGCTGCCCTTTCAGAGAAGGATCTGGAAGCCCAGAAAGTCGCTGGCAGGGCTGAGGGAAGGAGGGGCATCAGACAGAGAGGCCTGTGCGCGGGCAGACCCTGCACAGACGTAAGCACACATGTGTCACACACACACCGTGGACACGGACACACACACACACACACACACACTCACACACAGAACTAGGCTTTCCGCTTACCCCCGCTCGAAGCTGCCACACATCAGCCAGAGCTGGGTTTCCACTCGCCCTCCGCCTCGTCTGAACTCCCCGTCCGGACCCCCCAAGGCCTGTCCATCCGGGTCCAGGTCAGCCCAACCTGCCTTGACGCCTGAACAGGGCTGTCCCAGGAGGTGCGAGGCTGGAGACGGGACCTGCTTCCTAGACGGGCTCTCTGAGGGGCAGGCTCAGGCCTTCCTGATGGAATTGAAGGCTCCATTCCAGCCCCAGGAAGTACCCCATACCCAGCGAAGAAAACCAAAGGCCAGGGATCCCCCAAGTCACACAGGTAGGCAGGTGCCCTGGGCATGGAGGGACTCAGCTTGGAATCAGAATCAGCCTGGTGAGCACGACCAGCATTTCGCCCTGGGGCCTGGCCCCAGCCCTCTCCTGGATAGACAGTGGGTACCGTGAGTACTTGCAGAGCGGCTCGTGGAGGGAGTTTTGACATCCTCCCTCCTCTTTCCCATTTATGCCCAATGAGGAAGACCCCACGGACCACCTAGAAAATGACCTTGTTGCCTACTTTGTAAACAAGATCACCATTATTGCTCAAGCCCCTGCCAACCCACTCTCCGCCTTCAGATGGGCTTGCTCTCCTGCTAGTCATTCTCTGCGTCTCTTCCTCATTCCTTTCTTGAAGGCAGGTGAGCCTGTCTCCCTTCTGAGCCTCCCTCTTCCCTGGGACTCCGACCCACGTCACTCATTCTTTTTGTCATCTGCAAACTGCCCTCAGGCTCTTTGCCTACGTCTGCAGACATCCTGAGCACGTCTTCCTCCTCTCCCTGATGAGTCAACACCTTGCTCGGGCAGAAACGTCCCTCGGTAGCTCGGGGGTTGCTCTTGTCCTGAAGTGAACTCTTCCGGAATTAACACAGCCTTGTCCGCTTTCTCGTGGTTAGAGTGGATGCTGTGTCTTTCCCTATCTGTTATTTCAACCTCTTTGTGTTCTAATATTTAACCTGTGTCTCTTGGCGAGAACATATGGTTGAGTCTTGCTTTTCTTAGCCAGTCAGATAAGCTCTGTCTTTCCACTCGAATGTCTAGTCCATTTACATTTAATGTAATCAGGGATAAGTTGGCTTCGGAACTTGGACCTTGCTATTTGCTTCTTCAGTTGTTCCACCTTTTCCTTCATCCTTTGTCCCTCCTTTCCAGACTTTTCTGGGGCTCTGTCTCTGCCTTCCTACAGACCAGTGTTCATAGCTGGAGTTGCTTTCCTTCAGCCTGAAGAGCTTCCTCTGCTGTGGTTTCATTGTGTAGGTCTGTCTACTGGTTATAAATTCCCTCAGCTTTTGTTTGTCTGAAGATACCTTCATTTTCGTATTCATTTTAGAAGTATGTTTTCCTAGGTATGGAATTCTAGGTTGAGAGTTCTTTCCATCAACACTTTGATGATGTATTAAATTGTTTCTGGCTTCCGTTGTTCTTAACGGGAAGGCACTGTCATTCTTACTGTTCTTCCCCAGGAGGCAAAGTGTCGTTTTCTCTGGAAGTTTCTCAGATTTTCTCCATATTTTTAGTTCTTAGCAGTTTCCCTTTAATGTGCTTGGGCATAGTTTTCTTTGCCTTTATCTTCTTCGGAATTTGCAGTGTTTCTTAAATCTATGGGATGATGTATTTTATCAGTTTTGGAGAAATCCTCAGCCGTCATCTCTTCAAATATTTATTCTGTCTCATTCGCAATCTCTTCTTCTGGGATGCCGATTACATGGAAGCTTGGATGAGAGCTTCTTTGTGATTTTCTCATACATCCCTAAATTCCGTCCTGTTCGCCTCCATTTCTTCTCTGTCTCTGCCTCCCTTTGGATAATTTCTATTGACTTGTGTTTGCCCAAACTGTATTGTTGAATGCACATAAATCCAATGCCTAAAAGATGTGATGTCCCACGCTCATAGTTAGTCTCTGGCACGCAGGCACGCATCCAGAATGCTGTTTTGTGTCTCCCTCTTTCTTCTGGCTACACTCTCTCCCACCCGTTTAGGCACCGAGCTTTCCTCTGTAGAGTGCCTTTGGTTCCCTTGCAGAGAGCTCATTTCTCGGTTGAAATTCTCCATCCTTTAATTCATTTCATATGTTTCACCAAATTCTTTAGCATATCTGTAAGAGTTATTCTGAAGTCCCCGTTCAATAACTTTAGCGTCTGGGTCATGTGTGAGTCGGCTTCTCAGGCCAAATTTTTCCTCTTGGTCAAGGGTCAGATTTTCCTACTTCTCACGTCTCAAAGTCTGTTACTGTCTTCTGGGCATTATGGTTAAAGGAACTGCAGACAGTGGGGTGAGTGTGGCTTTCCTCCAGAGGCGTGCGCTCTTTCTTCTGTTAGGCAACTAAGCGACCAGCTGACCCCTCTGGTCCACTCAGGAGGTAGAGGTCTTCTTTATCCTAAAAACAACAAGACCACACTGACAGTAAAAGAACAAAACCCCTGATCTCCTCATCTGGCTTTCCTCTTGCTGCCTGGCTCCTACCTCCTCTGAGGCCTCGGCCGAATCAAATCCCCGTCCACTTCTGAACCCAGAGTCTCCCTCAGCGGCCTTGGCTGTGGCTCTTGGGGCCAGGGTCGGGGGTCCCAGCTCTGAGAGGCCTCCTTGAGATCAGCCCACTCGGCACCCCTTCCCTGACTCTTCCTCCAACCCCACCAGCCCCGGGATGGCCCATCCAAACGTTTCACTCTCCATCTGACTTCCATCCCAGCGTGCGCCTCCTCTGGCCACTGGGAGTGAGTGAGCAACACACGACCTCTGGGGGACAGCCTGTAGAAAACAGCACCATTCCTGAGTCCTCCCCCAGTCTCCCTGCCATGACCACTGCGTGTTTGGGGAGGGTCCCTGAGTGAGATAAAGATGGGGTCATAAGCCTCAGAGGGCTTGGGGCTATTGGTGACCTTGTCATGACTTGACCTGTTGGGACAGATGAGGGCCCGCTGCCCGTCTCCAGCCTGTTGGTCTAGAGACAGAGGCATATCCTGGTTCCTTCCTCTTCCTCACCTCACGCCCAGGACAGACCAGCTCACACAGATGGAAGCCTGCGTGCTCCCCTGTTGCTCTGCTGACCCCTGGCCAGGGCTTCGCCGTCCTCCCTGGCGTATGCCAGAGCTCGCTCAGCTGGGAGGCGCAGGATGGCGCTCCCTGACTCTGAGCAAGTCCGCGGAGCAGCTCCACGGGCAGAGCCTACCGCTGGATGGCTGTCCACGCCGCAGGCAGTAAAGCCCCTCACGGCCCTACACAGCGGGTTCTCTCATCCCGGAGGCCACCAGCCCTCCAGCTTCTGCAAACCCCACGGCCTTTGCCAGGCGGGTTCCCCTTCCCGCCCCCTCTGCCCCTGCCATGCCTGGTCTCCATTCATCTCGCCTCCCATCCTGTGACCGCAAGTGACCTCAAGATGAGACCAATCTCCCCGTGACACCAGGCCCCTGTCTTCCGCCCCTGAGCAGCGCTCGTTGCAGCTGGAAATGCTGCGTGTGCGTGCACCACGTCGGGGGTCAGGGTCCACTCTGTGACCGGACGGACACTCCTAAGCAGGGTTGTCCACTCGGCTCGCTGCTATACTGCGAGGGCCTAGTGCCTGCACAGGGAAGTCACATGATGCATGCTTGTTGATTGAATATAGAAGTGGATGCGCTGGGGAGGGGGGCGCCTGCGTGGCTCAGTGGGTTGGGGCCTCTGCCTTCGGCTCGGGTCGTGGTCCCAGGGTCCTGGGATCGAGCCCCGCATCGGGCTGTCTGCTCAGCGGGGAGCCTGCTTCCTCCTCTCTCTCTGCCTGCCTCTCTGCCTACTGTGATCTCTGTCAAATAAATAAATAAAATCTTTAAAAAAAAAAAAAAGCAGATGCGCTGGGGTAACTTGCCCTCAGCTCCCCACACACGTGACCGTACTGTCCCGGACAGTGGGGACAGACGCGGACCGGGATCTGCCCTTGCAGCAGGGGTGTGTTCAGAGAGCAAGTCCGCACGGGGTGGGGCGGGGAGGGCAGCTGTCGCTGTCGGGGGCAGCTGTCGGGGCAGGAGCGGAGGATGACCGGCCTCACGGCATCGCAACCCGAGCTCGGGGCCCCGGGCCAGGGATCCGTTCCTACATACCACAGGGAGCCCATTTTGGCCCCCGCCTTCTCGGCTCAGACGTTGTCCCCAAGCCTGGGGTGACGGGCCCGGGAAGGCGCCCACCACCTCTTTTTCAAGTTTTCTCTCTGTGTGGTCCCTGCTCACATCTCTCCCCGTCACCCTCAGGAGTTAGTACCATTTTGCTGCTGGGGGCGGCGGGGGATGCCGCTCTCGGGGGTAGGAAGCAGCTTCTCACACTCTGTGTGGTCTCGTGGGTGACCATCAACCTTGTTTCAGGGGACGCCAGGAGGGGACGAGAGTGGCACTTCCTGAGAACATCCTGGACTGACCAGGCCTGTCACAACCACTCTCGCTGTCGTCAGCAGACCAGCGCGTGGGCTCGGGTCCAGACATTCCCACGATGTACCACCCACGGACCCGAGCTGCGGTTGCGATGAAGAGCCAGGAGCAAAGTCCTCCTCCAGAGCCCGGAGAGGCCCGAGGCTCTGTCCTTGGCCGGCCGTTCCCGACAGGCCTGTCCCCACACCCCGGGAATGCTCCGTAGCTGCTTGTTTCTGGGTGACCCTCCTGGTCTGGTTTGTGGGCTCAGACCCACCCAGAGGACGTGGTCTCTGACCCAGGGAGCGTGGGATCTGGCCCCGCCCAAGCTGGCAGAAACTTTGCAAAAATGAGACATTCCCATCACAACCAGTTACCCCCTTGCTCTCTCCGCTCCAGACCCCTCCCCACTCCACACATGGACACTCTGGGGCCTCGCGGGAGCTTCAGGCATTTGGGGGAGCACAGAGTTGGGGCCACAGCTAGCTTGGTAGAGTGGATGTCTATACTGGCGGGTCATGCCCCTGTCTGGGCGGCACACCTGGGTCGTGGCCATCCGGTCACTCCCCCCTCGGCCACCCTGGCCTCAGTGGCCACAGGGTGAGAGGTTGAGTCTGGATGCCCCCGTGTCCCATGGGTCCTGGTTCTGGAAACGTGTGAGCTTGGGAATGTGGCCAGAGCTGGTCTGCAGAACGTTCTCCAAACCTGACAGCTCATGAAAAGACAAAGAACACCTCGGCGGGGGTCCCTGTATTTGATTATCCTGGAAACGGGCTCAACATCATCAGAAAAGAAGCTTTTGTATAAATAATTAGAAAAAAATTCTGATCGACCGTGCAATAGGAGAGACTGAATTATCTTTTTATTCTCTTTATAGATTTTTTTTAATAGGAAATGCTGCGACATTATAACATCATTGCCCCACGAAGAGACAACCTCAGTATCCAGTTCAAAGAGAGAAAAAAAGGAAATTAGGTTTGTCAAGTGATCGACAATTTTCCTAGATTTGGTCATGTACATGGAATTTAAAATATGAGCCTTTGCTAGGATTTCTTTCCTCATTCCAAGTAGGCACTTTTGCACCTACATTTTGTGGTTATAATCTTGTATTCTTTTTCTTGGAACGGTGCCCCGAAGTGTGAAAGCTTTAGGCCCACGAGCCCTGGATCTACGGCTGTGCAGGCCCTGAGTGATGCAGCAGAGTCAGGGAAGCTTCTGGAAGGAGGGAAGGTAGAATGAGGTGTGTTGGGAAGTCTGCCCCGCCGAGCCAGGAGCCCCCAACTTGGCTGTTCCCCAAGGACACGAGGGCCCCTGTCGCTGCCTGGGCTTGTTTCTCGTCTCAAACAGAAGGAGAACAAATCTTGCTGTCACAGGGGGACGTTGCAAAGATTGAAACATTAAAATAAATATCCGGTGTTTTAATAATGAAATACATTTGAATTTTTAGGGGAAGAAGCATTTTGAAGGATTGCAGATAAATGCTTTAAAAAAAAATGACTTTATTCTTTACAGAGGTTTTAGGTTCCCCGCCGAACTAAGCCCGGTACCGATTTCCCATGCGCCACCGTCCCCCCCACCGCCCCAGCAGCCTCCCCCGCCCCCGGCAGAGCGACACCCTTGCCACGAGGAGATCACCGAGACGGATGGGCCAGCTGACGTCATCGCCCCGCAGAGGCTGTGGCTGACGTCAGGATCGCTCCCGGAGGTGTGAGTTCTGTGGGCCTGGACGAAAGTCTGATGACCCGTGTCTGCCCTCGCAGTGCCAAGTAGAGCAGCCTCCCTGCCCCGCCTGATCATCGGCCCTCCCCCTGCCCCCCCACCCCCTCCCACCTCTGGGCCCCCCGCAGAGTCCAGAGTGTGCTTTTCAATGAAGCTTTTGACTGGAAAGTCCTGAAAGAAGACAAGCCCAGGAAAGACAAGACCGGGCAGCCTCGGCGGGCCCCCCCGGGGTGGTGGGTGGTGCTGCTCAGCCCTGGGCCACCCCTGCCTGACTCAGAGACCCCAGGATGGGCTCTGCCGACTCCCCGCTGAACACAGCCCCCACAGCCCCCAGGGCCGCACTTTCCTCCCCGACGTCCCCGAGCAGGGACGGAGTCGCTGAGCTCGGTGGGCCCGGCTAGCCATGAGCAGAAGGCCCTCCTCCCCGGGGGTCCGGAACAGCCTTGGCGTCCCCACGTGGCATCAGACGCATCTTGGCCAGTGGCCGTGACATCCACAGGGGCGACGCCACCCTCCTGGACCGGTGTGACCCGGGCCACCCTGACCCTTGCTGTCCCGCTCTACACACGCTCCCCCTACCCCCTCCCTCTCCTCCCCGCCCCCCCCCAGCCTCCTCCTCCTCCCCCCTTGACTGTAACTTGGCCTTCAGCTGGCGCTGGGCTGGCGGAGGAGCTGGCACCCGGCCCGGGAAGTCCTCCGTCCTCATGCATTATTCACGCGGAGAGGCCGCCGGTCCCGCAGCCCCCAGGTGACTCTTCCTCTTCCAGGCTTGGCGCGGCGGCCGGGCTCTGGGCCCGCTGCCCTTGAACCTCTCTCCGCTCATGCCCAGGAGTGGGCGGCGGCCTGGGGTTCAGCCGGGCCAGGACAGGGCACCCAGCCCGGAGCCCAGCAGCAGGACGGGCGCCACCTGGTCCCCACGGACGGGGAGATGGGGGTCCCCCGGGGGCAAGCCAGCCTCGGCCACGGTGGTGGGGGGGTGAGCCCACAGCCAAGCCGACAGCATCTCCAGACCCACCGCCCAGGACAGCGAGGGCCAGTGCGCCCCGAGCCGCCCCTGCCACGACGGCCCTTGCTCAGCCCGCCTTCCGGGTCCCGCCGTGGGCACCTCCGCTTCCTGCCCGCGGGCCTGTCCCCGGCGGTTGGCTTCCAGACCCCGGAGAAAGGCACAGCGCCCGCACAGGGCTGCCTCCCCACGGTCACGGCCAAGGGAGCAGAGCCCCCCGGAGCTGACAACGGCCCTCGGGGCGTCCGTTCGGGCTGGGGGCTCTCTCACCGTGTCCACTCCGCCAGCCAAGCCGCCGGCTGGCCACGACCGCCACCCACAGCCGGGGGGGCCCAGTCCTCCCCCAGGCTAGGAGTGGGAGCCCCGTCCCACGCCCCTGCCATGTGGGCTCCCTCCCTGGACGACTGGCCCCGCTGAGAATAGAGGCGAGGGGAGGCGGAGAGCACAGGGGAAGACAGCGGCCCCCGCCCCCACCTGAACGTGAGGGCACGTTCTCAGGGGGACTGTCCCCTCTCGCTGTGGGACTCTCACTGAACACGTGTGCCGGGTCCACTGGCCGTCCTGGGCCCAGCAGTCGAGCTGGGGACGAAGCCCAGGGATCTCCCAGCCGTGCCCCCGGGACGGCCCACGGCCCTCGTGAAGCAGGTGGGCTTGTCCTTGACCCAAACAGATCGGGTGTTTTGAGCGTGTTGACTGTCCCCATGCACCTATGACATGTCCCGGTCGGAGGCTGCTCGCTTTCCAGGTTCCTCTTTCCAGCAGGTCACAGGGAAGGGGCCCCTCAGGCTGCGGGAAGCTGACCTGGCCTGAGTCACCCGTTTGCCTGACTCTCGTCCAGACGCGGGGACGCAGGACCATCCTGGTCCTGCTCTGTGGTGAGCACAGTCCCAAGGGGGTGCGTCCCTGCACGAGACACAGCACGAAGTCAAGGAAGCCTGGGGGAACTTCTTCACCGTCCAGAGGACCTTGGTTTTCCTTTTCCCAGGAAAGAACACCCTGCATTTGCCAGAAGCACCAACAACACTTCCCCAAGTGCTCTGTGTGATGCGTTTTCTCAGAGACCGCGTTTCAGGGGCCTGTCCGGTGCCTCAAGTGAAGGACGCGCTGGCGCTCCTGCAGCTCCCAGGGGCGGCGCCGAGCTCACTGGGGTTGGAGAGGGGCATGGCCGTGGCCACGAGGCAGCAGCAGATGGAGGGAAGAAGGCGGGAGCTGCCGCCTCGAGGCCGTGAGTGATGCCGGGGGAGGCTCACTGAGCAGCTGACGGTGGGGGAGGGGAGGGGTGCTGCCCCATGTGACGGCAGATGGGTCGCATCGTGAAACGGGACATGGAGGGAAGGAGAGGGTCGAGAGAAAACACGCACGGAGAGAAGTCCCCGAGGGCATTTCTCCCTCGGAAAACAAGCGACATCTCCGAGCGGTGCCTGAGCGATGATTCAGAATCCGCATGGAGCTGAAATTAAGCCGCGCGCGGACACCCGGGGTGGGGGGGGGACATCGGCTTGCCACCACGTCCTTTGTGTCCCTCACCCCCTGGGTCCCACGTGGCAGGGCCGGTCTCCCCCAGGGAAGACAATGAATGGTTTGGGACCGACGGCCGGGGCTGGGAATCAGGGTCCCCTCTGCTCCCTGGGAGGGACACAAAGGGGACCCGCCCTCCATCTGACTGTCTAGAACGTCCCCAGCCTGGGGGCAGCTGTCTGGCAGGCAGGGTTGAAAGCCTGTCACGCAAGGACTCAGACCAGCGCTGCCTTCTGGCACAGCAATGGATTTGACCTTCCCCGTCCTCACCCTCCTCTTGCTAAAACGTCTTTGTACGTGTAACGTCACCGGGACACACACTCCCCCGGACGTCATAAACACTGGCTGCCGTGAGCCCACCCTCTGGCCGGGCCTGGCCTCCCCCAGCCGGGGCCAGCTCCTTTGGGCCAGACCCTCTACTGTCCCGTCCCCCCAGGTAGGGCCGCCGTCCAGACCCCGGGACGGAAACCACCCTACCTTGTTAGGGAACCCGTGGAGCACGGGTGTCCGCCTTCGCGCACGAGTCTTTCCGAAGAGGCCACTCTGCGAAGACAAGCTCTGCCCTGCACGTCGCGGGGCGGGGGCGGGGGCTTGGAGCACTGCGCCACTCCAGCATGGCGGTGGTCGCACCCCCGCACCCCGCCCTCACTTTAAGGGACACGAACGCTGTCTCCCTGTCCGGCGCCCTGGACGCCGGTGGGAACCACGGTGGTGTTCTTACATGCTGGCAGGTTTTGCTGCACGAGGGACGCAGTGAGACGTGTGTGAGGTCTGTGACCGTGGGGAGCAGGACACAGAGGGCAAAGGGGTTCCCAGACACCCCAGGTGAGTCCTTGACTCACTTTGGGTTCTGTCCCCGGCCCTGCCCGACAGGGAGGGTGGTGACGCCTGCCGCAGAAGTTCAGGGCCATCCCTTGCTGGTTATGGCCCGCCGGGGAGCCCGGTCAGCGTGGGGCACAGCACAGCGAGCTAGAGACCACCATCGTCACCGTCACCGCCAGCACCTGGGCCCACATTGTGCCCACCTGCCGGGTCCGGCATCCGGGGACTCGGAGCCCTGGGGAGCATCGGGTCTGGGAACCCAGAATGGAGCGGGAATGGCACGGAGTGCGGGAGCTCCTGCCAGGAAGGACGGGGACGCAGGACAGTGTGCGGGGGTACCCCGTCGGGCCTGGTAGATCCCATGTTATCGTCCCAGCAATTGGGGGGGTCAGGTGGCCTGGGCCCCGCATTTTGTAGATGAGCCCGGGCGGTAGAAAGCGCTAAATAAACCTGCTGCCGTCTGGCACACTCACAGGACCCGAGCAGGGGACTCCGTCCTCACAAGGCCGCGCTGTCTGTGGGTGTCCCGATGGCCTGTGCCCATGGCTCCTGGGCCCACGGAGCTCTCTGCGGTGTACGACTCACCATGGGGGTCCGGGAAGGTCGGGGCATGTGGACAGCTCTCTGCGAGGGCCGTGGAACCTGGGCCAGCTTCCCCGGATCTCTGCCTGGAAGCCGTGGCTGCCCTTGTCCCCCCCTTCCCGCTCCTGCTCTCTGTCCCCCACGAGGGGAGCCTCTCCAGCCCCAGGAAGCTTTTGCAAATGCCAGTGTCCCCGAATGACACAACACTGAAGGAGAAGCAGAATGAGCCCGGGGCCATGGACAGATGCTGTCACGGGCAACGAGGTCGTGAGAGCCCCGTCAGGAACGGGGCACCGTCTCGGCTTCCCAGGAGGTCTGGATGGGCGTGGGTCCCCTGCGTCCCCTCGCCGGTATCTGGTCCTCTGCGCGCTGAGATCCAAATGGTAACACCCTCTGCTCCTGGGGCCGGGGCGGGAGCGATCCCTCAGCTCCCAAGGCAGCCGGGATTGATCTCGCCGGCTGGGGCGTCCCTGTGTGAGGCTGTGGGTGCCCCATGCAGCCCCCTTCTCCAGGCCTCGGCACCCACCCCAGTGGTGAGCAGCCAGGGCTCAGGGCGGCCGCAGCTCTGAGGTGGGGCGGGGGGTCCTCCCCAGGGGACAGCTCACAGACTGAGCCCCATGGGACAGGGTCCTCCCCAGGGGACAGCTCACAGACAGGATTAATCTCCTTTCCAGCTGACATCCCAGCGGTCTCCCCGTCCTATCTCCCTGTCCCCCCTCCGCATGTGTGCTCGTCATTGAGGTTGCCATAATGAAACCCAGACTGGGGGCTTAAACAACAGAGCCTCTTTTCCTCATGATCTAGAGGCTGAAGCCCAAGGTCAAGGTGCTGGTTTCTGAGAAGCCCTCCGTCCTGGGCTCACAGACGCCTGTCTTCTCGCTGTGTCCTCACCCAGCCATTTCTCTGGGTGTCCTAATCATCTCTTCCTACAAGGACCCCCTAATGTTTCCATGTTACCCTAATCACCTCTTTAAAGACCTCGTCTCCAAATACGGGCGCTCCCTGAGGTCCTGGGACTCGGGACTTCACACACGAATTTGGAAGAGCTAATTCACCCTAGAACGCTCTGTGCTCAGCCTCCCCATACATCACCATCACCAGCTTCTGCCCCAGGCTGTGCTTCTGGGGAGGCCAGCCTGAGACAGGACCCACCGAGCGCCCTGCCCCTCCAAGACAGGAGGAAGGATGGTGGGCCACCTGGTCCGAGTGGCCTCACGTGGGAGGGCGGGCAGCTGCGGGAGCTCCCGGGGGACAGGGCGAGCTGGAAGCAGGTGCCTGGGACGGGCCTCACTCAATTCCTGAGGATCTTTAAATGGTCTTTGCTCACGGCATGCCCCACGTGTCCTTTCGTAAGATTTTCTCCAATAATCTCCAATCTCCTTCTAACAAGATGCGTCATCGGCGCTTAAATTTGGTTGATAGACACAATCTCTTATTCCTGGGAACTCAGAGGAACACGGCGATCCCAAATGGCAAGAATGGAAGGACACCGACGTGCGGCTCTGACCCTGGCCTCTCTCCCCGGGGCTGGCTGGGGAGCTACTCGGCCGGCCAGGGATCTGCGGCGGCTCGCCGCTCGGCCAAGGTCGACAGGAGCAGGTCTCCAGGTGGCTCCCGGCCCAGAGCCGACAACATGTGGAGCAACAAATGGTTTAATTAACCTCGCCGCTTTCCCATCTGTGACGCCGAGCTCAGAGCGCTTGCCACCGGCGGCCACGAAGACAGGTGCATCCGTTTCGGAAAGATGTCCGTGCCTGGGATGGGAAATACCCGTGCACCGCCGGCGGGGTGGGCCAGAAAGGAGACAACGCGGACCTCCGGGTGCAGGCGGCGCATCTCCCTGTGTCCTGTGGGGCCTGGCTCCAGCAGACACCCTGGGTGGGGAAACCGTGCCCACGTGGGAGAGAGCCCCACGCCGCCACTTTCCCGCGTGCGGCCCAGATTCTGCACACCCCACGGTCCTCTCCCCACCGTGAAGGTGTAGACGCGTGTCCTCACGTGTTTAGACGTTTTGCGTCCTTGGGCCGTTTGACAAATAAATACGAGTCATAGTGAAGCATCGACCTGATCGGGCAGCCCTGTACCCTGCAGCCCCCCTAAGGAGCATGCCTGTCTACTTGAACAGGCTCTCTCTCTCACTCTGTCCGTCTCTTTGCGAAAACACTTAGAGCTGACCTTCTTCGCAGATTTCCAGAACACGGTGTTGGGGGGCTGCGCATCAGGTCTCCAGAACCCACCTGCCCCGCGTGACTGCTCCCTGGACCACCGTCTGCCCGTCTCCCTCCCCGCAGCCCCTCTGGGTGCCCACGGCGGCGCCAGTGCCCGAGACCGAGGCCCGGGAGCGTGCGGGGTCGCTGTGGGGCAGGGGTGTGGTACGCGGGCTCCGGCTGTGTAGCTGGGGGTTTGCAGGTGACTGAGGGCTGCAGGTCTCCCGCGGGGAGGTCGTGCCAAGCGGGTGCTCTCCCAGGGCCGTCCTCTCCGGTCTGCGGCTCCTCTGTTGTCCCGCGGGCCTCCCGGAGCCAGTTTGGTGGCAACGTAAGCACCCGCCGGTCGGCTGTCCCGCAGCCGCCCCCGCTCACGTCTCTACGGGCAGGTTCTTCTTCTTTGAGAGAGCGGGCGGGTGGGCAAGCCGGACCGGGGAGTGGGGGGAAGGAATCCCAAGCAGGCTCCACGTCCGGCACAGAGCCTCATGTGGGGCTGCGTCCCACGACCCCGAGATCACGACCTGAGCCGAAACGAAGGGTCAGACGCTTAACGACCGAGCCCCCTGGCTGCCCCAGGTGAATTATTTCTTAAATGCTCTACTTGTCTGCGTGCCTGGGGTGACTAGCTAGTGTTGCTGCTCCCTTACTCGGGGACAGAGCCCGGTCCCTGCGAGGGACGCTGTCCCTGCCACCTCCTGAGCTGGGCCGGGAGAGAGACGCCTGCCGCTGGACAGACCTCCGGAGGGTGACTCCCAGTCTCCGAGACGCGCTGCCTGCGGGCTGCGTCTACACGGCACAGCCGACCCATCCGCTCCCAGAGTCAAGTCCCCCCGGGCTGAGGCCAGCAGCACAGTCCCGGCTCAAGGGCAGTTGGGTAATGCCTAGAAGTGACATCCCCTTCCCCGCCCAGCCCCCGCTGCCTTCTGAAGCGTCTGCCCAGGGGCTGGGGGTCCGGACCACAGGCTCCGAGTCAAGCAGTAGGATCTGCCTGTGCCTGGTAAGGAGGCCACCGAGCAGGTGTCACAGAGGGCCCGGGAAGAAGGGCCCCCCTGCCCGCCGTGCTGGCTGCAGGGTGCAGGGGGCACGGACGGAGCCCTGAGCTGGGAACAGGCCAGTCATCACCACTGGGGAGATGCCCTGGAGCGGCTTTGTGCCGGCCCATCGACAAGGCTTCAGCCGAAGTTTTCAGCCGAGAAACACCAAAATATAATCCCGGCAAGATGCGTACACTTTTGGAATGAAAAATGCGCAGCCCCACTTCTGTAAGGCATGGCCGTCGGGCCACGCTCTGCACCCCCCTTGGGAGGCCACGGCAGGGCACGAGCCAGCCACCCTTCCTCTCCCATGGGGCCCCGTCCCCCACAGCTGTCGCCTGCTGGTGACCAATGGGTGTGGGCACACCTGCTCCCGGCCACCCTGGGACCTGTCGGGGGCATCCTCCTCCCACGGCTCAGATGGGCTCCCACCCGATTCCTCGGCGGGCTGGGGGGTGGTGCGGCCTGAGCAGGCCGGGGAGGAGCCGTGCAGACTGCCGTGGTCACCAGGGTCCCGCGCGGCCAGCGTGTGGCTTTGAAGGGGGCCCCTGCCGGCCTGTTGTTAGGAACACCCACTCCCGGCAGCAACGGCTCATTACATCAAATAAGCAGGTGCACTTGCCAGCGCCTGGCTGACCTTCCTGGGGCCTCGGGGGCGGGAGGGCGGAGCCAGAGCCTCCTTCGCCCGGGCCCCTAAGACCAGCAAGGCCGTGGGCCCTGATGTCCGGGGGACCTGGGACCCAGCAGGCTGGGTTTCAAGGACCTGCTGTGAGCCAGGGCTTGTCCTGCCACCCCCGGGGCCCTGCCTGCCCACCTCCGCCCACCCCCAGTGCCGGGCTCCTCCTCCTGTTTAATTCCCCCAGCAAACGGCAGCTTTCTGGGCATACTGAGTGTCACGCCTTAAGCCTCTAGAAACGTGGGGCGCCTGGGTGGCTCAGGGGGTCAAGCGTCCAACGCTTTATCTCAGCTCAGCTCTCGATCTCGGGGTCGTGAGTTCAAGCCCCATGCCGGGCTCCACGCTGGGCCTGGAGCCTACTTAAAAACATAATTAAAAGTTAAACATCTAAAGGCAAAACGGGGTACACAGTTGGCGAGGTCCTCCCCTCCCCCCCAACCCCGCAGAGCGAGGAGTACGCGCGTGCTTCCTGTTTGTTAACGAGCAAAACGGCGGGGGGCGGGGGGAGCACACGGGCGCACGTGTGGTGTCACCCCTTGCATTCAGACACGGTGGCGTGGCCTTCTGTTGTCCTAGGCGGGATTGCGTCCCTCCCTGTGCACCGCAGAGTGGTGCCTGACGAGCCTGGATAGCTGGGCCGAGCCCATGAGCGGCCCATTAAGAACAATGGGCGTGTGCGTGTGCGGGGGGCGGGGCCGGTGCGGATCTGCGGGGGCGGGTCTGTGGGGGGCGGGGTCGGTGCAGGGGCTCAGGTCAGCGCAGCAGCTGAGCTTGGTCTGGTCTGGGGCCCAGGCTCTGGCTGCGCTTGACGGTGCATCGGGGCTGTGCTGACGGTCCGGGAGGACAACCCGCCGGTTCAACTGTTCCGACAGAGGGACCTCAGCCCTGGGAGCTGGTCACCTGGGAGCCGGAGCAGCAGACAAGCCGCTCCCAGCTGTAGGCTCTACTCTTAGCCACGGCCACGGCCACCACGGAGCCTGTGCCCCAGCCGGACTATTAGAGCTGAGACACCGTTGGTTCTGGAAGTGCTGACGGCAGGGGGTGGGGGCCGCCCTGCGCAGGGCAGAGACGCACTCCTAGTGGACACGGACGCCCCCTCAAGCAGAGAGGTTCGGGCTCACTCCCCTCTCCCAGCCTCGCGGTCTCTCCCACCGCGGAGCCGGCAGCAGCTGGCAGGCAGGGCGCTCGGGAAGGGCGTCTGCGGCCACGGGCCCCAGGGAGTCATGTTGTGGGTGGGCATGAATGGGGAGGAAGGCGAGGAGGGTGGTGACGCCCAGGGAGTGGAAACTACATCCTTCTCGCTACACTGTTGACCTTGGCCTGAGTGTGGACGGTCCTGCTGGCCCTGATCCTGCCCGTTCGGGTTTCCCGAGGCTGCCTGGGCCCGTGCTGGCCTGAACACGTGTCCACACCCTGCCTTCCTCCATCCCCGGGCCCTCACCGGTCTCCAGTACTGAGTCAGCCGCTCCTGGTTCTGAGGGCCTTGTGCACGATCCGGGGGACTGGCCCAACGTGACAGGCAGAAGCTATTGCCTCCTTGACTCTTTCCTAGAAGCAGGCGCGCCAGCCCTTTACCCGAGATCCTCTTCTGGGAACAGCAGGAATCCGTGCTAGAGCTGGAAATCCCCTCGGGGGACTCCCTCCCTGCGGTCACCAGGGTGACAGAGACGGTGGGGGCCATGGGAGGAAGGACAGGGACGGAGGGCCAGTGGTATCTTGGGCTCCTCTCCAGGAGGAAAGGGGATCGGGCAGCTCAGCGCCTCCGTGACATGGGACATGCAGGGACCAGCCCCGGGGAACCTCCCCAGGCCCCTGGGGAGAGATGGCCAGAAATGATTTCTTCCTCCACATGGGAAAATCGGAGAGCGTGTGGGCAGGCCGTGCAGACTTGGGTTTCCTCCCTGGATGACTCTGCTGGGGCCGCTGGGAGGAAGGATGGACGCGGAGCTCTACAAACAAGACACGGATCATTTAGTTCTGGAAGCCAGAAGTCCAAAACCAAGATGTGGCAGGGTCGGTTCTTTCTGAGCTGGGGAGGGAGAATCTGTCCAGGCTCTCCCCCAGCTTCTTTCCGGGCGTCAGCGGGCCTCTTTGACGCTCCTTGGTTCTGCCTGCGTCTTCGCATGACGCGCTCCTTGGGTGCATGTCTGTGTCCAAATGCCCCCCTTTCAGTAAGGACCCTGGTCATATTAGACTAGGGATGCCTGCTCCAACACGACCTCATCGTGACGAATGACAGCGTGAGGACCTCTTTCTGAGATGCGCGGGCTAAGTCTTCGACAGAGGAAGGCTTTAGGGGAGAGGCCATTCAGGTTGGAACAACCCCCTTCACATGCGAAGAGCTCCTTCAAGTAAAAACAAGGTTTCAGGGACCATAGTGGGCAAGACAGGAACAGAGACTTCCCAAGAAAGCAAGTTGTCTGTGACCACAAAACACAGGGAGGACCGTTCTCCCTTACCAGCGGCTAAATGTAAGTCATAACGGCTCCACACGGCGCCTCTCCTATGGGGCCCGGGACGTCTCCTATAACCCATAATCCTCTGGGTGGCCGTGTTTGAGCAAACACAGCGGCAACTTTGGTGGACGTCGTCAACACGAGCGTCCCCCCGGCAAGGGTCCCTTCGATCCGGCACTCCTAGCTCTGATCACCTGACCTAAGGAAAGACCCCAAACCTGGGGAAATGCTGACACACAAAAATGTTCATCTCGGGGTAATTAGAAATAAATAGGAGCAAAGCCAATAGCGCAAAAAAAGGAGAGATTTGGGAATATCCGTAAGAAGGGATTTTTTTTTTTTTTAAAGATTTTATTTATTTATTTGACAGAGAGAGAGATCACAAGTAGGCAGAGAGGCAGGCAGAGAGAGAGGAGGAAGCAGGCTCCCCGCAGAGCAGAGAGCCCGATGCGGGGCTCGATCCCAGGACCCTGAGACCATGACCCGAGCCGAAGGCAGCGGCTCAATCCACTGAGCCACCCAGGCGCCCCCGTAAGAAGGGATATTACACACTCATGACAAAGTACACCGTGGAAGAACGTTAATGACCTTGGGGAGTGCCCGTGTTCCAAAGTTACGTGGCAGAAGTGAGCGCCACGCACACACACGCGCGCGCACGCACACACACACACACTGCCTTAAAACTGTACCCAGGATGGAATTTACGGAGCTATGACTGACGACGGCCGAGGACGGGCCAGCACGTTGGAAACAGGTGTGTCGTTTCTTACATTTGCCCCAGAGAAGGGGGCACGCCGCGCCCCACGGGGCCCCACGGGGATGCACCGGGTTTGGGCCAGGAGGCAGAAGTAGGAGCAGGGGAGGTTCTGGGCTACAGGTTTTCCTGGGTTTTCAGCAGGAAAGGCAAGGCAGGGCGGGGGCAACTGGCTCAGGACTGGCCCGCTGAACGCATTCTGGCAGCCTCTGGGCAGTAAAGGTGGTCGCTAGCGGCATGGTCTCCGCCCCGGGTGGATTTCGGTGGGGGCAGCCCTGGCTTGGCGTGTGGGAATTAGATAAGGAGGGGTTCGGGGCCGCGGACTCGGGGTTGCTTAGTTTGGGTGTGAACGACGGGCTCCACTGAGCTCTGCTGTCTCCAGGCCTTGGCTAGTGCTGGCAGCACCGTCCGCCCCCCGCCCGGGGGCCCGCAGAGCCCAGGGCAGCGAGGACACAGAGAACAGGCCCTGGAGGTAAGGCCGGCGGCCCGGGGACGTAAGGACGCCGGACAGACGGATCAAAACGGCAAGAAAGCACAAACCCGAACTCTCGGAAACTCACACACGCTCTCGCGCACTTGCACACTCGTACATTTAATTCTGGGTTAAAAGGCGCAGGAGCAGGCAGGGCTGCACGTGAGCTCGGGGGGGCAGGCACCGAAGGGCGTTTTCTTCCTTCACGCTCTTCTGATTCTTTAATTCTCAGGTCCCGTGTGCATGACTTCACATCGGTTTTTAGGGTCAGGATAAAGGGCTTAAACGGGGCAGGCGGCCCACAGGCCCAGCGCGGGGCCTGCCCTCCATGCCCCAGGCCCCGCGGCCCGGCGAGCCCTGCGGTCGCTGGAGCCGCGGTGATTCACGGTGCCGGCATCCCAGCCCCAGGACGGGAGGAAGAGTAAGAAGCGTGGGGCGGGATGCTCGCCTTGAAGAGGAGAACCACGCCTGGCCCATGCTGGTGACTAATTATCAACTCTTGGGTATGTGATGTGGGGGCCCCCGTGGACCCAGCACCAGGGACAGCCGGCTCCACGCCCACAGGGGCCCAGGGGCCCCCAGAGTCCCCCTCCTGCTCCTCAGGCAGGGAGAGGGGCCAGGCCACAGGGCACAGGCAGGGAGGCCAGGACCCCGTCGTCCAAGCCCCTGTATCGGAATCCCAAGCAGAGCGGCTGCGTCCTGTGACTGTCCCAGGCTGTGACCCTCCCCCGCCTTGGTGACCAATAGTCCTGACTTCAGCATTAAAGTCCTGCATCCCCTCCATCCTGGACAAAGAGGAAGGGCTGCTCATGGAATCCCAGGAGCCCCCAGATCTCCTTGGGCCCCAGCCCTGAGAGCAGGGGGGGAGGGGACGGGGGCAGGGGTGAGTCTGGGGGTGAAGAGAATCCCTCTGGGATAGTAACCTGAGTGACCAGGTACCTCCCGCCTCCAGACCATACCTCAATTCGGCTGTGGCCGTGAAGAGGTCACTTCAGGTACCAAAGGACTCAGACCGCTCGCAACATTTGCTCGGGCATTGAAACCACGGGACATTCAGGACACTGTTTAGAAATTGTGGCAAGATACATTTTCGCTCAGCAATTCGATTCCCAGCTCCTGCGTGGGATCTGAGCGCACATGCGTGCGCGTAACAGAAACCCTGATGTCAGGCGGTTTGAAGGTCACACTGGGAACCCCCGACGTCTGAAAGACCCCCTCGGCCTGTGGCATTTCAGGGACGCGCAGAGCCGGCCGCTGGCCCCCGCCCCCACGCAGACTCAGCGACTGCGGGGCTCATGGCTTCCTGTCCCACCAAGGGCGCTCTGGAATATTCCACCTGTCCAGCCGGGATGCAGGGAGGAGGAGCCCCCCACGCCTGCTTCAAGGTCTGCGCTGCACAGCTCCCGAGGGCAGCCCCAGCCTCTCTTGGAATCAGCCTCCAGCATCTGGCTTTGAGGATGTGGCCTCTGTGTGCGCACATGGCCCCGAGGGTGTGAGCAGGACCACACGGCTCACGTTCCAGAATGATCACGCATCCAGGCTTCTCGGGGCACAGGAAAAACACCTCCCTGGGAAAGCCAGGAGGCCAGGGCGGGGGTGTCAACCGTGCCCCGTGGCACCCTGGCACTTGCCCTCTGTTTCCCAGAGAGGCTGAGCGAGGCCACCCTCCTGCCCCCCTTCATTTGCAGGCACGACGTGACCTGCCCGGACTCAGCCGGCCCCACTCCATGGGAGCCCCAGCACCCGCCCCGTAACCCAGGTGCTCTGTGGGGGGCACCGGCCTTGGCTTCCGGGGAGCCCCCACGCACCATGGAGCTGCCCTCACCGACGGTCCCAGGGGGCTGCGGTGTCCGGACGGTGCCCACTGAACCCCCCGACTTGTCAGGCTTCCCGAGCCCCTTGGGGGCCGAACAAAGCCCAGCCTTAGAGAAAGGAGGTTTTAGTCTGGAAAACCATCTTTTATTCATGTGTCTGCCACCTGCCGCTTGCCCAGAGACCATCTGTGTGCGGCCGCGTGTGGGACACCAGCCAGGCAGCGGCTGTGCGGCGGCTGGGTCTCGTGGAGCCGTCAGAGCAGTGGAGACACGAAGGGTTAAACGGGTTTCCTGTCCTGGAACGCTTGGGGGTTTTGATCACAGGTCATAGCCCCTGACGGCCTCCTCCAGGGCCCTCGGAGCACCACTGCCGGTTCCCGGGCCCATCGTGGTCCAGCCAAGGCTGCCCCGTGTGACTCTCGTGCCCTCTGGGGGGGTTGGGGGCAGATCGGGGCCTTGAGGCACAGGTGCGCCGAGAGGAGGGTCTCTGGGTCAAGGGGAAGGCGGCCCCGAGGCCCAGGCCACATGCAGGAGGCCAGGCGGGCGTGCGTTCCGGGCTCTGCAGGAGGTGCTCTAAGGCAGGGTCCGCACAGGGGCACCCACCTGTCCCCTGCTCCCCCAGGTGTGTGGGGGTTGACAAAAACGAGCCCCAACTCAGAATATCTTCAAGTACAATGGGGTTTGCTGGGAGCCGGGGACAGGAGTCCCTGTCTCTCTGTCCTCTCTGTCCCTGTTCGTGTCCGGGGGACCTTGTTTTCTCCTTCTGCAGATGGGATGGGGTCCCGGCCACAGCACCCCAAGGCCTGCATGGTGGCCCGGCTCCAACTAGAGCCCCTGCCTCCCCATGTCCACGGAGGGCCCAGACTGTCCTGCTGGGCCACCAGCCCTGGGCCAGTGCACCTGCTGGGAGGCCGGCCCGGGGTTACACACAGACCTCTGGGGTCTGCAGGGGCTGGTTCTGAGATGCGCAGCCCCCAGACTCAGACTCGCTGCTCCCCCAAAGGAACAGGGTGCTGAGGTTGGAGAGGGTTACGCAGATCGGACAGCCCCTGCCGGGGCCCACCGCCACCCAGAGGACCAGAAAACAGACCCAGTAGGTGCGTCCGGGCGCAGGGACAGGCCCCAGACCCACCTCTGCCTGCGGCTCGCTTGGCAAGACACCCTGCCCCTGGGTCCGTCACCGCAACGTACGCGGGGGCTCCAAGTGCTCTGAGGTCTGCCCACAGGCGGTGTAGCCACGGCCCGGTCTGGCCTGTCGGTGTCTGACCGGCGGCTGAGAACAGTGTTAGCACTTGTAAACGGGGGCCGTGGGACGACCTGTGGCGATGATGCGGACGTCGCATTTCGTGTCCCCAAACCCCACTGTGTTGTGGCAGCCCATGCCCACATGTCTGCGTGGCGTCTACTGTGGCTTTTGTGACAGAGGCCAGGCAGCCGCAGAGCCTAAACACTGACTCTCCGGCCCTTTCCTCCAGGCAGCCGGGACTCACCCCCATCCCGTCTCGGCCCCAAGGGGCGAAATCCCTCAGTCAAGGTTTCGATGTTCTACGGCGTCAGCAAACGTGCGAGAAAATCCACACGTGACTTTCAAGAAGCGAACGCTTTGAGTCCCCTTCCTGCCCCACGAAGCGTCCCACGGCCCGGTGACCCAGAGGACTCTTCCTGCCGATCCCGGGCTCCTGGGGCCCTGATATCCCCTTTCTGCCTGTGGCCCCCTCGGTCACCAGCCCAGCAGGTGTCCAGCCTCGTGGGTCGGAGCCAGAGCCGGTGTCGGAGGACCGAGGGGTCGGAAAGGAGAGCCCACATCCTGCAATCATCCAGGCGACAGCGGGAGGCCCTTCCCCCCCTTCCTTGGGTTCTGGCTCCCGGGAATGGGAGCCACGTGGGGTGCCTGCGTGGGGCAGGAAGTCTGTTCCTCTGATGAGCCCAAGTCTAGACACCTGGGGTCGTGTTTTGGTGGGTGTGGGGCTAAGCTTTCCTGACGTCCCCGTTGCATCCTGGCGGCGACAGGGGGCTGTGGTCCCAGCCATGAAACCTGAGCTGGGCGCTGCCCAGAGTTGTTGGTGGGAGATGGCTGGGGTTTGGGCCCATGGGGGGGGGGCATCCTGGCGTTGTCCTCGTCGCCCATGAGAACGTCCAGGCTCAGACCGCCTGAGGCCCTCGTCTGGCCGCTCCTGCATGCCAGAAAGTTCTGTGGACTCCACTTCCCCCTCAAACAAGCAGCGGACGACACGGTTGCTGCTCCCGGAGGGCAGGGCGGCCCGGAGAGGGACAGCTCTCTGACCACTCCACGCCACTGGGCACCACGGACTGTGGGACGAGGAGATGCCACCCCAGGAACACTGCCCTCCATTTGTCTCTTGGCCCAAACCGCGGACTGCAGGTGTGAGAGCGTCCGGCAGGGGCCTCGGCCGGTCCTGGCAGGGGAACTCCGTACCTACGTCGTAGGCCACGAAGCCAATGTCCACACGGGGCCCATCTCTGAAGCCGTCTGCCTTGGGACTTCGGACCCACACACGGCACGTCCTCTGGCCAGGCTCTTGGACAAAGAGCCTCCCGAGGGCGTCCCCCACAGCCCACCTAGAACCTTCTCTGGGCTGCCCACGCTGCCGTCTCCTGGCCCGACTCAGCTCCGAGGTGGGGATGGGCACCTGCCCGTCGGAGGACAGAGGGCGCTGCCAGCTGGACACCCGCGCGGACGGTGGGGGCCGCACACGTTCCACCCGAGCCCGGCCGTCCATTCACCGGCCGTTTTCTGCCCCGGGGAACCTTCCAGGATGTGGGGGGCAGAGGAGAGCCTGTCAGGAAGCAGCCCTGTCTTCCGGGTGGAGAGGAGGCCTCCGCGCTGACGGGGGTGCCCTGGAGGGTGGAGACCCAAGGGGAGCCAGGAGGACGGGGGAGGACGGGAGTGCTTCTTGGAGGAAGCGGCAGGGAAGTCGGGGATGAGGGGCATAAACAAGAAGGGAGAGCCTGGCCTGGAGGGCGTCCAGGTGGAGAAGAGCTTCCAGCAGGAAAAACAGAAGGACAGGCCCTGCCCACACTCCCAGGCATGTGATCAGACCCAAGTGTTTCCTTATTAAAAGGGCCCCTGTTGTCTCACGGCCACCACTCGGTTCCTGTGGGGCCACAGGGTTGACCCCATGCCCCCCACCCCTCAGGCCGTGTGTTACCTAATATTTGGCTCCTGCTGTGGAAAAGAAACCAGCAGCCACCTTCCCCCACCAGCCCCGGCAGAACCCCTTGCCTCCT
Organism: Meles meles; assembly: GCF_922984935.1. Classification (NCBI taxonomy): domain Eukaryota; kingdom Metazoa; phylum Chordata; class Mammalia; order Carnivora; family Mustelidae; genus Meles; species Meles meles. The sequence goes on along the minus strand of NC_060069.1, from coordinate 162,183,161 downwards.
GGGGCCCCGCAGGGAAGTGCAGTGCTCGGGAAGGCGGCAGTCATCTCAGCGGATTCCCACCATCCTGTCCCAGAATCGGGGAACCTGGGCTCTGCGAAGTGACCCACGGCCTGAAGGGGGGCCATGGGGTCCGGGCAGCCCAGCACCTTCCACCTGGCCCCCCGACCTGAGATCTAGGAGGGTCTCATGCCTTCAGTCCCAAGCAGCCAGCACGTCCCGCGGCACCCCTTCGGAAGAGGAAGCAGGTTACCCATGGGGCAGGCTCTGGAGAGAGCTGGGGGCCCCAGAGTGTGTCCGTCCAGGCCTGGGGGCCCCGGGCAGCCAACACGGAGGAAGCGAGGCTGCCCCGTGCACATGGTCCGCCGTGGAGCCGCTTCCAGGACCCCAGGAGCCCACCCATGCGGGCACCTCTTGCGGAAGGTCGCGGGCGACCTGCTGGGACGTGTGGGAGCCTGGCCATCCGGGAAGCGGCCACGCTCGGGGAAGCGGCCCATGGAGGCCGGACGGCCCGGGGCCGTGGGGACCACGCCGCAGAGCGTGTGTTGTCACACGTCTGTCAGCAGTGTGGCTGGAAAGGGCCTACTGTGTGCTGGCGCTCCGCGCGCTGTCCTTCTAGGCCTTGATCAGCTCAGGGTCCAGAGCGGCTCCTGAGACCAGGGCCATGGTGAGCCGGTCCGGGGCTCCCAGACACAACCCAGAAGGGCCGCGTTTGCTGACCCCCGCGGTAGTACACACCCACTGCGGCCACGCGAGGCCCGCTGATGCCGTGCCCCGGAGCACCGTGCGCGGTGGGCTCTGCACACCACGGCCCGGCCAACCAGCCACAGCTGCCATGCAAAGGGCCCGGGGCCCTCTCTTCCACAGTAAGTGGAGCCTGGAAAGGGTAAGCGGGCAGCCCAGGCCAGGTGTCTAGTGAGATGTGGACTGTGACAGGCAGACCTCCCATGCCAAGGCAGGTCCCCCGCTCCGTGCCCCCGCAGACATCAGCCAGCGGTGAGGGTTACGCACCGGGACCAGGACTGCCGTGAGTCCCGTGACGACACTTGCCACGTCTGCTCCACCAGGCCCTGGTCTCAGACCAGGGGCTCCTGCTACCCTCCCTTCCCCAGGTGCCCTGGCTTCTAGAACATTCTGGCTGGTGGGGGTGACGTGGGAGGGCTGCTTTGTGCTCCAAGAGCCACCCAGCCCGGCTTCCTCCTTCCAGCGTTTGGAAAGAGCAGCATGGGCGCTGAAGGACCCCGGTGCGTGCCCTCCATTTAAAGGAGAGCCTCTGACTATTTTCTCAACGGAAGAGCAAATATTTGCGTCTTATAAACAGAAGGGCAGGTTGGAGAGTGTGGGAATAGCAACTCTGGGGTGCTGCCACCGCACCTCCATGGGAGTGGGCGGGAAAACAGACTGCTGCGGCTCGGCCAGGCTCGGCGCGAGGGAACAGAAGGAACGCCTGCCCGTCGGGGGCGCAGCCGGGCTCCTGGCCCCCCCAGAGGGAGGGCGGTGGGAGCTTCTGGGGGCTTCTGAGGGCCGCAGGCCTGCTCAACCCCTGTCCTGCCGGCCTTCAGTCTGGAAACAGAAGTGAGGTGGAGGGGGGAGGTCCTCCCGCTTCTGGGGTGCCCTCGCTGGGCCTGGGGGAGCCCTGCCGGGCTCCTCCCTCCCCATGTGCACATGACAGCCGCCAGCCCGGCCACGCGGAGAGCGTGACCCGTGGGCTCGGGCTGCCTGTGCCAATTGTTTACGTTATTAAAACAAAACAAAACAAAACAGAACAAAGGCGGGCTTCAGCCGGGAGAGCAGAAAGAGGGCAGCGGAAGGGAGCCTTGAGCGCAGGGGCCGGCTGGGCTGCGGCCGCCCTGGGAGGCTCTGCCCCGGGGGCCCGAGGTCACGGGGCCCTGGGGAGGCGTGCAGATCGACCGAACCCGATGCTGGAGATCCAGCTCAGGCGCCTCGAGCCACGCGCCGACCAGTCTGGGGGTCTCGCCTGGGGTCTCCTGCAAGTCCCAACCTGCCCCGGTGTCTTCCCGCACGGCGCTCGGGTGGTCTTCCTTCCCGACCCCGCTGCACTCTGGCTGCTCTGTTCCGGGTGTTTCTTCCATCAGGGGTCCCCGTCAGCTCTGGGCCTGCAGCTCCGCTGTCCCCCCGGGGAAGGCCCCAGCGCCAGTGGGAGCATCCAGGACAGGTCAGGTCAGGAAGGAAAACAGGCTCAGCGACAAGCAGACAGGTGGACAGACCGGGTTTTCAGAGTCAGGACTCTCCCGCTCTTGACCCCAAGTCCTGTGGCCCTGATTCAGGGACAGGGCTGGAGAATGTGCACAGGCCCCGGGTCCAGGGGTCCGAGGGTCCCCAGGGTCCCTGCAGCTGCGCTCCACCTTGGATGAGAGGAAGAAAGCTGGCCTCCCGGCACGCCCAGCAGGCCCTGGGTTCCAGACCGTTCGGGGCTCAAGGCAGGACCGCATAGACCACCATCCCAGCAGGTACTTCCCCGGGGAGGGTCCCACCCTCCGAGGTCACCCACAAGGCTGGCATCGGCAGCGGCCGAGAGGTAAGCGCCGTGTGACCCCAGCATGAGCTCAGGCCGGGCGCAGGGCCCCGGGACTGTGGGCGTGTGGCTGGCGCAAGGTGTCCGGAGGGTGCTCTCCTCGGTCCAGTGACAGTCGAGGGCAAAGGTGCCCTCCAGGTGGGAGCTGGCGTCAGTGTCCTCAGCTTCTGCCTGGCCCTGCTGCCCGGACACCCTCCACTGCGGCCTCCCTGTCGCCCTCCCGGGGGCCCGTCCTCAACCCCAGGGTGCCCCTTCCTTGCGTGTCCACCCAGTCCAGGCCACGTCTGCTCTGCGTGCACGAGTCTATGTGGCTGTGCTGTGCGTGAGCCTGCGTGGGCCCGTTCGTGCGTGGTGTGAGCACACACGTGCGTGTATGTGTCCATGGATTCACACTCGTCTGCGCTTGTGTGCACTTTGCTGTGTGCACACACGTGCGTGTGCGAGCGTGTGAGTGTGTGCGTGTGTGTGTCTCTTTAAGGAAGAGAGAACCGTCTGGAAGGCTGGTCTCTCCCAGGGTTAGTCCAGGTTCCCGTGACGGCTCTCACGCAGAGGCCCCCGGAAGGGCCCCTGGTCCTCATGATCCCCAAGCCGAGCGCCCCACGCTCCTTGGAGGAACCCCGATATGTGTCCCAAGAGTGCAGACCGCTCCGGGGAGAAGCAGGAAGGGAGCCTCCGCCAGCACCGGGGAAGCAAGCAAGGCTGCAGCTTCGGCCCGGGCGTGAGCAGACCCAGAGGAGACAGGACCCAGCCCCCGCCAGCCGGGTCCCCTGCCCCCATCTGCCCTGGGGTGGGTCCGTCTGGCCTGACCGCCCCAGGCTTCGGTGCCACTCCTGGCAAGTAGCCCTGAGCGGAGCCCAAGGCCCCCGGGCACCGGCTGGCTGGGGAGACGGGGCGGGGGCCAGTCTGGCCAGAGGAGCCAGAGCCTTCACGGCGTGGTGGACCTGGCCAGGAGCCACGCGGCTCCTCTTGACCTCCGGGAGCTCCACGTGCCACGCTGGCCGCCCTTTGAAGAGCAGCTGATTATCTCAAATGCCAGGCCCGCGGGAGCCCTCGGCCACTGCCCCCGGTCCCCGCAGCCGACCACAGGGCTGCTGGCTTGGCGGCGGGCGGCCGCCCTCACAGAGCTGGAAGCCTTGGGTTTGTGTCAGTGCTGAGCCGGCCGGGAGGGGCCTCATGCCGAGCGCCTGGCAGCCTCCTAGGGTCCCAGTGACGTCACAGCTCTTGGTCACCAGCCCTGCAGGGCCAAGGGGGCCCCGGGGGAGCGGCAGGCGGCCCGTGCACCCAGGTGCTGCCGCTGCGTTCGCAGCCCTGCCTCCCCCAGAGCTGGGCCGCCCCGGCGACAGGGTTTCCAGAAGCAGTTTCCATGATGCAAGTGTCCCAGGGTCGCGCCCCAGGAGGGAGCGGAAGCTGGCTTCTCTCCCCACCCCTGTGGGCTCCCGGGAGCAGCAGCTTGCCATCCTGTGGCCACCGGAGGCCTCCTGCTGACCGGGGGACTTGGCAGGGCCCCGGGCCCGGCCACAAACCTGCAATTTCACGGAGATAAAAGGAGCCTCGGAGGACCCGACTTGAAAACAGGGACCGGAAGCACATGGACAACATGCTCACTTCCTGATGCCTGTTCCTTGGTGTCCCATGGAGCCCAGGCTCCGGCTGGGTTTGCACGGATCTGTGTGACCCCACTGCCCCTGGCACCTCCCGCGTGTGACCTTCCCAGCCCCCCTTTGTCCTTGACCCCTCCCTCTCTGGGGCAGGGAATATGAGTCCCCAGGGACATTGGACACTTTATCCTCGCAAAGACCCTCAGAGAAGCTGTCCTAAACCCCACTCTGAGCTGAAGCTTCAGCGTGTCCTCCTGTCATCCCTCCAGGGGTGTCCTGTCAACAGGGCGCCCCAATGCCTCCCAAGAGGGGGCCCCCCAGCATCTTAAATCCCACTGCCCTCAGCGCTCATCAGCACACACCCTCTGCTCCCTGCGCAGGCCCACGGGGCCTCAGTTTACCCACTCAGAATGCTTCCTCCTCCAAGCAGCAAGCCGGGGGACCCCTCCATGCTCACCCAGAACTCCCAATGCCCTTGCCCGATGGCGGCCACTTGCCCCAGCTCACGCTGCCCCATGACCCCAGCCCCCGGTGGGAGGTCATGTCTCCCCAGCCACAATGTGGTTGTCAGAGGCCGAACCCCACGTGCTGTCCATGATGCCGAGTGCCCGGCTGGGTGCCGAGGACACGGGACACCACCCTCCCCCTGGCACTCATCCACTCTGTGCCTCAAGCCTCCAGGTCCTTGTTTAGAGGGAGAGCTGGTCACTGCTTCTCTCCTCCGTAAATCCTAGAGCCCAGCCAGAGGGGCCTTGGGGGGCCCCCCCTTGCCAGGCGACTGTGCGGACCCGGCAGGGAGGCAGCACGGGTGCCCCCCGCCGGAAAGGAGCACCCGTCTCGGAGCCCCGTCGCCTGTGCTTCCTGGGGTCCCGCCTCAGAGGCTGACGTGGGGGTCCGGGGTTTCCTGGGCTCTGCTCACACTGGCCGGGGGCTTGCGCTGTGAGGATGGGAGGGAGGGGGACCCGGGCTGCCTGTCACTGGGAAGCCCCCCATGTTGGCCGACGCCTCCCAGGCAGGGCTCGAGGTCTGGAGGTGGTCGGGGCCATGCCCGGGCCCCTTCCCGACATGCAGCCCCGCAGACCCTGTGCCTGGGTGTCCGCCCGCAGCCCGCCCACTCCTGCCCTGAGGACGGGCTCTGTTGCCCCAGGCGGCCGGAACACGGAGACACAAGCCGGCTGGGTTCAACCACAGAAATCCCTTCCCCTTCTCCCTTCGGACTCCGGAGGCCAGAGTCCAAATCAAGGAGTGGGCGCGACCGGCTCCTCCCTGGGCTCCTGCCTGCCTCCGGGCCTCTGTGCGGTGTCCTGGCTCCCCGGCTCTGCTCTGTGCCTCGGAGCTCACACGGCCTTGTCCCCGTGTGTCCGCGTCTGCTCTGCTCCATCACTGGACTGAAGCCCTGACCCCCACCAGCCACAAGCATCTCGTCCTGCCCCTTCCCTCAGTCCTGTCTGCAAAGCGGCTCTTTCCACAGAAGGCTGCGCTCGCAGGTCGCGGGAGACGACTCTCTGAAAGTCACTTAATGGACCCAACCTGGTGCCTCAGGACCAGATCAGGAAACTGAGTCCGAGCGGACGCCCGCCCAGGCCAAGCTTGGCGGGGGGCAGGGCCGGGGTAAGAATGTGGGCAGCTGTTCTCCCGACTGCCAGGGACTCCCATGCCACTGTGGGGCTCTGCCCTGGTCCCAGCAAGTACCTCAGACCCTGAGAGGCCTTTCCTCTCCCTGCTGTCCCCACCCCCCCACCGTACTGTCCCCTGCCTTGCCCTGTGACTGTGGGGGGGGGGCTTCGCGTCATGAGATGCGGCCTTGGCAAGGGCCGGCTTGTCCTGGCTCCTCCCAGTCAGCAGGGCCCTGGGCCTGGGACCCGGTGCCCTGGGCATGGAACCCAACAGCTGAGCCACTTGGGACAGAGCCACACATCAGAAGGCCTGGCTGGATGCTGCACAGTCACCGTGACCCGCCCACGGCCTGCAGGGACAGCTGATGGAGTCCGCGACGAGTCTGCCATCATGAGGGGCCCCGTCTGGACGGCCTAGAGCAGGGGCAGGGCCCAGCAGCGGGGCCAAGTCCCCCTCCCTCGCGACCCGCTCCAGGCCACAGGCGGGGTCGGTGCCCCACTTTGCCAGGGTGTGGTCTCCCAAGTCTGGATGGGCGAGGCTGCTTCTGCCTGACCCCGGAGCCGCCGGTGACTCATGATCGAGGCCTCCCGGGAGGGCTGGCAGGAGGTGGGAAGGGCGTGTGTCCACAAATAGTCGTGCACGTGCTGACCTTCCAGCCCTGCAGAGCGGCGGCGGGGGGGGTGGGTGGGGGGGGGTGCTGGGAGTCGGTGCCCACACCCTGGGAGCAGTGGGGGATCCGGCTGGGCAGGCCGGGGTGCCCGCCACCCAGAAGGGGCCTCGGCGTGGCCCTCTGTCCCTCCCTCGCCTAAGGCACTATGAGACAGACAAGCCTCCTGCCCCGGCCTTGGTGCCCTCCGCAGGACAGACATGCCTGTCCCTGGGGACAGACAGACAGGCACTTGCCGCAGGCATCTGGGAGTCTGGGGAGCAGGTCTCAATGAGAGGAGCCCCCAGGCACCCCAGGAGAGGCAGAGGGAAGCCAGAGCGGAGACCTGAGATCCTGGGCTGGAGCGGCCTGTCTCCCTCCGGCGTGGCGAGGCGTAGCCCTTTGACCCCAAAGGACACGTCTCTGATCAGTGCTTGTAGGGATGGCGGCGTGGCCTCCCAGGCGATGGTCTTGGGCTCAATGGGCCATGCAGGGAAGCACTCGGTGACCGCTGTGACCCCCCGCACACCCTGACCTTGACCGGACGCAGGGCTCCCTGTGGGACGGAAGTCCTTGTCCGCCTGCGGCTCTGGGACAGGTGAGGCCGTGGGCCCCGGGCGCTTTCCGTGGCGAGTGGTTCTGCGCCATCTCCCCGCTGCTGGTTGGGTCCTAAGACGGCTTCTCCCCAGGAGAACTCCCAGGCTGCGGGGCCAGGGCCAGACCCACGGACTCCACTTGGGCCGCAGGCTCTCGGGCTGAGAAATGGCAGACTTGTCCTTGGGGGCTCTGCCCCGGCCCCGGGCCTCCTCTGCGGACGGTTCCCAGGTCCCCCCACTCAGGACCCTGTCCCAGGGACAACTCCGGAGAAGGCCTGCACCCACGGGGCTAGGCGGGGAGGCAGGCGGGGGCCCGCCAGGCCTGTGACTCATGGGAGCCGGGGACAGGCCTTCTGCATGGGACCCGGGGCCCCTGCAGCCAGTGGCTTGTGTGGGAGGGTCCCACGGGCCAGCAGGACTGTGGTGGGCGGGGGTCCCCACAGCCTCGGCAGCTCCCTCAGACACTGCCCTTCTCTCCAGGAGTCCCTCCCACGTCCCTTGGCCTGCGGACACGTGGTCCAGGCCCACAGAGCAGGAGGGACCTCCCACAGCGACCCCCGGAACCAGGCCTCTACCCTGTGGCTGACCTGCCCTTGGCACTTTGAGAGGGGGCTGGGAGAGGCGGGGGTCAGAGACCCCCTCCTGGCTGGGGTCAGAGAACCTTGGGCTGGGAGCTGGCCCAGCCCCAGCAGTGGGAGGAGAGGGAAGGCTCTCAGGGGCACTGGGTCCCCCGTGGAGACATCGGCTCAAGGGACAAGCTCCCTCCCAGTACCCCCGTGTGTGGACCCCAGGGCTGACCCTCAGCTGTTGGGATCCATTTTGGGGTGTGGATGATGTTGTGGGTTGACTTGTGTCCCCCAAAGAGATACATCCACACCCTAACCCCGCTGCTCTGAATGCGACCTTATTTGGAAACAGGGTCTCTGCAGATGTCCTCGAGTTGAGACCGGGGCAAGCTGGAGCGGGACGGGCCCGAAATCCGCGGAGAGTGTCCTGAGCAGAGACAGAAGAGGGCACGCAGACACACGGGAAGCCATGTGAGGATGGAGGCTGAGACTGGAGAACCCCGAGAATGGCCAACAACACCAGAAGCTGGGAGAGGGTCATCGGATGGTCCCCAAACATCCTCTGGGGGAACGTGGCCCTCCAACGCCTGGTTTCAGACCGCCAGGTCAGTGTTGTTTGAGCCCTCGGCATGTGCTGCTCTGGGTGGTGACCCCAGGACACTGGTAGGGCTGAGATACCCAGAAGCAGCTGTCTCCAAATGGGGATCGCCCCCTTCCTAGTCAGGGGGTGCCTGGTAGGGCTGAGGAGGGCCCCACTCAGGGTCCAGCCACACAACAACCACCAGCCTGGCCTGCTGGTCCTGACCGCCTCCTGTCACGGTCCCTGCACCCCTCCTCTGCTCCCAGAGGCCCTCTCTAGTGTTCTTCCCTCTGTCCCTGTGTCCACCCCCGGCTGCAGCTGTCCCCTGGGACCCCCGCCCAGCGCCTGCCACCCTTCCTCCTGTCCCTGCTTCTCAAACACTTCCACATCTGCCCTCGTAGGAAACCCTCATCTCGAACGGAGAAAGATGCGGTATGGATATACAATGGAATATTACTCGGCCATCAAAAAGAATGAAATCCTGCCATTTGCAACGACGTGGATGGAACTAGACGGTATTGTGCCGAGCGAAATAACCAGAGAAAGACGACGATCACATGATCTCACTCATATGTGGGATTTAAGAAACAAAACAGACGATCATAAGGAAGGGAGGGGAAGAAAACAAGACGAAATCAGAGAGGGAAACAAACTGTAGGAGACTCGCGATCATAGGAGACAAACCGAGGGCTGCCAGAGGGGAGGGCGTGGGGGACGGGGTAACCAGGGGACGGGCATCAAGGAGGGCACGGGATGGAATGAGCCCTGGCTGTTATATAAGACTGATGACTCACTGACCTCTATCTCTGAAACTAATTTTTAAAAGATACAAAAATTTTAAAAAATAAGGAAATCGAAACTTTTAAAAAAAGAAAAAAAAAAACCCATCTTTGCAGGCTTCTCCTGGCTACTCCTGGGTTCCTCGCGGAGGCTCTGATCCGCTGGCCCCCCCGGCGTGCAGCTCTGGGCCGGGCGGGCTCCGTGTCTCCGCTCACCGGCAACCCGGTTGATCTGCAGGTGCAGGTGCCCTGGTCGGACCCTACGCCACACCCTCGGTTATCCTACAGCGACACGCTCCCTTTCCCAGGCTCCCCAGCCCATCTTCTTCACCCTTGCCCATCCCACGGGCTCCGTGCACCCCTTTGCCCCAGCCACAAGCCCTATCCCACACGAGTGGAGGAGCCAGGGTACGGGGCCCAGGCCATGGGGAGGAAGGAGGTGGCCTGGCCACGGGGACACCCTCCTACTGCTTACAGCCGCGGCATGGAGGGCCTGCGTGCAGGGTCCTGGACCCTCCTGGGGGAGGTTACTGTCCTTGAGATTTAGGCGGGGAATCACCACGTGCTCGCCACGCGCTCAGGGCCTCCTGGTGACTCGCCGTGGAGGGCAGAATCCCATTCCCACATGGCTCCCGCGACCACACGCTTGGTGGCTTCACGCACACAGAGGTCTCCTCTTCCAGGCTCCTGGGTCCGAGGTCCCGCCGGGTCTCAAGGGGCTAAAAGCAGGTGTGGGCGGGGCTGGATCCTCATAGAGGCTCCGGGGGGTCTGCTCTCCAGCTTCTAGGAACGTCTCCACACCTCGGCTCGTGGTCCTCCCCCCACTCCCAGCCAGCCTCTCTCTGACCTTGACGCTCCTTCCTGCCTCTCCCAGTTAAGGGACCCTGGCAGCCCAGGACCCGTCCGGAGGATCTAGGATACCTTCCCGCCTTCGGGTCAGGGAGTTGGCGACCTGAAGTCCCCTTTGCCGTGGAGGGTAACGCATTCCCAGTTTCCAGAAGGAGGATGTGGACGGTTTGAGGCCACCACTGTGGCCGCACTGTCTCCACTGACCCGCAGGCACGCGCGAGCCTCTGGCCTTGCCAAGGACACAGAGCTTGCTCCCTGCCCGTCCCCTCACCCCCGGCTCGCCTTGTCCACGGCGCCAGGCCCGCGGTGGCCCCAGGAGGATGGCTGGGACACAAGCTGCCCATTGTGATTCCCTGGGTGGATCCCGCAGGCCCGGCAGGCCCGTGGCTGGCGTCCTCCCGCCTGGTAAACAGGCCTTGTGTTCCGGCAGCCGGGTCCCCACCCTGCCCTGGGCTGGCCAAGACCAGACTGTGAGTCTGGTTCTCCCGCCTGCCTGCCTGGCCATGAGCTATCCCTTGGTCACCGTGACACGGGTGCCCCGAACCATCACCGGCATCTGACGGCATGAGGCTCGGGTCCGGGGGCTCCAGAGAGGGGTCAGCGGAGCCCCCCGAGGGCATTCATTGTAAAGCATCCGTCGGCAGGAGGAGGGTCTGGTGGCCAGCAGGGGCTGGGACGTTCGGCGGTTGATGGTACTATTGTCACCAGCGGCGGAGAGAGGGAGGACGGGCAGGCCGGGGCCTTGTGGGGAGCAACAATGGCTATCACTGTGGTCCCGCCGAGGCGCGGATCTGGAAGGCATGGACTGGGGCCTGGTGCGCCGGGGATGAGGCCTGGAAACCAGAGGAAGGGACGCGGAGTCCTGACCCCTGGGCCAGTCCCCCTCCCGGCTGCGTGGGCTCTGTGGCGTCCCCTGTCCGGTGCGGCCAACGTTCAGCCTATCCTGAGACCGCACCCCCTGCCGGAGCCAGAGGTCCCACTCTGATAAGTCCATTGTCCCCGAGGCTCGGGAATGGGGACAGTCGGTGGAGGCCAGGCCCAGAGATATGACGAAGTCCCACCTGCGGAAACAGCGTGTTTCTCCTGCGGAGCCTCCAGATGGCCTGGCCGAGCTGTCCGCTCAGGGCGCCCATCCAGAGTCCAGGGGACAGGAGAGGCTGAGATGGGTCTGGCAGCCCTGGGCCAAGGGCTTGCCCTCTTTGGAAGGTCATGAGCAGCGGATAGCAGAGCCCTGGAGGAGAAGGGGGGGGAGGGGAAAACAGGGCGGGGCAGGGGGAGCAAAGGGGGAAGCCAGGCAGGAAGGGAAGTCAGCAGAGCGAGGCGTCGGCAGCTCCGTACTTCCTCCCCCGCCCCGCCCCCACCACTGCTGTTTGGAGAGGACGCGGTATTCCAGGGAAGAAGGGTCTGTCTTTCCCTGCCTCCCAGCACCCCGGGGGGAGTCAATGCAGGTTCCGGGAGCCACTTTGTGGGCAAATCCCCGTCGCAGCCAGGTCTGATTCCAACAGGCTCCCTCGAACCTGCTCGCCACCCCTGCTCTTGGAGCGGGGCTCTGTCTGGCCGAGGCCCTTGCTGTCTCGTAGGCCCCCGGGGCTCCTCGGGGCAGGCCATGTCCCTGACCTCGGCCCCGATGCCGCAGGCACGGGTGCGGCCCAATGCTTTAATGGGGGTTTTGTACAGGTGCCGCCGGGCCTCTCCAGGACGTCTGTGCTGTGCCTGGCACGCCACGAGACTGGCATCTCTCAGAATAGGACAGGAACCAGATGGCCCAGCTATGGCGAAGAGATTTGTTAACGAAAAGAGCACTTTCAGCGCTGCTGGCAGCACCGGGGGAACCACGAGAACAGCTGAGGCATCGAGACAGAAGAAGCTGTGACCACCACCCCCAGGCCGAAGGAGGGCGGGAAGGACGCGGTCACCAGAGCCAGGGCCGTGGTCTCGGGAAAGACCAGCCGGTGGGATCGGTGCTCCTGCAGCCTGGTGAAGAATGAGCACCCCCACCCCTGCTCCATTCGAAGTCCTGACGCGCCCTCTGATCGGCAGGAAGCCCCAGCTGGGAGCCAGAGGGTGCGGGAGTCAGTGGGCAAAGTCACCTACCGGGTGGGCTCTTCCTGGGGCACAGCAGAGGCAGGGCAGAGAGGGGTGAGGTCTGGGATGAGAACGTTTGTGGAGTGAACAGGTGTCCGGTCATTGCCCCCAAACAGTAGCAATTGGACAGTGGCCATAAGGGTGATGGCGGCAGTGATGGTGGGGAAGGCGATGGGGGAGGAGGAGGGGCCGGTGGCCGTGACCATGAAGTCCCCCCGCTGGAATCACGGGAGCCCCTGCCCGCGCGTCCCGAGCGCTCCGCTGGCGCGCCGCGGTCGGCTGTCAGCTCAGCACCCATCTCAGCTCTGACTTTGCTCGTGACGCTCTGCACCCATGATCTGGCATCCTTCCTGCCGCCATCAGACTGGCCGTCCGCACAGAGGGAGGCTGCCCGACCGCAGGAGATCCGAGCTGGCCGGGACAGCTCGGAACCCGCCGCCTAGCCGCGGTCCCCACCGACTGCCGCTGCATCCCTGGGCCAAACCCCAAACCATGGAGCACAGGTCACACTCTCGCGGACGCTCCGGGGCCCACAGCTCAGCCCCTCTTGTGTGGGTGACTTCTTTCCCAGGGCCCCAGCAGGCTGTTCAAGGGAAGTGGCCTCCTCACAGGGTCCCTCCTGTCCCCGAGGCTCCTCTTCCTGCCCTCCAAACCTCTTGGGTCTCCCTTCTCTGCCCTGGTCCTGGCCCGTGAGTCACTTCTCTGCCCACTGCAGAGCTGTGGGGCCAGGAGCACAGGGTGGGGGTCTGCGGAGGGCAGGCCAGCACCCAACCCCATGTCCAAGCCTAGCCCTGCCGCAGCCCGCACTCTGCTGACGTCCTCCTGAGGACCCGGGTCCACGCGTGGCAGGCTCGCACGGCCGAGCCCTTGCTGACCTTGGATTCTTTCTGCATGACTGCACTTGGTCACTTTTTAACCCAGTACAGACCCGCACGCACAGACACACAGCCGTGCACGCGCGCAGCACTCACAGATACAAAAGACCTGTGTAACACGCCCCCACGACACACTCACGTGCACACACTCTGTCCCTGGGGGTGCAGCCCCCGCAGAGGGTGGCTGCAGAGAGGGGCACCTCACCTTGTCATTTCTTGCTGCTTTACAAGACGTTGACCCCCCAGCCACGTCCCTTTCAGACCCCGTCCTCACGTGGCCGTCGGGGTCCCGGGAGTGGCTCTGAGGGGCCCGGCCCAGCCTGCCCCAGGTGTCGGGGGGCCGTACCCCTCCCTGTGGCTGGGGGCCGGTTCTACAGGGGGTGCAGGGCTGGTGCTCAGTAAACGTCGTGTCAATGCAGCCCAGGTCTCTGAGCTAAATATATTGTTCCCCAGAGCAAACCGTCGCGGGAACCCCGATGCCTCCCAGCAGCCCTCCAGGCTTGGGAGACTGGCTCCGCCAGTTTCCGGAAGGCTGAGCCCTGGCCCTCCCTGCCTTCCACCCCCACGGCATCCCCCGCGGAAGCGCTGCAGGCCTGATCCAAGTTCTCCCCGTTCCCGGGAAACCCCGCTGGCTCCATCCCCAGAACACACCCCGGATCTGCCCACGGCTCCCCAGCATCACACGGCGGCCTCCCACCGGTGTCCCTGCCGCCTCGCCACCATCTGCGCTCCCCGCGGCCACCAAGGAGGGCCTGGCCACCCTCGCGGGCAACGCGGGCCCTCCGCTCACGGCCCTGCGCTGCCTCGTTGGACGGGCACCCGCAGAAGGGGGCCCGCCTGCTCCCGGCCGTCCCCCTTCTGCCTGCCCGGCTTTTCACGTAGCCCTTCGCGCCTCTTGATTGACTCCTTTAATCCTTTATCCTCTTTGTGCTTTTCTTTCCTGTCTTCCCACACTCGGGCACTGATTCCGTGAAGGCACGGGTTTGCTTTGCTCGCTGACATACGGAGGAGGAAGCCGCGTCTGGCCCAGGCCTGGCCCATGGGAGGTGCTTGGTAAATATTTGCTAAGTGAATGAATGCACGCAATGCATTTCTATTTCCAGCCCCAGCCAGGCCTCTGGAAACCCAGGAACACGGGCAGATCGGCACAGAAGGAAGCCCTTGCTTTCGGGGTTTGCGGAGGGTTTGCTGGCTAAGCACCGTTTTCCCTCCTCGAATCTCTCCACACCTCCGGCACGCCTCCTGCCTGGGCGGTTTGCAAGCAGCTGATCGGGCTGGCTTAGGGAAGGGGGCTTTGGGGTAGGGCGGGAGCGCTGAGGCCCCAGGCTGTCCCTGCAGCTGCTGCCTTTGCAAAGGCCTGGAATCCTGGAGCCGTTCCCACCCAGCCGAGCCGGGCCAGCTGAGCACTGACCCCCCTTTAAGCAGGGCACAGGGGGCCTGCCTGCCCCAACCTTCTGTGTCCGTCCTCGCCCTGGAGCCCTGAGGCCAACCTCGTGGGCATGGCGGGGCTGAGAGGGCCCCCTCCCAGCCCTCCCTGGGGAGAGGCCCCCTCACTGTCACACGCCGGATCACTCAGGCCGCTCCGCGAGTCACAAGACAGATTTTCCATTAGCGTCAAATGCTGGCGCATCCTGACCAGCAGCTGATGTGAGTGCAAGGGGAAAGCACTTTAGGTAACCCGTGTGCGGGGCTGGGGGGAGGGGGTTCTCCGGGCCAGGCCCCCAAAGGGCGCTGTACCCCAGCCTCAGGGGGAGGGACGGCGCTTTGAGCCCAGACCCTGGCACACCCCTCTGCCTCCTGCCATCGTCCCACCCACAGACACGGACCCTCCGCCAGGGTGAGCGCTACAGCCTGGGGGTACGAGGCAGGAGGGATCCGTGGTCTGAGGGTTGCAAGAGCCCCCAGGATGCCTCGACACCCCAAACATGTGTGGAGCATCCTGCGCTCCGAGCACCGTGAGCTCTGTGGGAACCCGGGCACGAGAGTGGAGGCTGCTGGGGAGGTGTGAGGTCCCGAAAGGCAAGATCTCCTGGGGTGACATCAGCAGCCGTCCCCGGCTGTCAGGGGCTGCGGCTTTCACCTGCCCCCACACAACGTCTTCTTTGTCCCTCTTTGCCTTCCTTCAGGGAAAGCTCCTCACCCCGTCGTCCCCTCACAACGGCTTCTGTGGTTGGTGGGACACCTCACGGTCCCCAGCGTGGTCACAGGATCTGGCTGGGGTCCCACGACCCGAGGCCAGCCAACGAGAGAGCGGCAACCCCCCCTACCCGCAGAAACCAGCTCAGTGACGGCCATGCGACCCAAGTCCACACAATCCGAACCCTGCCTGGGATTTTTCTAGAATGACCCTGATCCTCCAAGCCGGGAGTTCTGAGGACCCCCTAGGCCTCGAGCTCCCAGGCCATCTTTGCCTGGGAGCAAAGCCAACCTCAGTGAAATCAAGTTTAGAGTCTGAATTAAGATGGTGCCCAGGGCTGTCTTGCCAGCGCCTAGATGCCGCTGTGCCTGAAGGCCGCAGCCTCCTACACTTTCCAGTTAAGTCAACCAGCAAACTCTTCTTTCCTGAAATGAGCTTGGCTGGCGGTCCTGTCAGGTGCAACGGAAAGGAATCCTCCGTGCTCCTGAGCAACGTTAATTCTCAACGTGTTGAAACGGGGATCTGTGGACGGTCATGGGGAGCAAACCAGTGAGAGGGTGCCGCTCTGAAAAGTGGGGGAGGGGATCTCAGGTTTGGGCAGATACGTGTGCAGACCCCCCAGCCCCCCGCGTTGCCTCCGAAACTGCCCATGTGGGCTGGTCCAACTGTTTCCTGAAGGATCTTCGCAGGCCACTGGAAGGGCCCCTAATCACAGAACTAGGATCTGGGATTAAGAGCACTGTGAGATGTTTGCAAACTGTGAGTTCCTCCTCCCAAGAATTCCCACGAACATGGTGATAACCTGGGCATGCTGGTGAGCCCCTCCAGTGGGGGGGGGGGCTGCTTATCCTCTAGACACGTGCCCCCACCTGTCTCCCTTCCCCTGACCATTCCCCCCGCCCCCCGGCCCAGGGACGTCTGAGATGAGCTAGCACAGGAGAGCAGGTCGTCCCTGTGTAGGCAAACGGCACAGGAGCCGCTCAGGGTCCTCCCGCCCAGGAGCAGGCAGGGACAGGAGATGTCCGCGCCCGGGGGAGCCCAGAACAGGACAGCTGTTTCTGGTGTCCTCCGACCCCCCCGCTGCAGCCCGCCTCCCCCGGGCCCTCCCAGAGCCGTAGCGCAGGAGGCAACGTCCAGCAAACGGGGAAAGGGGCCTTCCTCCCTCCAGCTCCTCCACCGACAGCGATAAGATGGGCCAGGCAGGCAACAGACACCGACTTTGTCCGTCCTAATTCCATGACTGTCCACGGACAGAGGGCTCATGCAGCTGGGTGACTGTGCCTGCCCTCGGCCTGGGGCTGGCTGACCAAGGTGGCGGGGGCAGTGGGCGCGGAGGGCAGGTGTGCTATGGAGCCCAGGCCCGCGCCGGGCGGCGGTGACGGTGCCGGTCCCTGGACGAGCCGAAGGCGGGGTGTCTGAGGCGGCCTCAGGGCGGATGCAGAGGGACGCACAGATGGAGAGGACACGGGCGCATCAGTGGGGAGAGACGTGGGAGGTGGTGGAGACAAGGCGAGTCCGGCTTCAGACTGCTGGATCTGGGGCGGTGGGGCACCCCGAGAGCACGTCCCACCACACCCATGGAGAGGGGCCTGAGTTCGGGACGGGCCAGTGTGCTGGCTGCCCCCCCCAGCCCGTTCTCCGAGCCGCTTGCAGTGTTTACGGAAATGCAGCTTTGCCCCGGAGAGCGGTGTAACTGAGACTTTTAATGTCTGCTCGCGGCCGCTATTCCGCTGCAGTGATTACGCACATCAAGGGAGGTGATCGTACCCAGGGTGGTCTCCGTGGGCGCACGGCCCTGGGCGCCACTTAATGGGGAGGAGTCCTCTGGGTCTTGAGCAGAAAGTGACCACAGACAGGAGCCCGTCTCTGTCACAGGCCCAGGCTGCTGGCACTCAGGGCCACGTTCCGGGGCTTAACCCACACCCCTCCCTCTCTCCTCTGGAGGCCAGAGTCTGAGCCCCCGGCATCGGCGGGACTGTGCTCCCCGGAAGGCTCCAGGGCGGGTCCTGCCTGCCTGTCCCGGCTGACGGCTGGTTCCCCGGACTCCTCCGTGTTCCGTGGCTGTGTCCCATCACCCCAGGTTCTGTCACATGGCCTTCTCCCTGTGTGTCTGCAAAAGTGTCCTCTTCTCACAAAGGCACTGGCCATCGGGGCTAGGGCACACCCGAATGCCTTATGATCTCCTCTTAACTGGGTTACATTTGCAAAGACTCTATTTCCACATAAAGTCACAACGTGACGTTCCAAGTGTCCACGAACTCTGGGGGGCGGGACCCAGTTCAGTCCCGTCTGCCGTCCCGCGATCCCACACAACGGATGAGGAAACGGATGAGGCTGGCTGGGATGGGGCTGGGACCACAGCCTGGATCCCTCCCCGCCCGGCCCTCCCCGTCCCGCTTCCCCAGAAACCCCAGCCTCTCGCGCTGGCCACGGAGTGTACAAAACTCTCCCGCCGGGTTCCCCCTCCGGGCCCATCCTCCCTCTCCCTCCAGTGTCCAGACACACTGGCGAAGGGACTAGAGTAGATGCAGTACGTGGTGTGTGCTGGCTCTTGTCTGAGAAAAGGTTAAAGTATGACTATTATGTATTTATTTATATTTGCAAAAAATCAAAGCCATGGGATGATAAATCAGAAACTAATAAAAATGGTGATTTTGGGGGTGGGCAGAGTCAGGGAGGGCAGTGAAACTTCACTGTTCCCAGCTTTCTATAGTGCTTGTGTTGAAAAGACACCCCAGGGGCAGCAGGGGGCTCAGTCGGCGGAGCGTCTGCCTTTAGCTCAGGTCACGATCTCAGGGTCCTGGGATCCGGCCCCGCATCGGGCTCTCTGCTCAGCAGGGAGCCTGCTTCTCCCTCTCTCTCTGCCTGCCTCTCTGCCTACTTGTGATCTCTCTCAATCTCAATCTCAATAAATAAAATCTTAAGAAAGAAAAGAAAAGCCACCCCACCCTTCTATCTCCCTTACCACGCACGCACACTAAACACTTGCTTCTGACACTCTGTCACCAAATGTGGGGGCTCTGGTCCCCACGGCGAGCAATTCTGCACAACCCCAGCTGGATGTCCTACGATCTAACTCCATTCTGGCACGGAGACAGCATCAGACCCCGAAGATGGGGCCCCCGTCGCCCTCCCCACACCCCCAACTTCAGACACCAACACGAGAATCAGGTCCCAGCGGACCCCCCAATTCCGACCACCGGCGACCAGTCAGGGCTCCACGACCCCACCGTGGTCAGACGAATCCGCCAGAGCGACTCACAGAGCTCAGGGAAACACGTTTGCGGGTTCGTTGTATCATAAAGATGTGATAAAGCTTTCAGGTGAACGGCCAGATGGAGAGACAGGGGGAGGCCCGGGGGTGTCCCGGACACAGGCGCTTCCGTCCCGTGGAGTTGGGGTGCGCCACCCTCTCCATGTGGACGTGTGCCCCCAGCCGGAAGCTCTTGGGACCCCGTCCTGTTGGGATTTACGGGACATCCTCATGCAGGCCAGGAACGGCTCATGGACTCCCTTCCCAGCCCCTCCCCGTCCCTGGATATCTGGTGGGGGGAGGGGCGGACCTAAAAATTCCCAGCATCCAGTCACCGCTGCTCTTTCTGGAGACCAGCCCTCACCCAGGAGCCGTCCAGGAGCCCCCGAGTCACCTCATTAGGACAGAAGATGCTCTCAGAGCTCTTGTCACATTGTCACGTGGGGAACGAGGAGGGCTCCAGGAGCCCCGTGCAGCCCCGGGGCAGGAGGGTGGCCCAGAGACCAGGACAGAGGTTCCCTGTGATCTCACAAGGTTTGATTTCCGAACCATGTAAATGTTTTCATATTCAAAAAATAAACTTAAACTGAGAAAGAAAGTATTCTTACCAAAAATACCCTACCAATTTCTATAAATTTATATTAAGTTTGTAACAAAACCAAAGAAAAGGTTTACTTCAAAGGACTTTGGAACACAGTATTTAGATTGTTTTTAATGGGATTTTTTTAAGGACAAAAAGCAATAAAGAAGTTATAAATATCACCCAATACGTCTTACCGTTAGAATGAAATCTGACTTCGTTATTTGGAGTTTTGTGTGTTTCCTAAGATAATGCCAGTAAGTAATGAAACGAATGTTGGAGGAACCCATTATCGGTGTGAGAGGAAGTGTATAGGAATCAGAATCAGATCGGTGACATATGGACCCTCAATCCTAAATTTGAACTGAAAGTGTTAATGTAGTCTCGTCCTGGAAAAACATTTCCAGCACTGGTTCCCACACCAGACAGACAGGAAGCAATGATGGCAAAACCCAGCACCGAGTACCTGCATTTGGGTCTCTGACACCTTGTCCCCTTTAAAAAAGCTCATGGGTCAGATGAGACATGGTGGACCTGTCTCGTGCCTGCAAGAAGGAAAGCGTCAGGGCTGCTCGAGGTCCTGCCACCGGCCACAGGACGGGTCTCTCCCGGGCGGGACTCCAAGGAGCTGTGGCCGCACGTGACCCAGCACATTTAGTGTATGCAACGCATCCGCTCCCCGTGACCCCCAACAAGAAATTAAGAAGAAAAAAAATTTTAACCTCACTTGCTCTGTTGGAGGAAGTTTTCGTCAGGATCCCTTTTTCCAGAACTGGTAACCAAGGAGCAAAAGGAAATGGATTCTGCGCGACCCCATCTTCCTGTAATGGGAACCCCCTTCCAGGGGTAATCAAAGAGCCCGAGGGGACAGCAGGGAAGGCTCTTCTGCACAAAACAGCGCCAGCAAGTCAACCTAGAAACAACGATGGGGCGGGGAGGCCCAGCATCCGTCCAGGCCTCACGACGCGATGACTCAGGCCACCCTTGAGGGCAGGCTCTGCAGCTCCGAGGAACCGGGCTCCACCGTCCGCACCCCTGCTGGGGCCGGCCACCACGCCTGGACCGGGGCGCTGGCGTGTGATGGAGGCTTCAGACCTAGATGCTCACTGGAGGGAAGCCCGGAGGAAGGGGATGGAGGCGTGGAAGGTCATCACTGATGACAAGGGACACCTGAACGAGGGACCCCAGGCCTGGATTCTTGAATACGCCGTGGCACGAAGGGAGCAGAGGGAGGGTGGTCCCAGCAGGAACTGGATGAGACCCAACACGCCGACGCCGAGGGGGGGGGTCATCCTCTGTCCCACAAACCAGTGTGGAGTCGCTGGTCCTGCAGCCAGCACTGAGGGGCCCGACGGTGGTCAGCGCGGTGGCCCACGGGGCTGAGGCTGCAGGAGAGGCCGTGCGTGCACGTGCGCCGGACCCGGGGAGGAGAGCAGCTGTCCTGCTTTGTGTATGTTTGGACATTGTCACACTGGAACGAGGTGAAGCTCTGGGCGCAGGCCAGGCCCTCCTCTCCGGCTGCTGGCGGCCCTGGGTCGTTTTGCGAGAGTAGAAGGAAGCGCTCCTGGTCCCCAGGGCTCTCCTGGGTCTGTCTACACGCGGTGACCCGCCTCTGCGTGCATCACTGCGCACAGCTCCGGGGACAGCTTCCTGACCCAGAAGAAGCCCGGGGGACCCAGGACAGAGGCCAGGAGCTGGAGACTTCCCACAGAGACAGGGCGGCTGGGGATAGGGCCGGGGCTCCGGGGCGTCTGTGCCACGAACACCCTCCTTGAATCCCCCCATCCAGGTGGCGTGGCCAAGGACCAGGCTCGTGTACCCGGGACCACCAGACTCTGCCCTCCCGGCTCCGGCCCCCTCCCTGCTGGCTCGTGCCGGGGGCTCCAGTCTCCTGTGTCCAGATGTGGCTCCTACCGTGTCCCACGTGCCTTCTCCCAGCAAGGACAGCATGGCAGGCAGGCGGCTCAGGGACCCAGCACACTGGTGTGTGGGGCAGGCGGCAATTCCAAAAGAACACCCCGAGCTCGAGCTCGACACTTCCCGGCCCAGCGCCCGCTCTGTGGTGACCACGATGCCACACGCTGGGCCTGGCCTGGGAGGGAGGGACAAACGAGCATTTAAAAGCGGGCAGGGGACATAAAGGCGTCCGTGGATTTCAACTGAAAATTTAGCCTCAGGAAATTACCTTGCAAACGCACACGTTCTTTTATGACTTATTAACGACGGTTGTTACAAATCTACGATCGGAAAAATCTGAGAACAATCCAGATTTCCTAAAGGACAGTTACAAAGGACAGCAGCAGGCTCCTGATTTGTAATCATATTCCATGATATGAGGTAAGCTGGAAGAGAAGACTCTGGAATTTTTCAGGACTGATGTGTGATGGTGATCGAGCCAACGAAGGTCATTTCTGCTTTTGTTCTGAATGTTTTCCCGCGCTGCTGTACGGCACCTGCCGTCCGCCGGGCATTCCAACCAGGGCTGTACACTCCGTGCGTGTGTAACTGACACGTTGCAGAAAAGGAAACTGAGGCTCCACATTGAGCTGATCAGCCGGTGAGCAGCCGTGCCTCTGGGATCCAGGCCCCAGACGCCCTATAAAACCGGGGGCCTCGCTCGCAAAGCAGCGGCCAGAGCCTCCCCCCAGCGCCTCCCCTGAGGTCCGCCCGGGCAGAGCCCAGGAAGCCGTATAGCCCAGCCCGCGGGGTGATGCAGTACTCCTAGGCATCAAGGTCAGAGGGGCCCGGAGTCCCCACCCATGTGGTTACAGGGAAGCGGCCACTAGGAGCCAGAAGATCCAGGGCCTAAACCCGCTGCACTACGTACCCGCTCCCTCCGCTTGGGTCTGTGCTTACAAACAGCCCAGAGAGGATGTTCATACCCACGGTCTCCCTGATCCTCAACGCGGGCACTTCCCAAGGGAACAGGGAACAACGGAGCTGGACGCGGAGGCAGGCCACACCCCAGGTGTTGGTTCCTGAAGGACCCTCAGGGGTCAGGACCTTAGCTGAGCGCCTGCTTGAAGCCTGATTCCAAAATTAGGGAGTGGGTGGGGCAGCTCCCTGCCCTGACTGGCCTGACTCCCACCCAACCTTGGTCCCCGGGGAGAGGGAGGGGGCAGGTCGCCCCAGGTCACCCCAGCTCTGCCCTTGCTGGGGGTGGTCCCTCTGGCAGAACCAGATTGAGGGAGGGGAGGGGAGAGGAAGGCAGGGGAGGGGAGGCGGCTGCTCTGAGGGTTTCGTGGGGCGGAGGGAACCGTCTCAGCCCCCTCGGCCAGAGATGCGGCGTTCCCGGTACGGCAGCGGCCCGGCCCGCGGAGGGACTCTCCGGATGCCGGCTCCGGGTTTCCTGTCCGGAAGGCCAGGCTGACGTCAGGGTGTGTGGGACTCAGCGCTCCAGGCCCGGGCGGAGGCAGGGCAAGTCCAGAAGCCGCGGTGCTGGCTCCCTCGAGGACCCTTAGGTACACAAGGCCAGGTGGGGGGGCTGAGAGGGGCTCTGAGGGCCCCCCCCAGCTGCTGGGGCTCCGTGAACACCGTGGTATTCCACACCGTCTGCACGGTACGGGCGCAGCGTGCGGGGGCCCCGGGGGGTGCCAAGACCGCCCGACACTGTGGGGGGCCCTACACGTACACGTCAGGGTGCCCTCCCCAGAGCAGCCCACGGCGTGGACGGCAGGACCCCTGTCCGAGCGTGGGACCCTGGTCGGGGAGAGCTGTTCGCTCTGACCACCCGGCCGTGTGTGTGCGTGTGTCCCCGTGTGTGCATGTGAGGTGTGTGTATCTGTGTATCTGGGCGTGCGCCCCTCCCCCCAGGCTTATGAGATGGTTCGGGAGCCTCACAGCTGCCCGGGTGCAGTGGGGCCTGCTGGATTCGGGAGCCGCGCCTGGCACACACACGCACACGCATGCAGAAACACATGTGCACGCACGAGCATGCGCACGCACGGCGGTGCCAGGAGGGAGGAGAGGCACCAAGGTGAGGTGGGGGCCGGTTCACAAGTAGAAGGACGGGGACTGCGGGGACCATGAAAGGGACCCGGAGCCCCGCCGAGCCACGGGCACGGCGACATTTCTATATCCCTCTGCTTCCACCCTGCCGAAGTCCTGGCCCAGCCAGAGACCGCGGGACGTGTCCCTGGCGGAGGGAGCGACCCCGAAGACCTACGGGGTGCCACGGGGACAGCAGTCAGACGGGGACGCTGCTGGGGACACACCAGGGGGTCTCTGGCCGGCCTCATCTCCGCAGGGTGGGGAGGTCGGGGGTGCCTGTGCCCTATCCTGGGGACAG